>NC_064641.1:848761359-849068145 GCF_023864345.2 Schistocerca serialis cubense | reverse complement strand
TTGGGGTTTTCGTGGTCCTTTTTGTAGTATGCCGCCGGGTGCAGCGACCTGGATGCGGTACTGTGACCAAAAAGTATTGTTTTACTTTGTGACGACAATCCTATTTTGTAAATATTTCTGATCTTATTTAGGTACGAACAAGATACACAACCTGGCCCCAAGCAACATAGTTCATTATTATTGAAACCTGGTTGGCAGGTACTCAGAGAGCGCACAGGATAAGGTTACGATTGTGGATGGTGCTGTAAACAGTTACTGTGAGTTGCACAATCAAACACACAACTTTATTTTTCTAAGAACCACTTATTTACAGATTGCTTTAAAAGATCACAATTAGACAATACGGCTGAAGGCCTAGTTAAAGAAAACTTGAGATGCTTTCTGGGCTGAAGTCCAAAAACCGTACCAGAAACGAGAATGGCTGAAGGCCTGGCTTAGAAATCAAACGCAATTAAAAATAGAAGGTAACATTTAAAAGAAAACATGCAATTGAAAACAATTAGCGGCTGAAGGCCTACACTACACGTCTGAAGGACAACTATAATTAAAACACATTAATAAACTTTTTTTTCTAACCAAGAAGCTTCTTTTTACACTTATAACAGAATGGCCAAAAGCCTAATTAAATAAATATTAACTTATTGCAGGGCTGAAGGCCACAAAAAATTTGAAACAACGCCTGAAGGCCTGAAAAACAAGTCATACAAACAATTTAAACTAAACCCCTTCCTTCTTATAAAAAAATTTTCCTTTAAAGAATACACACTGCTGAAGGCCTTATAAAAGGGGTTCACGTAAATCCTCGGCTGAAGGCCACACATAACACATCAAACAACTAACGGCTTAGGGCCAGGATTACAAACAATTGCAGATAGAACCAATTTTAAGGAACAAACATGGCTCTGAGCACTATGGGACTTAACTTCTGAGTCCCCTAGAACTTAGAACTACTCAAACTTAACTTACCTAAGGACAGCACACACATCCATGTCTGAGGTAGGATTCGAACCTGCGACTGTAGCGGTCGCGCGGTTCCAGACTGTAGCGCCTAGAACCGCTCGGCCACTTCGGCCAGCCCACTGGTGCACTTCCCTGGCAAGTAACAGTCAGTTTAATAATTAATCACAATATAGGAAGACGGCTGCAAGATTTTGCTGACTCCAACACATCATACGTTGCTGCTAGCCCGAACGGCCCTATCTGAGGTCGTCAGTACCCTAGACTTAGAACTACTTAAACCTAACTAACCTGAGGACATCACACACATCCATGACCGAGGAAGGACTCGAACCTGCAACTGTAGTGGAAGTGCAGTTCCGAACTGAAGCGCCTAGAACCGCGACAGGCCGTCTGTCACCATATGTGTTGGTCGGCCTGATTTGTCTGCTTCTTCATTTGTAACTTTCTTCTTTTGTTAAGTTTACCTTAAGTTTAACTTACTTTGCATGTGGTTTACAGTTTCTACCTCCTTTTGGTAATCGAATGTGTTTAGGGGAATTTCATTGGGCCTCTTTAAAATGTAACTGACATCAAATTTGACTCTGTGGGTGGCTTGAGGTTACTTTATTTATTGTGTCTGTTGTCCTGTCATTGTTGTGCTTGTCATGTCTTCTGGTTATATCCAGAATGTTGAGTTTGTTTTCTTCTTCTTCCTCTACTACAAACTTTATGTTGTTGTGCATACTACTTACATATATGCTGCAATGTGTCCTGAGCCTGATCTAGCATAGGCATTGAAACACCAAAGAAACTGGTATAGACATGCGTATTCAAATACAGTTATGTAAACAGGCAGAAAACGGCGCTGCGCTCAGCAACGCCTATATAAGACAACAGGTGTCTGGCACAGTTGTATCGCTGTATCACTTCCTCTCTCCACCTCCACACCCTCCATTTCCTTCATCAGGACAATTTCCAGCACCTCCCCTCCCGGATGTTGAATTTTGCCATGACATATACCCTTCATTCCAACTAACCACACCTTGTCCCCCCCCCCTCCCTAGGGCCCCCTTTTCCTCTCCCCTCCTTCTCCCAGAACGGATTTTCCTTCTTCTCCTCTTCAGTCCCTGCATCCCATCCTCATCTCTTTCCTCTCCCCCACATCCTTCCCTCCTCCACCCTCTTCGGCGAGCCCCCCCGCCCCCGCCCATCTCCCCCACTCTCTTCCTCTCCCTCACTTCTTCTCTTCCCCCTCATCTGCTTGCGGCCAGCAGATCCTCCATTGTTCTCCTTGTCATCAGTGTGCTACGTCAGTGTTGTGTTTGGTGCTGTTCTCCTGTACATCGACTGTCGATACTTTTATGCGCTAGTCATACTTCGCCTTGTGTTCTTTTAATTGTCCCAGTGTATGGTTTTTTGTGTGCGCTACTTTTTTATGGTTTTTACCTCCATTTTACAGTCGCCCCTTTTTATCTATTGTCTTCCATAATGTTCCCCCTTTTTTATATCTATGTCCACCATATTTTCTCCTTTATGTTGTTTTTAAATTCTTCTATTGTATGTTCTACGTCTTTCGGCTGAAGAGCAGCTCATATGCTGCTGCCGGCCGGCTCCAATGGGGAATTGAACTACAATGAAAGAGAAGAAGAAGTGGTGCAGTTGTTAGGTTGGTTACTGCTGCTGTAATGGCAGGTTACCAAGATTTAAGTGAGTTTGAACGTGGTGTTATAGTCGGTGCACGACCAATGGGACACAGCATTTCCCAGGTAGCGATTGTGGAATTTTCTCATACTACCATTCCACGAGCGTATTGTGAATATAGGAATCCTGTAAAACATCAAATCTCTGGGGTCACGGCGGCTGAAAAAAGATCCTGTGACAGCAGGACCCACGCCGACTGAAGAGAATCGTTCAACATGACAGAAGTGCAACCCTTCCGCAAATTGCTACAGATTTCAATGCTGGGTAATCAGCAAGTGTCAGCCTGCGAATCATTCAACGAAACATCATCGATATGGGCTTTCGGAGTCGAAGTCCCACTCCTGTACTCTTGATGACTGCACAACACAAAGCTTTACGTCTCGCCTGGGCCAGTGAACACCGATATTGGACTGTTGATGACTGGAAACTTGTTGCCTGGTTGGACGTCTGTCGTTACTAATTGTATGGAGTGAATGGACGTGCACGGGTATGGAGACAACATCATAAATCCATGGTACCTGCATGCCAGCAGGGGACTGTTCAAACTGACAGAGTCTGTGTAATGGTGTGGGGGGTGTGCAGTTGGAGTGATACGACTCTGACAGGTGACACGTATGTTAGCATCCTGTCTGATCACCTGCATCCACTCATGTTCATAGTGCATTTCGCATTCCGACGGACTAGGGCAATTCCAGCAGGACAAGGCGAGACCCCACACGTCCAGAATTGCCTCAGAGTAGCTCCAGAAACACGCTTTTGAGTTTAAACACTTTCGCCGGCCACCAAATTCCCTAGACATGAACATTATTGATCATATTTGGGATGCATTGCAACGTGCTGTTCAGAAGAGATGTCCACCCTGTCGTACTCTTACGGATTTATGGATAGCCCTGCTCCCATGGTGTCATTTCTCTTCAGCAGTACTCCAGACATTAATCGAGTCCATGCAACGCTGTGTTGCAACACCTCTGCGTGTTCGCTAGGGCCGTACATGATATTTGGCAAGTCCACCAGCTTCTTTGGCTCTTCAGTGTATATTATGTCATCCATCTACTTGTATCAGTAGATGACGTTGTAACCTCTCTTTGTTGACAGAATTTCAAATACTAGTTTTTCGGTATGATTCATGAAGATGTTGGCTAGTGTTCCTGAAATAGGTATACCCATAGGTAAACATCCTTGATCGTAGTACTCCTAATTGAATTCAAAACAGTTTTGTTGTATTATTAACTGTAACAATGTTATTTTTTCATCCACATGTTGCTGAGGATGCTGCTTGTGTTTCATCAGGTTTTCTTCAATTAGTTTAATTACCCCGTTAACAGTGATGTTAATGTAATGATAATGTACAGTTTTCCTAAATCGAAGCAAAGCAACGTAGTTGTACATGATTTCTTTATTATCTGTTGTGTTTTTACCTAAATAGCAATTTTTTGTTGTCCTACTATTATCAGATGTACAATACTGAATGAACAGAGATTCCATCTGCGCTGTTAGTAGGTTTGTAGGAGGTACACTATCACTATTCACCTCATGGGAATGTCAGTCTTATGGATTCTGGGATCGCATCTCATATTGGGTGCCTTCAGGTTTTCAAGTCCTTGTTTCTCCCTGTGTGAAAAGTATACACTATGTTATCGAATGTGTTTTTAACATGTGTTGAAAATCTATATGTTGGAATGGATTTTGATTTTGTATGTTATTTTCGAAGATAGAGTCCATGGTAAATCAAAGTTACATGATAAATATTATGTTTGTTTGGAGGTACATGTTTACAGTGCTCGTAGACATTTAAAGCCCTTCGCCACAACATCATAATATTCTAAACCAAAATGTATGTACGACGTCAGAATCAAAGGAAGCAATGTAAGCTGACGAACTGAGGATACAAGGGCAGTCTCTATGGCCTGAGACTACAAGATTGTGATCCAAGATGACGGTCTGCGGATACGAGGACAGTAGGTATGATATTACAATCCAAGACGGTGACCCCAGATAGTGACCTGGAGATATGAGGACAGTCTACATAGACGCCATGTCACTTACATCTAAGATGGTGGACATATGGAAATAAGGACGACCTGATGGTTGTAGGATCCCTTAATCTAATCTGAAAATGGCCAGACATTCGAAAAATCATCGGTTTTCCCCATTCTGATGATGGTACTGTTCACTCTTGGACATGATACGCTTATACTATGCTTAAACAATTCCTCCCCCACTCCTCCAAAATTGCAGTTCCGATAATTGTCAACTTTCGTTTGAATCCAGAGAGCTGACTTGTTCTACCTTTAAAACGGAATGTCTCACATGTTGCTGTCAAATACTTGTCATTATACAAGGGGCGTTTGAAAAGTTCGTGCAAAGTCAGAGAGATGGCACCACCAGCGCGTAGCGCGGTCATGTTTCGTTAGTAGCAAATGGTTCAAATGGCTCCGAGCACTATGGAACTTAACTTCTGAGGTCATCAGTCCCCTAGAACTTAGAACTACTTAAACCTAACTAAGGACATCACACACATCCATGCCAGAGGCAGGATTCGAACCTGTGATCGTAGCGGTCGCGCGGTTCCAGACTGTAGCGCCTAGAATCGCCAGGCCACTCAGGCCAGCAGTTGGTAGCATCTTTGGAAAGAACGCACACAAAGTTTCAGCCGTATTGGTCTATTTGTTTTTGTTTGGCATTAGTGTGAATTAAGGAAGTCGAGTGATTGTCAAAAAATGGACAAAAAACAATTTCGTGTGCTGATTAAACATTACTTTATGAAATGCAAAAAGCCTCAGGAGACCAATGAGAAGCTTGATAAACATTACGATGTCTCTGCACCTTCAATTAGAACAGTTTATAAGTGTTTTCAAAATTTTCAGACTGCCCATATGGGCACAAGTGATGCTGAACGTTCTGGACGCCCTGTGGAAGTTACAACTCCAGAAATCATTGATAAAATCCAGGATATGGTGATGGATGACAGAAGAGTCAAGGTGCGTGATAGTGCTAGTGCTGTGGGCATCTCGAATGAACGGGTACATAATATTTTGCATAAACATTTGGAGATGGGAAACCCATCAGCAAGATGGGTTCTGCCATTGCTCACGCTTGACCACGGAATCGTGTGAAGTGTTGCAAGGATGGTTTGCAGCTGTTCAGGAAGAATCCATAGGACTTTAAGCGTCGTTTCGTCACTGTGGATGAAACATCGATACATTACTATACCCCTGAGACCAAACAACAATCTAAACAATGGGTTACCAAGGGATAATCTGCACCAAAAAAGGTGAAGACCATTCCTTCGGCCGGAAAGGTTAAGGTGAATGTCTTTTGGCATTCGCAAGGGTCAATCCTCATCGACTATCTGGAAAAGGGTAAAAAAATTACAGGTGCATATTATTCATCCTTATTGGACCGTTTGGAAACCGAGCTGCATGAAAAGCACTGGCAATTGGACCGCAAAGAAGTCCTTTTCCATCACCACAATGCACCAGCACACACCTCAGCAGTTGTGGTCGAAAAATTAAAGGAAATAGGATTCCAACTCGTTTCACATCCCCCTATTCTCCCTCGGACTACTATTTGTTCCCCAATTTGAAGAAATTGCTGGCGAGCGAAAGATTTTATTCAAACGAGGAGGTAAATGCAGCAACTAATAGCTATTTTGCAGTCTTGGACGATTCCTATATGGGATATGTATTCACTTGCACCTTTGTTATTTAAGCGAATACAACACTGGGGAGGGCCCTCTGCCATACTTGCAAAGTTCACCACCAGGCTGTAAGCCGCATGTAGCCATGCATCATGAATCGTGAGTGCCTTGTCAGTCTGGGCTGGACCAACGCCAGAGTTATCCTGCCACTGCCGCTAGCAAAAGCCACCTGGTCGCACTGGAAATAAATGCACAATGCGTACTGCCAATTGAAATGCCTAACATGATGTGATATTGTTTGTAATGTCTCTGCAGTCGCGGCCCATTAGACCTAAATTAAAATGGCAGGAGGAGTAGGAGAATTTGAAACGCGAGAAGCACACTTGTGCGTTACTGCACATTGAAACTGTCAGGGAAACTGAAAATTCTTCCCAGTTTAAAATTGAACTATAACCCACACGTTTAATTCTGTAAGGGCAATGTATATGTGTGTGTGTGTGTGTGTGTGCGTGCGTGTGTGTTTGTGTGAATTAGTAAGGGACCAAGCTGCTTAGGTGGTCGGTCCCTTGGCTTACGCACTACTCAAACTAACTTAAACTAACTTATGCTAAGAACAATACAAACACCCATGCCCGAAGGAGGATTCGAACCTCTGTCGGGAGGGGCCGCCCAATCCGTGAATGGCGCCTCAAACCGCGCGGCCATTTGGCGCGGCGGGCAATCTATGAAAAAGGGAGATGCTCACCTGTCATCCTGGGGGAAGACTTGTACAATGGGTGAGAAATCGTGAGAAGAGCAGGTTCTTTAAATTCATAAAAATTTATGTGTGGGGTGGACGAAAGCTATGATGAAAATTGTGGTAATTGCTTGTCACAAGTTATTCTAGAAACTCGTCTTTCGTATGTGCTGCAGCCACTTACCATCGAAAATGGAGAATGAAACACAATTTTCCTTTTTACAAGTCGAGTTATAACCCTGAACAGCATGGCAAATACACACTGATCGGTCTGAACGTTATGACTACCGACCTACCATTGATATGAACACGTCCAGGCGATAGGAACATCGCCTGAGATGGAATGACTGTTAGTCAGTCATAAACCTGTGCTCATAGTATCAGTCTGCGTGCTGTCCACGTGTAGAATGGGGGAGGAGCGCCATGTATCTGAGTTTGACCTAAGGCTGAATGTGATGTCCCAGAAATGGTTCAAATGGCTCTGAGCACTATGGGGCTTAACTTCTGAGGTCATCAGTCCCCTAGAACAGAACTACTTAAACCTAACTAACCTAAGGACACCATGCATATCCATGCCCGCCGCAGGATTCGAACCTGCGACCGTAGCAGTCGCGCGGTTCCTGACTGTAGCGCCTAGAACCGCTCGGCCACTCCAGCCGGCCTGATGTCTCGGCACGAGCATTTCGGAAACTGCACGACTTGTCAGATGTTAAAGGAGTACTGCGATGAGTGTCTTCGACAAGTGGTGAAGCCAACCGGACATCGTGAGGTTTGGCGACCATCCCTCATTATCGACGTTGGATGTCATAGCCTGGGCAGACTTGAAAAACAGGAAAGGCGGCTAACTGTAGCGGAACTAACATCAGACTTTAACTCCTGGGCAGGGTACAAGAGTGTCTGAACACACAGTGCACCGAACATACCTAACGATGAGTCTCCACGGCCAGTGGCCCATGCATATGCCAATGTAAACACCACAACATTGGGAACTACTACTGAAATTGGCAAACAGCCATTGGCACTGAACGTTGGCGCAGTGGCAGGGCGTTGCATGGTCTGATGAAACCACATCGTCATCATACCGATGGGAGGGCGCGAATCGGTAGCCTTCCAGGGGAATAGCTCCTTGACACCTGTACTGCTGGACAGACACAAGCTGGCAGTGAGTCCATTATTTTCTGAGGAACGTTCACTTGGGCATCAATAGGTCCAGTGGAGCTCGTGCAAGGCACCATGGTAACCAAGGAAGTATCACACACTGATTGCAGACCACATACATCCCTTCATAACGATCATGTATCCAGATGGCAGTGACATTTATCAACAAGGTGATGGGCCGTGTCACGAGCTCAGCAGTGTGATGGGGTGGTTCGAGGTACACAGTGGCGAGTTGCAATTGATGTGCTGCCCCCCCCCCCCCAACTTCTCAGGTCCAAACCCGATCAACCATATCTGGGATGTGATTGAATGTGTCATCAGAGGTCATCGCCCACCTCCACGGAGTTAAGAGAATTAGGTGACCTGTGTGTGTGGATACGGTGTCAACTCACTCCAGTGACCTACCAAGGCGTCATTGCTTCCAAATCACGCTGAGTCGCTACTGTTATCCGTGACAAAGGTGGACATACCGGCTACTAGGTAGGTGGCCATTATGTTGTACCTGAACAGTGTACGTGATTAAAAAAGAATGACATTTTTACAAGAGTGGAAATCAATAAACTAGCTGCATAAGCCATTTACAGGCGGAATAACTCCGCTCACGTACCTTAAACGTGATTCTTTTGTGAGAATCGCCTTCTGATGAGATGCAGGCAGACAGCCGACAACTGGCTGCCCTTATGTCTACTCAGAGCAGAGGCGTGAGTGAGACTGCACTGCTCAGAGGATGCTGGCCACCAAACATTATCAATCGCTGTGCTGCGTCCCAATGCACCTCAGTTGTAAAAAGACATCGAAACAATCCAGAGTCTTTTGACGATTTTACTGAAGCACACAAACGTTTTTCCTTTCTAAGCTATTGCTGGTTTTATACGTTTTGTAAAAAGTGCAATGAAATCAGATATTTCCACTGGATTTCTATGTCAGATGCCGAAATATTGATAACAAAGTGAAATCGTTGTAAAGAAATCCGAAAACATAATTATGATATTTACTGCCTCTTTTTGAGAAATGGTAATCATTGCTTAAAAGCACATTTCTGTACGTTACATCATCGATACTGTGTGACACAAAATGAAAAGGTTTCTGATGGCATTGATATGAGTCCAATTTGGCACATAAAATATAATGCATAGTATTGTCCGTAAGAAATGTAGTTTATGAAGTCAAAGAACGATTCCACTGTAGCTGCAGAAAGTTTTCTTGATCGTGATCTCTCACTCACACAGATATTTTGTATGTTTCATACTTCTAATAATGAACTACTAAGTCCAACAACAGCTACAAAATGCTTGGACTGTTAACCCTCTCACTCTTTAAGACACTGCATCAGTTAAGTTTTTATATAAGTTTCATCTCATTGAAGATGTGTTAAGTGCTTTCGACATAGTGACGACTTGAACTGTAAAGTCAGTCTGTAGGTACTGTGTACTCTTTTACTTCACCTGTCTGAGGTACTTAGTTTTGAGAGTTCACTATGTAAAGCTGTATAACATTTATAAATAATGGAAGCCAATTTGTTACATCTTCTTTTGTAAAATGGGGCATTTTGTAATAATTTTCGTGTAACATGAGGTATTTTGTTACAGCTGCTAATGCTCCATTACCCTATGGCATTGCAACAGCTGAATTATCAAGATTTATCTCATGTAAAAATGTGCTATATCTCTTTGATACACCTGGAGTGTAAAGTCACTGCTCCTTACATCAAGAACTTGTCTACCAGGTGTAGATGCATGCTGTACATGGACAACTATTCGTTTGTACTTACATAAAAGTTCTACTACATGCTCCTGCCTATACGTCAGTGTTACATGGTCGCCTCTTTGTCTAGATTACTGGACATGTAAATCACTCTGTATGTCAAATATACTTTTGTTATATGAACTGGAGAATTTATTCAACATGTTTGAAGTTTTTTATGATATGAAACACAGTTTAGAAAGATGATGTTTTCTCTTTTTAAACTTGAGCTAACAATTTAAAGTATACAAATACCATATATAGAAAAATGTACATATTTCTCTAGCAATGCCAGGTAATGATGTTGCTAATGGAGCTGTATACTGAAGCACAACATAAATCGAAATTAGTAGCAAAGGCCTCCTCTGAATTTTTCTGATTTGTAATATTAGTAAACGCATGCCATGCATTTCCAAAAAATCCGTCACCATACTCTCAGCATCCAAGGCGATCATACACTGCACACTGGATGGCTGAGGTAGCACACATTATGTTGGTGACTGTAGATTCCTGTTAGTGAATGGACTATGTGGTATTAACGTTGTTGTATATTTTCACTGTTCTTGGGTAGCCCCCAACACATTTTGTATGAAAGTCCTATATCTACATCTACATACATACTCCGCAATCCATCATACGGGGCGTGGCGGAGGGTACCTCGTATCACAACTAGCATCTACTCTCCCTGTTTCACTCCCAAACAGAACGAGGGAAAAATAACTGGCTATATGCCTCGGTACGAGCCCTAATCTCTCTTATCTGTGTGGTCTTTTCGCGAAATGTAAGTTGGCGGCAGTAAAATTGTACTGCAGCCAGCCTCAAATGCTGGTTCTCTAAATTTCCTCAGTAGCGATTCACGAAAAGAACGCCTCCTTTCCCTTTAGAGACTCCCACCCGAGTTTCTGAAGCATTTCCGTAACACTCGCGTGATGATCAAACCTACCAGTAACAAATCTAGCAGCCCGCCTCTGAATTGCTTCTATGTCCTCCCTCAAACCGACCTGATAGGGATCCCAAACGCTCGAGCAGTACTCAAGAATAAGTCGTATTAGTGTTTTATAAGCGGTCTCCTTTACAGATGAACCACATCTTACCAAAATTCAACCAATGAACCGAAGACGACTATCCGCCTTCCCCACAACTGCCATTACATGCCTGTCCCACTTCATATCGCTTTGCAATGTTACGCCAAAATATTTAATCGACGTTATCGTGTCAGGCGCTACACTACTAATGGAGCATTCAAACATTACAGGATTCTTTTTCCTATTCATCTGCATTAATTTACATTTATATATACACTCCTGGAAATGGAAAAAAGAACACATTGACACCGGTGTGTCAGACCCACCATACTTGCTCCGGACACTGCGAGAGGGCTATACAAGCAATGATCACACGCACGGCACAGCGGACACACCAGGAACCACGGTGTTGGCCGTCGAATGGCGCTAGCTGCGCAGCATTTGTGCACCGCCGCCGTCAGTGTCAGCCAGTTTGCCGTGGCATACGGAGCTCCATCGCAGTCTTTAACACTAGTAGCATGCCGCGACAGCGTGGACGTGAACCGTATGTGCAGTTGACGGACTTTGAGCGAGGGCGTATAGTGGGCATGCGGGAGGCCGGGTGGACGTACCGCCGAATTGCTCAACACGTGGGGCGTGAGGTCTCCACAGTACATCGATGTTGTCGCCAGTGGTCGGCGGAAGGTGCACGTGCCCGTCGACCTGGGACCGGACCGCAGCGACGCACGGATGCACGCCAAGACCGTAGGATCCTACGCAGTGCCGTAGGGGACCGCACCGCCACTTCCCAGCAAATTAGGGACGCTGTTGCTCCTGGGGTCTCGGCGAGGACCATTCGCAACCGTCTCCATGAAGCTGGGCTACGGTCCCACACACCGTTAGGCCGTCTTCCGCTCACGCCCCAACATCGTGCAGCCCGCCTCCAGTGGTGTCGCGACAGGCGTGAATGGAGGGACGAATGGAGACGTGTCGTCTTCAGCGATGAGAGTCGCTTCTGCCTTGGTGCCAATGATGGTCGTATGCGTGTTTGGCGCCGTGCAGGTGAGCGCCACAATCAGGACTGCATACGACCAAGGCACACAGGGCCAACACCCGGCATCATGGTGTGGGGAGCGATCTCCTACACTGGCCGTACAACACTGGTGATCGTCGAGGGGACACTGAATAGTGCACGGTACATCCAAACCGTCATCGAACCCATCGTTCTACCATTCCTAGACCGGCAAGGGAACTTGCTGTTCCAACAGGACAATGCACGTCCGCATGTATCCTGTGCCACCCAACGTGCTCTAGAAGGTGTAAGTCAACTACCCTGGCCAGCAAGATCTCCGGATCAGTCCCCCATTGAGCATGTTTGGGACTGGATGAAGCGTCGTCTCACGCGGTCTGCACGTCCAGCACGAACGCTGGTCCAACTGAGGCGCCAGGTGGAAATAGCATGGCAAGCCGTTCCACAGGACTACATCCAGCATCTCTACGATCGTCTCCATGGGAGAATAGCAGCCTGCATTGCTGCGAAAGGTGGATATACACTGTACTAGTGCCGACATTGTGCGTGCTCTGTTGCCTGTGTCTATGTGCCTGTGGTTCTGTCAGTGTGATCATGTGATGTATCTGACCCCAGGAATGTGTCAATAAAGTTTCCCCTTCCTGGGACAATGGATTCACGGTGTTCTTATTTCAATTTCCAGGAGTGTATTTAGAGTTAGCTGCCGTTCTTTACACCAATCAAAAATCCTGTCTAATTCATCTAGTATCCTCCTACATTCACTCAATGACGACGCCTTCCCGTACACCACAGCATCATCAGCAAACAGCCGCACATTGCTATCCACCCTATCCAAAAGATCATTTATGTAGATAGAAAACAATAGCGGACCTACCACACTTCCCTGGGGCACTCCAGATGATACCCTCACCTCCTATGGACACTCACCATCGAGAACAACGTACTGGGTTCTATTATTTAAGAAGTCTTCGAGCCACTCACATACTAGGGAACCAATCCCATATGCTCGTACCTTAGTTAGGAGTCTGCAGTGGGGCACCGAGTCAAACGCTTTCCGGAAGTCAAGGAATATAGCAACCGTCTGATACCCTTCATCCATGGTTCGCAGGACATAATGTGAAAAAAGGGCGAGTTGCGTTTCGCAGGAGCGATGCTTTCTAAAGCCGTGCTGATGCATGGACAGCAACTTCTCTGTCCCAAGGAAATTCATTATATTTGAACTGAGAATATGTTCGAGAATCCTGCAACAAACCGATGTTAAGGATATTGGTTTGTAATTTTGAGGATCCGCCCTTCTACCCTTCTTATATACAGGCGTCACCTGCGCTTTTTTTTCAGTCGCTCGGAGCTTTACGTTGGGCAAGAGGTTCGCGATAAATGCAAGCTGAGTAAGGAGCCAAAGCAGTAGAGCACTCTCTGTAAAACCGAATTGGAATCCCATCAGGATCTGGCGATTTATTTATTTTCAACCCATTCAGCTGCCTCACAACCCCATGGATGCCTATCACTATGTCCTCCATACGGGAACCTGTACGAGACTCAAACGGCGGTATGTTTGTACGATCCTCCTGCGTGAAAGATTTCTCAAATGCTAAATTTAAAATTTAAGCTTTCGTTTTGCTGTCTTCCGTTGCCAGCCCAGACTGATCAGTGAGCGACTGGATGGAAGCCTTCGACCCGCTTACCGATTTTACGTAAGACCAGAATTTCCTTGGGTTTTCAGCAATATCTTTTGCTAAGGTATGACGGTGGTAGTGGTTGAATGCTTCCCTCATCGCTCTTTTTACAGCAGCACGAATCTCTACTAACTTTTGCCTGTCCTCATTCTCCCGATCTTTCTTGTACTGCGAGTGCAACTGTCTTTGCTTCCTGAGCATTCTCCGAATTGCACTGTTAAACCGCGGTGGGTCTTTTCCGTCCGTAACCCACTTTTTCGGCACATACTTGTTCATTTACAATGTGTTTAAAATCTGCCCATAATTCTTCCACGTCCATCGTACCGGAAGTAAATGAAGTCGATTCATTTACTAAGTGGGATGCTAACAACTGCTTATCTGCTCTTTCTAGTAGGAATACTCTCCTAGCCTTCTTGATTGACTTTTTAACTTTCGTAACCATAGTCGTAATGACTTCATCATGATCACTAATCCCTGTCTCAACACTGACACCGTCGATGAGGTCTGGTCTGTTCGTGGCTACCAGATCTAAAATATTTCCATTACGCGTTGGCTGTCGATTTAGCTGCTCAAGACAGTTTTCGGATAATGTATTCAAAGGTAATTCACACGACGGCTTGTCTGGACCACCTGTAATGAATCCATAGACATCCCAGTCTATACTAGGTAGGATGAAGTCGCCTCCGACTAATATAGCATAATCAGAGTACTTCTGCGATACAGAATGTAGACTCCCTTCGAATGATTCTAGAACTGTCACGGTGGAGTCTGGTGACCGGTAATAACACCCCACAATTAACCTTATTTCCCCTAGCCCTGTTAAACGTGTCCAGATAACTTCACAATCACACTCTACTTCGAACTCAGTAGGCACAATATTTTTGTCAACTGCAATGAAGACACCACCTCCTGCGGTGTCTAATCTGTCTTTCCGATAGACGTTCAAACCCTCACTAAATATTTCAGAACTTCCTATCTCAGGGTTCAGCCAGGTCTCAGTCCCGAGAATAATTAGCGCGCCACACGCTTCCTGGAGGGCAGTAAATTCAGGAACTTTATTCCGAACACTCTGAAAATTTGCTGCTAATATCTTGATAGCTGAAGTGTCTTTACACTGAGCGCGTCCTGATTTCCCTGCCTGCACGTCGACTGGTGAGTGTTTATCAGGACACCTCGCACTACTGCCTAGCCTAAAAAAAAACCCATGTGCACGCCACAATCCAGGCAATCCAGTAACAATGCAGGCATTTGAACGTCGAACATTCATCATTGAGCATTGCAGTTATTTGTGCTGAATTCTGACATGATTGGTACCATTCACGGTCTGAAAGCACTACCTTCATATCATAAAATCGTGGGTTTTCAAAATTTACGAAAACATTGAACTAATGATCTGAGGACATGCCTTCAACCATGTGTTTACTGTCACTTGTACTCACGCCCAAATCTCCAAAACACCGATTTAGTATGTGGTGTGTGCTGTCGTCCAGTAGAAGAAACGGTTATTAAAAGTAACGCCACTACTACAGAGTATAGGCAAACCATATCTGTGAGTTCTAAACGTGACGTATTCTCTGGCAGGTGACTTGGTAGCGCGTCGGACTGTTGTGCTAAAGATCGCGAGTTCCAAACGAACTGGTCGTAATTTTATTTAACAGATACGTGTGAAATTGTTATATGGGAGAACATTTTTCTGCCTTGTGAAAGGGCGTTTCATAGTTTGTAGTAATCTTGTTAAAGCAGTCTGCCTTCGCTTCATTAATTGAAAGTATCAAACCTGTAGCGTACATTTGAACAGATAACATCACACCTATCTATACAATGTACTCTATAGGACTGCTCCTTTCAACTAATCTAGCGAAGCAGACTGCCAAAACAACATTACTACTGTTGTGACTTGGCAAGACAGCCAAGTCACAATGAGAGGATGCCGAAAGGCACGCGTTAAGCTCACACAGATTGGCGTGAGGTCTGGAACAGTTAAAGGAATTAATAGTAGCAAATAAAGTACGTAGTTGATATAATACTTAACTTTAATCCGCAATTGTAGAACATCTCTTTTGACGGTACAAGTTACAACCACAATATAAAATAATATCAAATGCTATGCTAACTATCGTCTCGGCAAATGAGAGCGTATTTGTCAGTGATCCATCTCTGGCTAAGTCGGATGTACAACTGGGGCGAGAGCTAGTACGTCTCTCTAGACCTGCCGTGTGGTGGCGCTCGGTCTGCAATCACTGACAGTGGCGACACGCGGGTCCGACGTATACTAACGGACCGCGGCCGATTTAAAGGCTACCACCTAGCAAGTGTGGTGTCTGGCGGTGACACCACAACTACAAACTATGAAACGTCCTTTCACAAGGCAGAAAAATGTTCCCGCATACTACAATTACATGCGTAGTCTTTAAAAAAAAAAAAAAAAAAAAAAAAAATTCGCCATCAGAGGGTTTCGAACTCGTGACCTTTAGTACAACGATCTGACGCTCTACCGGCTCATCTGCTTCTTTTTTGATGACGTTTTGTTCGTTATTGGTCGCTGTATCTCGTCTGGGCGGACGTCCCATGACACCTGCTCAAGTTCATCGTTGATCTATCTATTCATTAATTTTTATTTTATTACAGAGGGCAGCTAACCTTCTGACCGAACACGCTGAGCTACCATGCCGGCAACCAGAGATCTTCACATTATGATCTCACAGATACGGTTTGCCTATACTCCGGATTTCTGGTGTTACTTTTAATTACCGTTTACACATCTTCTACTGGACGATAGTACACAGCACGAACTAAATCGGTGTTTTTGTTGATACTCTATCGATACGCCATGTTTGTTACCTATCTGAGTGTCTGTCATCTGTAGGTTTAGGCATCAGCTGCAAAGTTACTAAGAACACCACCACTTTGATAGCTGCACTGTACCAAGGGTTGAGTAGTGCAGACGTTGGTGACAGTGGTAACTCTGTGTCTGAAATGAATTTAGCGTGCTGACTTCGTATCTGCTCCTTGTATCAGGTGCACTAGACAATGCTGGTGGCACGACGGCATGTGCCTACGTTGGATTCACTGGAAACTCAAAGTGTGGAGACAGGGTAGCGCAGCTCTACCCAGCTTGGAATGGCACTAACAGCATTTGGCTTTACGCCGCTCGTGCCCTGGTGGTGAAATTTCTGTGAAAGGAACTCTCCATTTTGTGTTATATCTTTCAATACTAAAGATGTAAATGAACAACTGTATCACTACATATGATAGTGACAAGTGTTTGACAACCAAATATGGGCTATTCAGTTTTAAAGATAGAACAGGTCAGCACTTGGGTTTCAAACTTAGAGTGTCAGTTATCGCCACTGCGACCTTGGGAAGGGAGGGGGTTGGTAGAATTGTTTAATCATAGCGCAAGTGAATTGTAGAGAATGGGGAAAACCGATGATTTTATGAATCTCTGCGCCATTTTAAACTTGGAGCAACTGATCTTCCAACCACACAGGCTGTCTTCCTTTCCCTAGACAAACCATCTTGGATTTGTCCTCAGATCCCCTGTTCGCCATCTTGAATTTCCTTGTTGGATTATGATGTCATAGTGAACGTCCTAGTGTCCCCTGCTCACCACCTTTGATTGTAGCATCCCTGAGAGTGTCATCGTATGCACAGGTACACCCGTACGTTGTGTTCTGATGTCCTATAGACTGCCATTGAATTTCACACTAACAGACCAATGCCCCATCTCATTTTTCAAAAATTTCATGCCAATTTATGCTTAAGGCAATACCCTAAGTTCTACAGTGATGTCATATGTCTGGAGACACTTGTACTATTTGAATTTCCTACCATTTTCCAGTTTACCATAATTTTTTACATAGAGCAATTAATGAATGTCAGAGGTGTGCCTGCAATCTGGTAACAATGCATGACATCATGAATCATGTCATATGGGTGGGGGAAGAGAAGAGGTGGGGAGGGGGCATGGTCGGTGGGTGGACAAGAGAAGGGGAATGGAGCAGTGGGGGAAGGATGAGATGGAGGGAATGGGGATGTGGTGAGGGAGGAGAATGGGCAGGGGCAGTGAGTGTATGACAAGGCAGATGTGGATAGAGAGGGGGTAGGAGGTAGGAGGAGGAGAAAATCTGGCAACAATGCAGACTGCTCTAGTTCTCTTTTAGCTATACTACTGAAAAGATTAACATGATGTGCAGTTAGTTTGTTATTTAGTTAGTTAATTACATGTTCTACTGATCATGTGAACGTTTCTTTTATCGAAATGAACGAGTTTACAGGTTTTGTATAATGTATACATGATACACTGGCTATTATGCTGTGCGCCATCAGGCTGTGTAACGCCAGCCTGGTCGATACTCCCTCTTCTTCAGACCTTCACATTTTGTGTCCTTGGCGTCCATCCACTCCATTGTTGCTCTTTCTCCATTTAATGATGACACCACTCTGTTGTTTCCCAGCCTTCCAGCTGTGCTGACAAAGACATGTCAACTCCTGTCTGTCACATCACTCTTCGCTCTGCCTTCCTTTCTGCCTGCTGCTGACGCTTTCCCCCCTCCCCCTGCCCCACCCCCTCTCCCATCCCCGATTTCCATCATACCCTCCTGGGCCCTTTCTTTCTTGTGTGTGGGTCATGTCCAGCTCATGCATTCACCTTATTCTCCAACAGATGGTTCCACATCACACATTGTGCCTACTGTGCTGCCCTGCCTGATGTCGCCTCTAGCTATTCGTCGCCCCCACTATTCTCCCATTGCGGTCGTGTTTTGTGGCCTTGCAGACTTCCTTGCACCTTCTGCTCTCCATTCTTAGAAGTTTCACTGCAAGGCCTGACTGCACCTTACCTTACAGCCATTGGCAGCTGTATTGTGGTATCTGGTCGACGACTTTACCTGTTTCTTGCTTTTCAGGTCCACTTCTACCCTTTTCTGCACTGCAGCTCTTCCTGATGACTGCCTTCTGCGAACAGCACCCAAACCTGCTATGATGCTTCACTTGTGTGATGAGACCTGATCAGCTCTGCTCTTGAAGGTGACTGCACGTCCAGATCTGAGACATTCACTGGTGATGTGTCCTCTGTTGACCTTCCTTGGACACACATCAGTGTGCCTGACCTCACCCATGATCCTCCCAGTGCTGCCTCTGGCTGTGTGCCTGCTGGTGCTTCCATCCTCCTAACAGTCCACTACAGGACTGCAGCTGCCAGCCGCAGTGGCCGTGCGGTTCTAGGCGCTGCAGTCCGGATCCGCGGGACTGCTACGGTCGCAGGTTCGAATCCTGCCTCGGGCATGGATGTGTGTGATGTCCTTAGGTTAGTTAGGTTTATGTAGTTCTAAGTTCTAGGGGACTGATGACCTAAGATGTAAAGTCCCATAGTGCTCAGAGCCATTTGAACCATTTTTGACTGCAGCTGTCACCCACAAATATGGGGCACCATATCCACCAGCTCTGTGGTCTCCACTTAGTTTCCCTTCCTCCATGCACCACCACACTCCACTGCACGCTACCCTGCTCCTCTTCCCACTGCCACACTTTCTCTGCTCACCACTACGCTCCAACCCAAAACATCGCCCTCTTACAAGCAACGCCGCGGTGCTATGTGCAACAGAGCACTCCATTGCTCTCCCACATGCATCACTGCACACGTGCACACGCGCCCTACAGCTTCCTGTACCTACGGCTGCTTCAGTAACTAGTCATGGGCGGCCATATGTTGCAGCATTGGTTCCATTTTCCTCTCTCCGACGCCACCCTTCCCTGGTGGGTCTCCCATTCTCCATTCGTCCTTCACAGATGCTTGTTTTTCCTACTGTGCCTTTCAAACCCCTTTTTTGCAAGTTTCAGTCCATCTTCAAAGTTGCAGTGTTACTTTCTCTTCTTCTGTCTGGCGCCCCCCACAATGTATCGCTTGTCCACCCCTTGGGCTCCTTGCGTGCTCTCTCCCAGCTGCACTTTTCGGAATCTATATCGCGCCCGGCGCCTACGGCATTTCTCTGCCTCCTGTTCGTCTCCTTCTTCCCTCTGGACGATTATCCCCTATGGCTTCACCATCTCTGTAGAGGGGGGAAGCCGTCTGGCCACTCGCCTGGTACCCTACAACCTCAGAACACACACCTAGCTGGCAGATTACTGTACCCCAGATGTCCTCCACTGAAGACAGACACACGAGACAATCACATGCACCTCAGTGTGACATTAGCAACATGTTACACTGTTTATAGGACAATAGCAACATAATCATCTCTCTGAGCACGTGCCAGACTCCAGCAGGCTCCATGAGAGACTCCAGCATCGTCCGCCAAAACTGTGCGCAATCGACCATAGCACTGCAAAGACCACACTCAATTTCGTCAACATGTCACGTGATCCACATGGAAACCCTTCCATTAGATTACTCAAGATACTGCACGACCAGTAGCCAGCACCACTCGCTGTCGCTATGGGCTCAATGCTGTCTGCTCCTTGTAGCTCGACCATCGGTAGCGAACTTTTGCAGCAGCCATCAGTTCCATCCCAATCTCTGGCTGGACCTAACCTAGCGTGTTCGAGGGCTCCGACCACCACATCAGTCTGCCGCATCTGACCGATCCGGACACACACCCAGACACCAGGGAGATGACTGCCTAAGACATCAACCGCATACTGAGAAGAAGCCAATGAAGGACATAGATTTGGATTACATCTGCTACGTCTTCATACTGTACAGACTCCGAGAGCCATCGTACGGTGCGTGGCAGGTGGTATCCTGTTGCACTGTTAGTCATTTACTTCCCTGTTCCATTGGTTAACAGAGAGAGGGAAAAATGCCTCACTCTACGCCTCTGTATGAGCACTGATTTCTCCATCTTACCTCCGTGCTCCTAACGTGAAGTACAATCGTTCCGCAGTCTGCTTCAGTTTCCGGGTCTCTAAATGTTCTCCTTAGTGTTTCTCGAAAATGTCGTCGCCTTCCCTCCCGGGATTTCCGTTTGTTATCCTGCAGCATCTCAAGAATACCTGTGTGGTGTTCGAAGCTACCGATAACAAAACTAGCATACAAGCCTTTGGATTGGTTCAATGGCTTGCTTTAAACCGACCTGGTGCGGAATCCAAACACTGAGCAGTAGCGAATAAGGGATTGACTATCTTTCTACATGCGATGTAATTTACCGATGAGCTACACTTTCCCAAAACTCTCCCGGTGAACCGAAGTTGACCATTCGCCTTCCCTAGCAGAGTTCTCTCATGCTTGTTACATTTCACACTTCTTTGCAACGTTATGCCCGTGTATTTAAACTAAGTGATTTGTTAAGGTCCACGCTACTAATGCTGTATTCTAACATTACAAGATTGTTTTTCCTACTCATATTCATTAACTACATCTACATTTAGAGCTAGGTGTCACTCGTCACACCAACTAGAAATCTTGCCCGTCACACCAACTACAAATCTTGTCTAAGACATCTTCTGTCCTACAGTAACGCAACTTCGACACCTTCCTGTACACCACAGCATCACCACAACCATAGTTTGCTGTCCACCCTGTGCACTAAATCATTTACGTATATAGAGAACAAAAGCGGTCCTATCACAGTTCCCTGGGATATTCCTGACGATATCCGTGTCTCTGGCGAACAGACAACATAGTGTGTCCTACTACCTAAGAAGTCCTCGAGCCAGTACCTGTCTGGGGACCTATTCCATACTCTCGTAGCTTCGTTAAAAGTTCGCAGTGAGGTGCCGTGTCAAGTGCTTTTCGAAAATCTAGATATATGGAACCTGTCTTTTGCGCCACTACTTAGTTCCGAGAATGCCATACGAGAATAGTGCAAGCTGGGTGTTGCCCGAGCGATGCTTTCTAAAACCGTGCTGACTCATGGACAGAGACTTATCGGCCTCAAGGAGATTTGCCAAATTCGAGCTGAGAGTATGATCAAGAATTCTGCAGCAAATCGTTGTGAAAGACATAGGTCTGTAATTTTGCGGGTCCGTTCTTTTACCCTTATATCAGGACTCACCTGCTTGTTTCCAGTCACTTGGGAGTTTGCACTGAGTGAGAGAAATCCGGTAAGTGGAAGCTAAATAAGAGGCCATTGCCATGCAGTACTCTTTGTAAAAGCGAAATAGGGTTCCATCCGTGCCTGTCGACTTATTTGTTTTCGACTCTTTCAGTTGCTTCTTTACACCAGGGATGCTTATCACTGTAGTGAGAAGTCTATGATTGTACCAGAAGTGGCACTTACTTTTCTACCTCACATCATTGTGTTTTACCAGAAAAGTGTTCTTGCATTGTAACTTGTGTAGTGACTTTTATTATGTGCTGTCCTTGCCAACTCGTAAGACCGAGACAAAATAAGACTCCTTTTTGTACTGTAGGTGTTTCTGTCGCCAGTATAAATAACATTAAATGAGACAGAGAAGAAGCTACCAACAAGAAACAGACAAGCAGTTAAAAGTATTGACTTATATTCATCAATAAAGAGCAGATTAAATGCGAACACTGTGGAACGATACCAACACAGAATTATGGACTTGTCAGCGGTAAAGTATGTTCTGGACATTGAGGTAATAACACAGAAACACTATAAAACAAATATCATGAGATCGTCCGCTGGCCGGTGCCAAGCGGTTCTAGGGACTTCAGTCTGGAACCTCACTGCTGCTACGGTCGCAGGTTCGAATCCTGCGTCGGGCATGGATGTGTGTGGTGTCCTTAGGTTAGTTAGGGTTAAGTAGTTAAATAGTTCTAAGTTCTAGGGGACTGATGACCTCAGATGTTAAGTCCCATAGTGCTCAGAGCCATGGTTTTTTTTATTTATTTAATTTTTTTTTTAGGTCGTCCAGTGAAAGAGAGAGCCTGTTTGGTCATGAGAAATTTCAGATATGGATGTAAACGGGGAGAGCGTGAAGATTCTTATGTCAGTAGTGGAGGATACGTGACACTGGCATCTCGCAGCAAAAGCAGTCAAGACTCCTGGAATGAAGCCGAATATCGCAATACAGACTAACAGCTATTGATCTAAATTTAAGTAAGACACATTCCATGGTTACGGAAGAAGTACCTTCAGATGTCTGCAGCAGGATGGGAAGTGGGCGGCTGCTGGAGAGCGTCTCTCCATGTTTTTATGGACACGGACAGAGCACAGCACTGTGTGTGTACTCTGGGAGAACGTAGTGCCTGTAGCCAACATTACAGATGGTGGGAAAGATTACGGCTCCTGCAGAGTTGGCCGACTGTGTGGGTAGATTTCCAGAAGTTACAGCCTGTCATGGCACCAGGACTACGACCACAAGAATAGAGCTTTCACACACACGACGGGATTTTTGCAGCTGAAATTTGAACCCATTGGTTCCAGACCTTACTAATTTACACCGTCATGTAGCTGATTATCAGATATTGAAAGTGAGTCGCCCATCGAACCGGTGGTCCCTTATCCGGCAACACATCGATGGGTCCAGATGGCTGAGGAAAACTGATATTAATGTATAAATTTGCCAGTTAAATTTATCATCTTATCAGTTAACTGTGAAACATGCTCTTGATTACATACATTGTAATCGAAATTAAGTTTATTGGAACTTTTTATTTGTTTTCTTTATTGAGTTTCGATTCCTCCGGAAGGGGGCGGGCAGGCAGCAGCTTAGTACGCCGCTCATCAGCCTACAGAATTTGTTTTAAAAAGAGGAAAATAATAAATAATAAAAGCAGGCGATAACATCGGTGACTTAAATCGTAAAATGGCGGAAAATCATGGAACTTGAAACATAAAACAAAGGGTTGATGATGCTAATAAAATACATACGAAGCAGACAGGTAAAAGAATAGACAGACAATTAAAAAAACACGGCAACAGTCTGGTTTCTGTTCGCAAGAGATATAAAATGCACACCCAGCTTCAGCATTAGTTTCTGTCTGCAACACTTCGGAAAGACGAACAACACTGACCATTCACTTGAACACTGCACTAAAAATTGGCACAAATACGATATACCACAGCCGAGGGCAGATGGGGGGAACCTGGACAGATGACAGGAAAGGAAAGAGGGGGAAGGAGAGGAGAAAACGAACCGGGGGGGGGGGGGGAGGGGGGGAGGAAGGTTCAAATGGTTCAAATGACTCTGAGCACTATGGGACTTAACTTCTGAGGTCATCAGTCCCCTAGAACTTAGAACTACTTAAACCTAACTAACCTAAGGACATCACACACATCCATGCCCGAGGCAGGATTCGAACCTGCGATGTAGCGGTCGCGCGGTTCCAGACTGTAGCGCCTAGAACCGCTCGGCCACCTCGACCGGCAAGGGGAAAGGAGCCGATGGAGGACGTGGACCCATAAGAGGGGGGCAGGTGCTGGGCAGACGCAACAAGGAGTGGGGAAATACAGAGGAGCAGTATACTAAAGGACTCGGGGGGGGGGGGGGGGGGAAGAGGGGAGGTGGGGAGAAAACAGGATGGAAGGGTGGAAGAGGGAGCCCAGGGAAAGGACAGAGGAAAGGAGGGGGGTGGGGATCAGAGTTGATAGGAGGGTTAAATGGAGGGACAGAGGGCATTACCCGAGAGGGGGATTTGACGGAAGCCACCTTGGAAAAGGAGATGAATGGTTTAGAGATGGAGGGTAGTGGGGACACAACAGTAAAGACGTGGCAGAGGGCGGTGATTGGAGAGGAGAGGAGCAACCAGGGGGTGAGGGGGATCGAGGTGGCGGGAGGTGTACAGTATGCGGATATGTTCGAGGAATAGGAGCAGATGGGGGAAGGAATGAGGTTGCAGAGGATCCGTGTGCATTCAAATGGCTCTGAGCACTATGGGACTTAACATCTGAGGTCATCAGTCCCCTACAACTTAGAACTACTAAAACCTAACTAACCTAAGGACAGCATACACATCCATGCCCAAGGCGGGACTCGAACCTGCGACCGTAGCGGTCAGGCGGTTCCAGACTGAAGCGCCTAGAACCGCACGGCCACACTGGCCAGCATCCGTGTGGGGGATGGGAGGCGTATACGGAAGGTGAGGCGGAATGTGTGGCGCTCAAGGATCTGGAGGGACTTATAGAATTTGGGGGGGGGGGAGGTGGATATCCAGGCAGATCTGGCATAACAGAGGATGGAACGGATTAAGGATTTGTAGGTGTGGAGGATGGTAGAGGGGTGCAACCCCCATCTCTCGCCGGACAGGATTTTATACTGGAACATAATTATACATACTTAAAGATTCTTTCTTTGTACGGAATCGGACAACACAGTACACTGCAGAAAAGTCTCAGGATTACACCACTTCTAACTTTTTCAACTAACCAAGTACTCCTCGAATGAAAAAGATTCCGGCAAAATGCGAACTTCAATCCTACGAGTCTTCCTGCTCTGTTTATAACGTAAAATATTGCGAGACAGGTGGTTTCCTGCAGGTGGTTCCCCGAGTCGCCGCGCTGGCTGACGTGCAGGGGGCGCGAGGAGGAGGCGCTGAGCGTGCTGCGGCGGGTCGCGGCCACCAACGGCTCCAGCCTGCCGCCGTTCACCCTGCAGGTGCTGCACCGCGTGGCCAAGGCCAAGCGGGACCGCGTCGGCTACCTGGCCATCTTCTCCAGCTGGAACCTCTTCAGGAACACCCTCCTGCTCGTCATTGCCAAGTGCGCACGAGTTACTGTAAAACTAACATGTTTTCATAAACACAAGGAAATGAGATCAACAGCTTTTATGTCAACTGGTACACATTGTCAAAGTTACACCGCATAGCTGCGGTTCTTCCTCAACTGACGAGTATCATAAGAACCATCCAACCAATCATGGGCTACAGTATCTGGAGGTGCCACATTTTACATCTAAATCTACATTTACATTTATACTCCGCAAGCTACCCAACGGTGTGTGACGGAGGGCACTTTACGTGCCACTGTCATTACCTCCCTTTCCTGTTCCAGCCGCGTATGGTTCGCGGGAAGAACGACTGCCGGAAAGCCTCTGTGCGCGCTCGAATCCCTCTAATTTTACATTCGTGATCTCCTCGGGAGTTATAAGTAGGGGGAAGCAATATATTCGATACCTCATCCAGAAACGCACCCTCTCTAAACCTGGACAGCAAGCTACACCGCGATGCAGAGCGCGTCTCTTGCAGAGTCGGCCAGTTGAATTTGCTAAACATCTCCGTAACGCGATCACGGTTACCAAATAACCCTGTGACGAAACGCGCCGCTCTTCTTTGGATCTTCTCTATCTCCTCTGTCAACCCGACCTGGTACAGATCCCACACCGATGAGCAATACTCAATTATAGGTTCAACGAGTGTTTTGTAAGCCACCTCCTTTGTTGATGAACTACATTTTCTAAGGACTCTCCCAATGAATCTCAACCTGGCACCCACCTTACCAACAATTAATTTTATATGATCATTCCACTTCAAATCGTTCCGTACGCATACTCCCAGAATTTTACAGAATTAACTACTACCAGTGTTTGTTCCGCTATCACATAATCATATAATACAGGATCCTTCTTTCTATGTATTCGCAATACAATACATTTGTCTATGTTAAGGGCCAGTTGCCACTCCCTGCACCAAGTGCCTATCCGCTGCAGATCTTCCTGCATTTCGCTGCAAATTTCTAATGCTGCAGCTTCTCTGTATACTACAACATCATCCGCGAAAAGCCGCATGGAACTTCCGACACTATCAACTAGGTCATTTATATATATTGTGAAAAGCAATGGTCCCATAACACTACCCTGTGGCACACCAGAGGTTACTTTAACGTCTGTAGACGTCTCTCCATTGAGAACAACATGCTGTGTTCTGTTTGCTAAAAACTCTTCAATCCAGCCACGCAGCTGGTCTGATATTCCGTAGGTTCTTACGTTGTTTATCAGGCGACAGTGCGGAACTGTATCGAACGCCTTGCGAAAGTCAAGGAAAATGGCGTCTACCTGGGAGCCTGTATCTAATATTTTGTGGGTCTCATGAACAAATTCATTGCAACTTCCTCTCCTACACACAGTGGTGGATTACGTCTCCAGAGTCCGAAGCTGCATCACATCTTCCTGTGACACGTGGTATTCACTTATGATGGAGATAACTGGAACCATTTCCAGACAGTTACCAACAACGTTGGAACCAAGCAGAGTACCACCACCTGCGAATCTATCACAACAAGTAAAAGTGTGGCATTAGACGTGGAAATATTGCTTCAAGAGGACCTGTATAGGGAATGAAACCCTTGAGGGCGGGAGAGCAGACGTAAACTTAACCCTGACAACGATGTAATTACTTAATTTATGCAGTAAAAATTCACAAAAGTGTTAGGTAAAATTTACACAAACGCCAGTTTTACAATGTGCTCGACTAAGACAGTGGCTTCATAAGGCGAATCAATGAAGACCAAAGAAAGTAAAATTTGGGAAACAATTCGTGCAGTCGCATATTTTTGTACAGTAGTTAGAGGGAGTGCCATGCACAACATACAAGGAATCCTGAACGGTGGGGACGGAATGTGGGAATGGAGGTGGATTTCAAGGTCTCTTCCATACGTTTCTCTTGAACAACTCGAAACCTACAGCCTCTAACGAAAACGTATCCTAGGACAAAATATATCTGCATTAAATTTCCTACAAATAGGACTTGTTCAAATCTTTCTGTAGGCCTCACAGGCTGCACGTAGCGAGCGAGAGAACAGGAAAATCTAGCACATGGTTTCTGAAAGAAAATGTAGAACTTCGAGTTGTATGAAACGACATCTGAAGGGGGCATCTGTAGGGGTAACAAAGAATGAAGGAAATTGAATTTGAAAGTAGGTTTGAAACCATAATAAAACTAAAATAATTCTGAAGTAAATACGAAGAAGAAAACAGTAAAAGCAGCAATAAAATCATTGACCCAGTGAATGACTTTCTATGTTTAGAGCGGTTGGAAGAAAAAGAACCAACAGGCAGAGTATAAAAGCCTGAGTAATGTTTGTTACCTAGCAACGATGAAGGTATCATTGACGCGTGTTGTCTCAATTTTAGTCGTGAATTCGCATCGGCAAGCTCTTGTAAAAGTTATACATTATTCGTGTTTAACATTCCGTCTTTCGGCTTAATTGCATTGCTAGAAGTTTGGCGAAGATTACCAGCTCTACCGTGAACGTTTTATGTTTGCTGATTTATTTCTACTGTTTTCATTGACTCTGTGCTCTCGAGAAAATAAAGTTCAGCAGTCACATACATGGTAGTGGCCACTTTTTTAAGCTCAGTTTCTGTTTTCCAAACAGTTTACCTTTTTATGAACTTTTCAGTTTAGTTGCCGATTGTTTCCCATACGTCTGCCCTAACTATCGTGCGCCATTTTGTATCAGCACAGCCCTGGCTGACGTACAGAAACATTTTACATTTAAAACCTACAAGATTATGAATTTCAGTTAATGTAAGAAAGTACGTCTTCTTGATTAAGTTCGAGCACAAGAGCAACAACATTAATATCTGGCTTATCCTTGACGGTCATCAGTTATTCTAGACAGGTGTTTAATTAAAATAGAGGAATTCTGATGTGTTCTAAGCGCTTGTTTTGTTGGGCACAGTTGTTTGGTATGTCAGTGTAGGACACCAGTTTAGACATTTTGGTTCTCCACTCAGACACAGTTAACTTAAGTGGCTGAAGCCAGAGATTCTTCAACACTGTTTCGTTTCTCATGATGCAAATAAGCCGTTGGGGGCGATTGGAGGTACTTTTGTAAATCCTCCTCGCGAGTTTTGTAAAGCCTCGTCGCTACTGCTGTGGAGGATGAGTTTGTGGGTTCGTGAAACGGCTTGGGGCGCAGTACACTGCTAAGACAATTTCTCCCTGCCACTGTAATACAGCTATGCCTCAGGATCACGTAACAGGGTAGGAAAACGAAGGTTCTACAACACTCCAACAAATTAGTAACAAAGTCACACAAATGAGTTAAACGTTTACTTATATTTGTGTCTTATAGAATAAAAAGTCTGGGACACCACTTGTAATATAACACAAAAAAGACCCTCAATGGCTAAGTGCAAATAATCGTAGGTCATTTCCACAGTACATAGTAAAAGCAGTTTTTACAACTGCCTGTTCACGTCGAAGAGTTCACTAAACGACGTATCTTAAGTCAGCACTGGACGATGATCTATAACCAAGTGGGCAACAGTTGCTCTCTGTCTTCCGGGTAGGCTTCTGTCCGTTGTCGTCTGGTCATTGGCGGATTGTACTCGGCCGGCAATTGGCCGAGGCGAAGTCGATGTCTTCATCCTCAGCGCCGCCCGTGGCGCTGGTGGAATTTGTGCAAGTGGCGAATCTCTACGGCGCTGGCATCTGCTCGCTCTTTGCGCCTGTGGTGCTTTTGCCCTGGCTGTGTCTTGTCCGGTCGACACAGCGGTACCAAATTGTGAACTCTTCTACAGCAGTTAACTTACAAATCCATAATCCCTATACGAGGTCAGTCACAGCTATAGTCATAAGACCGCAGCACTTGCCGAGGTAAAATTGTAACTCTCGACAAGCGTACTTGCGCAGTTCGATTGCTTTACTGGTCACTCCGTATTATTTCCCAGTGTTGAATGTGACAGCAATTGAACATCATTGCCACGAGTCGTTCGCGTGTATCTCTCATCCAGTCTTTTTCTTTAGATCATGTGAAGCGTGAGTGTTGAACATATAGTTCTTCGTAATGTTATCGTTACTTTCATAAAGCCACATTAGCTGTGTTCTTTGCCACAAATGTGAATTACCTCTTTGAGCTGTCAATGTTAGAATAAAAGATGCAATACATTCTGATACCGCAACGTATCGTAATATTAACGATTAATGAAAACTTCCACAAATGTACTGAAACACATTACTTCTGTCACGACCTCTTTCGTGCGTTACAATATCATGAGGTCGCCTGCAGTTAGGCAATAAGTTAGGCTAAAAGCTGTAGGATCTTAACGAAAAAGTTAATCAGCTCACACTTCCAACAGCCTCATAATGAATCGTTACCTAGTTGTGTCCATACCGTGATTCAAGAGATCAAGTTGCCTTACCCAACGTAGAGGCAAAATCTGGAAGTGACAGTCATATAAACGTTCGGCCTACCGCTTGGCGGAAGTAAAGCGAGCTGTATGACTATGCAACACGTCATTCTGTGTGCACTAGACTGTACAGATAAGGCCGCTCCACTAAAGAGGTGAACGAGTGAACATAATTCTTGGGCTTTGTCGAGTGCGATATATCGATTGCGTCATCGCATTCGTTGCAAGTAAAGAGAAAACCAAATCACAATGAAATGTGATAAACACTACACAAACATCTAACGCAATGTCAAATATACTCTGACGGAAAAAAGTATCGCAACACCAAGAAAGAGTTGTGCGGCATAAACGAAAGCCAGCAGGCGTATTTATACATCTGAAAGATGATGTCGTTCAAATTTCGCGCAAGTAGCTTAAGAGTGGCGCTAGTAGTGCCAACTGTGAGGATGCAAATCAGGTTTATTTTAATTACACGATGTAACGGTCGTGAGCGCTAGTTATCTTTGAGATTGGACATATTGAGTTGTTGTCAGTCAACAGTGCCTTTAAGACGAGAACGACCGCATTGTCAGCACCTCACTGAATTTGAAGCAAGCCGTGTAATATGGCTACGAGAAGCTGGATGTTCCTTCTGCAGTATTGCAGAGGAACGTGGTAGGAATTCAGCCGCTGTACATTATTGCTGGCAGTGGTGATCACGCGATTGTACGGTCACACGATGATCTGTTTCCGGAAGGCCACTTAACACCACCGAGAGAGAAACCATCACGTTCAGCGTATGGCGCTGGCGAATTGTACTGCATCTGCAGCAGTAGTATGAGCAGTAGTTGGCACCACAGTGACACAACGAACCTTACAAATCGGTTACTTCAAGGACAGTTCCGTGCCAGATGCCCTGTACCGTGCATTCCACTGGCCCTAAACCACCGCCATTTGCTACTTCGGCAACGGCCTTGCCGCAGTAGATACACCGGTTCCCGTGAGATCACCGAAGTTAAGCGCTGTCGGGCGTGGCCGGCACTTGGATGGGTGACCATCCAGCCGCCACGCGCTGTTGCCGTTTTTCGGGGTGCACTCAGCCTCGTGATGCCAATTGAGGAGCTACTCGACCGAATAGTAGCGGCTCCGATCAAAGAAAGGCATCATAACGACTGGGAGAGCGGTGTGCTGACCACATGCCCCTCCTATCCGCATCCTCAACTAAGTATGACACGGCGGTCGGATGGTCCCGATGGGCTACTTGTGGCCTGAAGACGGAGTGCTATTTGCTACTACAGTGGTATCAAGCGAGAGATCCTTGCGGGACAGGGTGAAGGTCTGTTATGTTTTCTGATGAAAGCTGGTTCTGCCTCGGTAACAGTGATGGCCATGTGTTGGTCAGAAGCAGGCCAGTTCAGGAACTGCAGCCAACCTGTCTGCGTGCTAGACACACTGGACCTACACCTGAATATATGACCTGGGTGCGATTTCGTATGACTGCAGGAACAGTACCGAGGTTGCCCCACCACCCAAACTGAAGATTTTGTACGTTAGTCTGGTGATTCGACCTGTTGTGCAGTCTTTCGTGAACTGGTTTGGCATTGATAGAGAGCTGGATGTCCTCCTGAGGTGGCTCTGAGCACTATGGGACTTAACATCTGTGGTCATCAGGCCCCTAGAACTTAGAACTACTTAAACCTAATTAACCTAAGGACAGCACACACATCCATGCCCGAGGCAGGATTCGAACCTGCGGCCGTAGTCTCCTGAGGTTACTGTGCCAAATTCTGTTCAGCTGGTGCATTAGATTGTCAAAATCCCGAACTGGTTAGACGGCCATGCCCAAAATGCTCGAAACGTTCTCAACTGTGGGGGAGATCAGGTGACCTTGCTGGCACTTGTCAAACACGAAGAGAAGCAATAAAAACTCTCGCCTTGTGTGGGTGAGCATTGTCTGGCTGAAGTGGAAGCTCAGGATGGCTTGCCATGAAGGACAACAAAATGGGCGGTACAATATCGTCGAGTCGACGTAACGCTGTGCTATAAGGGTGCCATGGACGACAAACAAAGGGCTCCTCCTATGAAAAGAAATGGCAGTCCAGACCATCACTCCTGTTCTCGGGCCATATGACAGGCGACAAACAGGTTGGTGGTATCCCTCTGCTCTCTGGGGTACCTCCATACTCATCTTCGCTGGTCATCTGGCTCAGATCGAAGTGAGGGTGATCACTGAAGACAGTTCTAGTACAGTCAATGAGATTCTAGGCCGAAGCCGTGACTGAAGACATCTTGGACACTGCTGGGATGCCAACCTGATTGTCACCCCATACAGTCCGACATCCAGGAGTGATGGTCTGGGGTGCCATTTGATTTCGTAACAGGACCCCTTTTCTTTCAACCATGGCACCGTTACAGCACAGTGGAACTTTGACGGAAGTCTACTCCCTAAAATGTAGACTTTCACGGCCGGAAATATCATGTCCATTATAATTATCCGGGCTGTTATGCCGTGGTCGGTTGATGAATTTTGTTTCAATTCCCAACGTTTCTTCTCCGACTGCGGGAGACACCTTCAAGGGGGTCCGTAGGTCGATGGAAGGTCCAACACACCCACTGGCTCGCTACTGACTGCCGCTAAATTACGTGTCCGCGCGCTCCCGCGCAGCGGTGTGACGTCACGTGTTTTGAAAACGTCAGTGCCATTGACCGCTGTCCGTCGCCGTCGATCGCCGTTGCCATCACCCAGTAGTGGACGGGTGGTACACATCTTCTTTAACACCGGCATCCATATACCGTTTAATTTCACACCCTCCTCCTTTCGGTTGAAATTATTTGGGTGTTTAGCGATTTCGATTGCCTCCCTGCAGAGCCTTTCGTAGTATGCGCTTGTGGCTGCTAGTACTTGCGTCTCCACACCAGTGGGTGTGTTAGACCTTCCATCGACCTACGGACCCCCTTGAAGATGTCTCCCGCAGTCGAAGACGAAACGTTGGGAATTGAGACAAAATTCATCAACCGACCACGGCATAACAGCCCGGATAATTATAATGGACACGATATTTCCGGACGTGAAAGTCTACATTTTAATATCAGACGCCTCCACGGGGAGGAGATGTCGAGGGAAGTGCGACGCCTGGAAGGGCTCCAGAAGAAGAGAGTGCAGCTTTTGTGTTCCCTCACATTCCTGTCTCGTTGCAGAGCCGTCGGCGTTATACCGCAGTTTCTGAAGATAAAGCGACTGTTCTATTCGGGAAAGGCACAACGCATTTTCAAATGGACTGACGAGGCCTTACAACGAGAGCGCATTCAGCAGACCCGACGGCACTTGGCAAGCACAAACTGTAAGTTAATGTCTCTCCGTATTACGATCAGTAATAAACTGTGCAGAAGTGACTGGGATAAAATTGATAGACTACTGCACGATACCATGGGGAAGCGTATGTTGACAACGTCTAGTAGACAGAAGAAGAAGTTTGATAATTTGCTACCTAATCAGACTGTTCGGCATTTAGACGTTTCCCGGACCGTTATCAATTTGTCCAAACGTTCGTTATCTGACGATGAGACATCTGTGCTTCCAAGGGAGGAAATTTTGCTGTTAGTCCGCGTTTTGTGCCCAGGGAAGAAATTATAGCCAGTGTAGAAGCAGGAATTCGCAGGGTGGATTCTGTAACAGCTGAAGAAAGACGTATAGAAACAGTGAGAATATTAGCCAATGCAAAACCGCCGAAAAGTAATATAACTGTGGGTGAGAGAAGAGCTTTAAAACTCTTGAATGACGACGATAGTATTTTGGTTCTCCCAGCTGACAAAGGAAGCGCAACGGTGGTTATGGATGTGGCTGACTATCAGAGTAAAATTACTGATCTACTGGATCCGCAAGCATATAGGAAGCTGAATAAGGACCCCACTAACAACGTTCTCAGAACTGTGTCACGGTTAATAAAAAAGGCCTCCATTGAAGAAAGTCTACAGAAAGGTCTCTGCAATTCGGTTGGCTACCCAAAATTCATAAAGAAAATGTGCCGTTAAGACCGACACTAAGTGCCATTGGTTCGCCCACCTACTCGTTAGCAAAGTTTTTGACTACGCTGTTGAAACCACATGTGGGCCGTTCGGACTCTTATATAAAGAATTTGACACATTTCATCAGCAGATTGAATGGCATAGTGGTCCAGCCGGAGGACATATTGGTCAGCTTCGATGTGGTATCGCTGTTTACCATGGTTCCACTTAATGATGTATTGGAACAGCTGGATCGAATTTTTCCTGCCGATATTTCAGAACTGTTTAAGTGTTGTTTGACGACCACATACTTTAAGTGGAATGAAGAGTTTTATGAGCAAACGGGTGGCGTGGCTATGGGGAGCCCCCTAAGTCCCGTAATTACAAACTTCTTTATGGAGAAATTAGAAGAACAGACCTTAGGTACTGCCAGCAAAAAACCAGATGTATGGTTCCGATACGTGGATGACACATTTGTGCTGTGGAGACATGGCAGGGAGGAACTAAGCCGGTTCCACGAACATCTGAACAGTATAAACTGGAGAATTCAGTTTACAATGGAGGAGGAGGTAGACGGCAAATTACATTTCCTCGATGTGCTTGTTTTTAGAAACGAAAATGGTAGTTTGGGCCACTCAGTATACCGCAAACCCACGCACACGGACCGTTATTTGCACCGGGATTCGAACCACCACCCACAGCAGAAGCGGGGTGTTATCAAGACTTAGCGGACAGAGCTATAAATATTTGTGAACCTGAGGTGCTCGACGCTGAGATGGAACATCTCCACAATGCACTAATGAAGAACGTATATTCGTCCACTGAAATAAAACGTGCGTTGAGGCAGCCATGCAGAAATCATACTGACGTACAGGCTACTGCAAAATCTAAGGTTTTCCTGCCGTTTGTTAAAAATGTAACGGAAAGAATAGGGAGGATCTTGACGAAGCGGAATATTACCGTAATCTACAAGCCCACCAGGAAGATACAGGAATACCTTAAGCCTGCCAAGGACGCTCGCAAACCTTTGGGAAAAGCTGGAGTGTATAGCATCCCATGCAGCTGTGGTGATGTTTATGTGGGTACCGCTAAAAGAACTGTTTCTAAACGTTTGGAAGGATACAAGGGAAATTGTAGAAGAGGAGAAACGGAACGATCAGCTGTTGCGGAGCATGCTTTCCAGCCAGGGAACCACAATATTCGTTTCGAGGAGACGCAAGTACTAGCGGCCACAAGCGGATACTACGAAAGGCTCTACAGGGAGGCAATCGAAATCGCTAAACACCCAAATAATTTCAACCGAGAGGAGGAGGGTGTGAAATTAAACGGTATATGGATGCCGGTGTTAAAGAAGATGTGTACCACCCGTCCACTACTGGGTGATGGCAACGGCGATCGACGGCGACGGACAGCGGCCAATTGCACTGACGTTTTCAAAACACGTGACGTCGCGCCGCGGCGCGGGAGCGCGCGGACACGGAATTTAGCGGCAGTCAGTAGCGAGCCAGTGGGTGTGTTGGACCTTCCATCGACCTACGGACCCTCTTGAAGATGTCTCCCGCAGTCGAAACGTTTGGGAATTGAGACAAAATTCATCAACTGACCACTGCATAACAGCCCGGATAATTATAATGGACAGTCTACTCCCTGTTTTGTAGCCCTTGAGAGCATTCCCATTTAGTCTTAGATTGTAGCAAGGTAATGCCCCCTCCACACCCCGAAAATTTCTGCTGATCATTTCCGTGCTTGCCACACAGCTTGGCCAGCAAGATAGTCCAATGCTGAGGTACTACCTCAATACAGTTGCAGAGCCTCTGTAACGCTGTTCAAGTGTAGAGGGAATACCAAGTGGCCTGTGGCATGAGTGGGAATTTGAACTGAGGAGGGAGGCGTACTGGAGTAGCACGAGCAGTTGTGCAAAGCCATTGTGCCACGGTGACATAGCGGTTAGCGCATATTCTTAGTGTGCGAGAGAACTGGGTTCGAATCTGGGCCTTGGTTCTGATTTTCATTCCTCACTTCAGCCTGCAAATATACGTGTTTTATTGCTGTATATTTGCAGTCGTGCGTCCTGGAAACTGCAAGTGATTGATGATGGGCAAAGCGGCATACCCTGTTTAGTCAGGCTCTGGTTACTGACCATGCACCCCACTGACATTACTGCTCGTATTCACCAACCGAAGCTTGGGTGGTCTGATAGTGGTACCCGTGTGTACTTCTAGTGGTGTCACGATCCAGCGTTCAGAGGGAAGAAGTCCTGTGTTGACCCGTCACTGATGGTGATGGCTGAATCCTCACAGGACCAAAGTGTTGAGTCACAGGAGCACCCAGGTGATCAGGCAACTGGCAGGGATTTGCAGCCCATTGGTGGTAAACACAACTGCATTGTCGAGATAGTAGCTATCTTCACAGAGTGGCCATCACGCAACTGCCCCAGCTGTTCGATGATGACGAGCTGGTTATGTCGAGTTAGAATGCTACTGCTGCTGCTGCTTGCTGACGTTGCATTAGCAGCTGTGCTTGCGGGTGACGCCGAACGATCTGAAACCGAGGCGGTGACCGGCAGCCGTTGGGTTGGTCTCTGCAGGAACTTCCTGGAGGCTGGTCCAAACGTAGGCACGCAGACGTCTGATTACACAGATGATTGCTTCTGCTGATCACATGGTTCATTGAACAGTGGTGGCTGGCTGTATCTGTGGCCTGGTTACTATTGTGGGCTCCGTCTTCTGCTCTAAGTTCTACTACAGTTTTATTCTCTTATAATTTCCCCGTCTAGAAAAAGAAATCAGCCCTCAAACTTCAATTGAAAATTTTGCTGTAACATAGGTACTACTGTACTTAAGGCACCAATTTATTTAGAAGTCTTTACACTTTGTATTATTAAAATCACTTGCAGTGACGCATGGTCCTTTCCACTGTTTACATTTCGTTTCCGACCCAAAAGCACTTGGCTGTACAAAGAGATTTTTGTGGTATTGATGATGCCCACATCTCACATGACGGACCGCGCACCAAACACGAGTCTTTTACACTACCCATCAGTGTGCCACCGTGACCTTCACTCTCCACAGAGCTTGTCATCTTCCAATGGATGGCGCCATGGACGCCGCAGAAGACTCCGCCTTCTATCCGACTCACTGCAAGCAAATGTTATCCACTGCGCACCTTTCTCAGAGGCTGCACGCCAGGCATCGGCCGGATCTCGGAAGACACACAGTGAGACATCATCAGTGACGTAACCCTATGCTGTTGGTATTCAGACATACGTAGAACAGATAGTTTTAATCAACAGTGCTGATTTCTATTGTAACTGACAATGTCGAACAGCTACATCCGAGGATAACAACATTGTGTATTTACCTATTTCATGTGTACACATTGTTAATAAACATGCTTATGTTTCAACCATGACGCTGTCTGTGCCTCCACTTCCCACTACACTCAAAACAGTTTGTCAAAGTTTTTTTCTCTTTTGTGCAATTATGACTCGTTCGAACAGCTAGGATATACATCGGTAGGGAGGAGATTTGGGCTACCTTTCACTTGAATTGGTAGTAGGCTATACCTATTACTGCAAAATTGATGCAGACAGCTGAGGCTGAAGTTCCTATAGTCAAGAGTTGGTGATGAAGTTCAGTATGGTACTTTGTTACTTGGTCTAGAAGGGTGCATCATTGATATGCGGTCATTTTGTGCTGTTAGCATTTTAATTGTAGACGTGAGCAGACTCGGGTCCAACGTATTATGTAGGCAGGCCACGTGTTCAAAGGATACAATTTCATGAGGAAGGTCGCGTATGTAAACAATTGATATTGTGTGGGTGACATTTCCAGTTATGGTGGTGGGTAATCGGAATGTTGATCCAGAAATACTGCATTCGATAGCATTGCCCAATAACCCTTCATCCTGTAGATACATAATTTGTGTGTCAATATGTCCTCCTTGTTCATAACTAGTAAAAATAATAGGTACTTGGTTTGCTATGGAGTACAACAAATGTAGATCTACTCTTTGCAAGAATTCCGTAATAAACTTACTTTTCTCGTCAGGACATTTCATTGTGGATTTGTGGGAGTGGAATTGTCTAATTCCATCATTCATTTAACATAAATAATCTGATTTAGCGAAAGTCTTTATCCTTACACAAACACACACACATACTTACTCAAATTCGATGACACCCTCCATCACTGGTGTTTAAAACTTGTTATTATAACAGATAACTAACTATTATGCATTACAGTAACTGGATCTTGTATTGTACTATCCATTGGACTTTCAGTGTGGAGTTAAGTTTTGCTAGCTGAAGCTTCAGTGTTCTCAATGCCTGCATCGGCGAATTCACTATCGGCAGTATTTGATTCTATCTTGTCTCATATTTCAATTTTCATTCTTATGGATTTCTCTGTTTTTATCATCAGATAAAAAATGATAAAATTCAATAGGTATCTCAATTACATCCCAGCACACAAATAACAGTATTGCTGAACATGAAAATTCTAGAAAGATGACATTAATTGGTTATAGCAATAAATAAGAGCTGCGCCAATCTACACCCTTACAGTGCTAAGTCAGGCATCGTATGCAAGTTAAATTCACTAATACTAAACCTAATTCCCAAAAAAATTCTAAAATATTTGAATATATAATAAAATTAACCTCTGAATGATAACAATTGTCCAACTACTCTACTCTACGCATATTGTATTATAAAGCAGATTGCTGTGCACAATTATTTAAATTGGTCTTTGCTGGTGAATGCTTTTAGAAATCACTATCGTTGACTTTAATTTCCTTCTTATATTTGGCTTGTTCTTCTGCTGCTCATTACTTTTATGACACAAAATCCAGTGTTGTTCCAGTCACTGTGTCACTGTGTAATGTTGGCTTTATTATAAAATGAATATAGTACATAATAAAATCATGAAAAGAATAGAGCCTTTGCCATAAATGTGTGGAAGAAAAGTTCTCCTGTTTAGTCTGAAACGGAATTCACTATGATACTGTTATCTTTTTGTAACAGAAGCATCACACGTAGAAACTGTTTCTGGAACGTGGAAAAGTTCATGATACAGATTAATGTTTAGTTTCAGTGTAGTGGGAAGATTTGCATGATAATAACGGTGATAATCAGATTTCATAAAGGACATTTGATTGCAGGCTCGACTTGCAGAAATGAAAATTCATAAACGATCGCACACCGATGGTGCACGATGTTTGTGTCACCAAACCAGTCACTTCCACCTAATTATGAGGTTACAAAATTCATAAAATCTTTCTGGTTCAGTGAAATGTAGTGATGATTACACTACTTTTAATGAAATATGATGTTTACTTGAATATTTACTCATCATTTCATTAGTAATCATAATAACAATCATCAGTATTGAAATTAGCGTCAGGAATCGCGAACAGGAAAGATAAGAGCGAGTTGTGTATAGATTTTGAATTTTTTAAACAACAGAAGAACGAAAATGTCAAATACAACTGAATATACACAAGAGTTATTTCCTGTTTCACAGTACAGCACAAGTAAGTTTTTCTTTTTTACATGGTGACATGATGATGCCGTTAAGTACACATCGATATCATGGGACATCGCAAGACATCAACTAATAGTGACTGAAAGTAGGTGGTGTATTTTTCAGTGAAAACCGCCTATGTCAGTACTGGTAATGAAAAGAGTGGGGTTGAGAACATTGTTTTTCGATGATCTCAAAGCACTGCCTCCAGTAGGGGCGTTTGAAAAGTTCGTGCAAAAATAAAAACTACTTACGTGTTTGGGGTAAACCTTTTTTTATTTTTCAGCATAGTCTCCTTTTAGACTTATAAACTTCATCCAACGCTGTTATAATTTGTTGATACCTTCCGAATAATAGGAATTGTCCAAATCTACAAAATAGCTATTAGTTGCTGTAATCACCTCCCCGTTTGAATAAAATCTTTGTCTCACCAGCCATTTCCTCAAATTTGGGAACAAATAGTAGTCCGAGGGAACCAAGTCTGGAGAATAGGATGGATGTGAAACGAGTTGGAATCCTATTTCCATTAATTTTGCGACCACAACGGCTGAGGTGTGTGCTGGTGCATTGTCGTGATGGAAAAGGACTTTTTTGCGGTCCAATCACCGGCGTTTCTCTTGCAGCTCGGTTTTCAAACGGTCCAATAACGATGAATAACATGCACCTGTAATAATTTTACCCTTATCCAGATAGTCGATGAGGATTATCCCTTGCGAATCCCAAAAGACAGTCGCCATAACCCTTCCGGCCGAAGGACTGGGCTTCGCCTTTTTGATGCAGATCCTCCTTGGTAACCCATTGTTTAGATTGTTGTTTGGTCTCAGGAGTATAGTAATGTATCCATATTTCATCCACAGTGACGAAACGACGCTTAAAGTCCTGCGGATTCTTCCTGAACAGCTGCAAACCATCCTTGCAACACTTCACACGATTCCGTTTTTGCTCAAGCGTGAGCAATCGCGGAACCCACCTTGCGGATAGTTTTCTCATGTCCAAATGTTTATGCAAAATATTATGTACCCGTTCATTCGTGACGCCCAAAGCACTAGCAATCTCACACACCTTAACTCTTCTGTCATCCATCACCATATCATGGATTTTATCAATGATTTCTGGAGTCGTAACCTCCACAGGGGGTCCAGAAGAAATTTATAGAAATGAGATGGTAATCGTTTCCTAAGATATCTAGTTTCTTAAGAAATAATTTAATTTTTTGAAGTTAATTGTTTTTATTTAATTTTTAAGTATAAATATTAACTTATTTATTCTTTAAGGGATAAGCTTTGAAGTTAATAACCTATAATTTGTTTTATAAAAATATAATAGTAAGCTCTAAACCAGCTATTACGTTTTAGTTCATTATTTTTTTATTTTGATTTTATAAATATGTTAGGTTTTTTATTAAGATTATTAATTTAATTTTAAAATTTTTGTAATAACGATAGAATTAGTGTATTTTTTTGTATAGAATTTTTACCCTGTAAACTTATTATAAGGAACTAGGCAAAATATATTTCCGCCTGTTTATCAAAAATATGTCCTCTTGAAAATATTTTGATGTCTGGCCTGCTCACTGAGCGGATTTTTAAAGAGCCACGGTATTTTGACCGTGCAAAGGTAGCATAATCATAGCTCCGAAAATTTTGAAACCACTTATAAACTATTCTAATCGAAGGTGCAGAGTCACCGTAATGTTTATCGAGTTTCTCTTTAGTCTCCTGAGGCGTTTTTCCTTTCATAAAGTAATGTTTAATCACCACACGAAATTCTTCTTCGTCCATTTTTGGACAATCACTCGACTTCCTTTAGCCACACGAATGCCAAACACAAAGAAATAGACCAATGTGGGTGAAACTTGGTGTGCGTTCTTTACAAAGATGTTAGTAACTAAACATGACCGCGATACGAGTCATCTCTCCGACTTTGCACGGACTTTTCAAACGGCCCTCGGGTACCCACTTTGTAGATCCATAGTTGTGAATTAACGACACTAGTCCAGATTATCTAGGGCTTCTGTTGTATTTGGCATAGGGTAGATAGGCATCTGAAATTATCTTTGTTTTAAGTAATGGTAGGTGCAAAAAACCTCTGTGCCATGCTGCCATCTGGTGACTTCTTTGAGATGATGAGAACTAGGGCAAACAAAGGGCTTTTACTCATTTCTATGATCGCATCTTGAAGTTGTTGGTTTATAAATTTCTTCTACGAGAAGCTGTGAATACTATGGGAGTCTGTACTTTTAAAGATAGGTGCTTCATTCACAGTGAGAATGTGATGTATACTTAGTGGCATGGCAGGCAGTGGTCAACGAGAATCATGTAACCCAACATGTTCTTCTAACAGTCACTCCTCATTCTCCTTGCCCCATCCCCCTAGATGTACTACTTTCTTCTTCCGTGTGTCAAACTGACACACTGCCCCAGCCTTGCGTAATCTTACGTGAAATCCCTGACCAACTCGTCCTCGCCTAGCACTTCTACATTAGCTGTCATGGTAACACATGATAGCTGCAGCTCTTTGGCGCTAACACTCTCAATACTGACAGACACAACTTTGTTCCCATCAATTTCCCATGCATAGGATAAACTGCACTGTGCAAAATATTGTACTTCACATAACTCATGTTCCTCAAAGAAAGGCTCAAAAACAGCCAAAGAAATCACCAGCAGATCAGTTACTATGTCAATCCAGATTAACTTCAGTAAATATACTGAAATTTCGCTGTGATAACCTGAGAGACCACTTTAGGGGACATTGTACCAGTTTAGGCAGTGGACTCAGCATCTTGGGTGCCCTCTCGAGCAGTAATGGTCTTCTGGCCATAGAACCAAGATGAAACGTTGCTCCATCCAGTTCAACTGTACGCCATTACAAGTCAACTGTTGGTGTAATGCGCAACCAGGAAATCTAAACTGAGTATGACTTCACAGCCTTTACCAACGGTGGGGATCACATGTACATTAATATGAAAGTCGCCCCCCCCCTCTCCAGATACTTATTACCGTTGAAATGAGTGAATCAATACATCTACCACTGCTACCTTAAGCCAAGCATGGCACATTTAATTCTACTTTGCCCAGTATATTGTTACATGCCACAGTCACTCCTGTTCTCCGAAATTTCATTTTATATCCGGTGTGACCACATCTGAAACGTTTAGTATCCATATTTAACACCACCTTTTTCTTCCATAGTTTGGTGATAATATATACTGTATCTTAGCCAGTGCTACTGCAGCTTCTATTGCCTCAACCCGCATCTTCAGGAATTCCATGAAAACGTTGTGTGTCATGTCTGAGATAATCCTCATAAGGGCATATCAGTGGTTTTCTTCTTGCATTCCAATAAAACGACATTATTAGCATTATCATCCCGAGTAAGGTCATTTGTAGTGACATTAATTTTGTGAATACAGTCCACAAAACTCTCCATTGATTCCCCATGTTTTTGAAATATCTCGTTATGTTGCTCTCAGTAGCATCTCCAAGTTATTTTCTCCTATATCTCACTACCAATGCGAATTGTAATTCATAAAAGGACAGTGCTTCCCCTAATCCCTCGTGATACATTACACAGTCCATAGTTTAGCTTAGCCACTTTAGTTTTAACTTGCCCACTCTCAAAAACTGCATCTCACTCCAATACTGCGACGCAGTGGTTATATCCAAATTTCGACAGAACATAAGACATCGTCGTCTAATTTCCCAGAATCTGGGATGACCAGTGAAGCGTTATCAGCGTCAAGGCTAGGTGCACTCAGATATGATCATTTTCTCCTTTCCTCCCTAAATTGTCCTAATTCCACGTACAACTCAGCTGGAAAGTCTTGAGTTGTATTGACTGCTTAGCAACGAATGCAAGTGTTATAACATATAAATAAAAATGAAATAAAAAATGGAGAAGAAACGATAGGGAAACGACCATACAGGCCCAAAACAACTTTAAATTGGGAACTTACTCAACCTGGATCCAAATGCTGTCTTCCTGTTGACGCCCATCTTCATCTTCAGGAGTGCTTCTGACACCAATCGTTATGTTTCAAAGAGTGGATGGCTTATGTACCGTCTTAAAGTTACAGTCAACCATGATGCCTGGTTGTGGACAGGGGCTCTCTGCTGCAGTGTACAGCAGAAGAAGGTCTAGCTGGGGTTACAACTTCTTTATTGCTGTTCGTCTACAGTCAGGGATCTTGGAAACTGCGAGTGACGAAAGCAGGCGATGTGATTACCTCGTCACGGTCTGCCCCGTTTCGTCAGCCTCTGGCTGCTGATCACGCATTCTGCTGTCGCAACTGCTGCATTGGGAGGAGGCTCATACTCCCTGACTGAAGTATGGGTGGCCTGGAGACGGTACATTTGTGTACATAGGACTGCATTGTGTTTCAGTGACCCAGACTGAAGAAGTCCTCCATTGACGCCTCAGCAGGATGGGAGGGAGAGGGATGGCTGGTCAATTGTGTCGTCCTCCCAAGGTGGTGATAAAGTGTGGAGTGGCCCAAGCATCCAGGTGCACAGGCCACGGGCAGAGACTCCTGGGCCAGCAGCAGTATATGCGGCTGCGTCATTAGCATGACAGTTACACTAATGGCCATTACAATTGCTACACCACGAAGATGACGTGCTACAAATGGCTCTGAGCACTATGGGACTTAACATCCATGGTCATCAGTCCCGTAGAACTTAGAACTACTTAAACCTAACTAACCTAAGGACATCACACAACACCCAGTCATTACGAGGCAGAGAAAATCCCTGACCCCGCCGGGAATCGAACCCGGGAACCCGGGCATGGGAAGCGAGAACGCTACCGCACGACCACGAGCTGCGGACTGACGTGCTGCAGATGCGAAATTTAACTGACAGGAAGAAGATGCTATGATATGCAAATGATTAGCTTCTCAGAGCATTCATACAAGGTTGGCGCCGGTGGTGACACCTACAACGTGCTGACATGAGGAAAGTTTCCAACAGATTTCTCATAAACAAACAGCAGTCGACCGGCGTTGCCTAGTGAAACGTTGTTGCGATGCCTCGAGTAAGGAGGAGAAATGCGTACCATCATGTTTCCGACTTTGATAAAGGTCAGATTGTAGCCTATCGCGATTGCGGTTTATCGTATCGCGACGTTGCTGCTCGCGTTGGTCGAGATCCAATGACTGTTAGCAGAATATGGAATCGGTGGGTTCAGGAGGGTAATACGGAACGCCGTGCTGGATCCCAGCGACGTCGTATCACTAGCAGTCGAGATGACAGGCATCTCATCCGCATGGCTGAAACGGATCGTGCAGCCACGTCTCGATCCGTGAGTCAACAGATGGGGACGTTTGCAAGACAACAACCATCTGCACGAACAGTTTGACGGCGTTTGCAGCAGCATGGACTATCAGCTCGGAGAACGTGGCTGCGGTTACCCTTGACGCTGCATCGCAGAGAGTAGCGCTTGCGATGGTGTACTCAACGACGAATCTGGATGCACGAATGGCAAAATGTCATTTTTTAGGATGAATCCAGGTTCTGTTTGCAGCACTATGATGGTCGCATCCGTGTTTGGCGACATTACGGTGAGCGCACATTGGAAGCGCGTGTTCGTCATCGCCATACAGGCGTATCACCCGGCGTAATAGTATGGGGTGCCATTGGTTACACCTCTCGGTCACCTCTTGTTCGCATTGACGGCACTTTGAACAGTGGACGTTACATTTCAGATGTGTTACGACCCAAGGCTCTACCCTTCATTCGGTCCCTGCGAAACCCTACATTTAAACAGGACAATGCACGAGTGCATGTTGCAGGTCGTATACTGGCCTTTCTGGATACAGAAAATGTTCGACTGCTGCTCTGGCCGGCACATTCTCCACATCTCTCACCAATTGAAAACGTCTGGTCAATGGTGGCCGAGCAACTGGCTCGTCACAATACGTCAGTCACTACTCTTGATGAACTGTGGTATCGTGTTGAAGCTGCATGGGCAGCTGTACCTGCACACGCCATCCAAGCTCTGTTTGACTCAATGCTCAGGCGTACCAAGACCATTATTACGGCCAGAGGTGATTGTTCTGGGTACTGATTTTTCAGGATCTATGCACCCAAACTGCGTGAAAATGTAATCACATGTCAGTTGTAGTATGATTTATTTGTCCAATGAATACCCGTTTATCATCTGCATTTCTTCTTGGTGTAGCAATTTTAATGGCCAGTAGTGTACTTTCAGAGATGTTCTGACATGACGATTTGTACCAGTATGGTTTAAATGCTGCTACTGCTGCTGCTAATTGCTGACTTTGCTGCAGTGGCTGCGTTTGTGTCTGTTCCGAAGTACGTCCTCTCTGAGAGAATACAAAACTGTGTTGACAGGTCCCTGTGCTGGCTGACGATCTTAGCGCTGGTGCTGAGCGTGGGCATCATCAGCGTGAACCCGCTGGTGGCGGTGTCTGCTCAGGGCGTGGCGCAGGCGGCGTCTGTGCTGCTGCAGCACTACTGCGGGACCCACTTCGGGCGCCGGTGGTCCACCGTCGCGTGTCTGGCGCTGGTCGGCCTCCTGGGTGCACTCTGTGTCGCACTGCTCACAGGTAAACAACACAGCCCGTGAGAGCACTCACACACCTCTCACACTTGCCTGCTTGCGCCCTCTTCGCCTGCCAAGGACTGGAGATATCACGCGGTTCTCACTAACACACATATATCTGTATTGAGACCAAAAATACTTTGCAATGAAATGAAAACCCTTAGCTGCTTACAGGCGTTGACATACGTCAACAGGAACAGATGAAAATGTGTGCCCCAAACGGGACTCGAACCCGGGATCTCCGGCTTACATGACAGACGCTCTATCCATCTGACCCACCCAGGACACAGAGGACAGTGCGACCGCATGGATTTATCTCTGGCACGCCTCCCGCGAAACCCATATTCTCAATGTATTGTCCCGCACCACATTTGTAGTGCCCCCGCCTATTATACTCATTACTCGCGGCGCGTTGCCGATTCCCGTAAGAGTTCAGGCACTGTTTCTGCATCTGCACGGAAGAAGAAGATGGTCAAGTGGCCGGTGAGCATTAACTATATATACAGGTGGTCCATTGATCGTGACCGGGCCAAATATCTTACGAAATAAGCGTCAAACGAAAAAACTACAAAGAACGAAACTTGTCTAGCTTGAAGGGGGAAACAAGACGGCGCTATGGTTGGCCCGCTAGATGGCGCTGCCATAGGTGAAACATGTCCGAAAGAACAGATACCATATTAGTATATACAAAAGTACTTCGTCAATCCAGTTATACCATTTGGCAACCAGCGATCTGCACTGCCCGACAAAAAAAAAAGTGAAGCACTCAGTCGGAGGAAACACAATCAAACTTCACAGGTCGAGAGGGTATGTGATGTTACTTCAGTGATTACAAAACCAAGTCAAATTTAGAAACAACCTGGCAGTAGGAGCTCGCTTACTGGTTTGAGGTTGTACCCCTTCTGGCCTGAATGCATGGTCTGATTTGTTTGGTAAGGATCTTACAAATCGGCTGTATCCTTTTCTGAGGCTAGCTGGCCCACAAGTGTTGTAACTGGTCCTTCATATCTCGGATATTGGCACCAGAATGGAGTTTATGGTTGACCTGGTACCACATATGTTCTATCTGGGACGGATATTGTGATATTGTTGATCACAGGAGCATCTCAACATCATTCAGAGAGTTCGTATAAATATGTGCCATGCATGACCGAGCGTTGTCCTATAGGAAAATAGCACCATTATACTACCACATTGAAGGTAACATTTGGGTTTACAGGATGTTTGTCAGAGTTCCCTTAATCTCTATCAGTCGTGACCTGAGGATATACCCGATGATTCCCCAGACTATGACGCCAGGAGCAACAAAGCTGTGCTTCCACAAACCATTGCAAGAATGGAACCTCCTCCCAGGTCGCTCCAAACTCATCGACGATGATTACGAAAGACAGTGCAGTACCGCGATCCACTCCTGAATATATATATATATATATATGACAACATTCATAAGCAATCCATGTTGCCCAATCATAGCACCATTACAAATGCAGTTGGCTGTGCTGTTAACAGCAGCTTATGACGGGATCGTAACTCCCTACTCCGTATGCTGCTAGTCTCTGTCCAATGGCGTAGGATGACGAAGAATGTTGCACGAAGTCCATCACTTGTTCTTGGACGGTAATCGCAGATATGAAGGGGTTACGATGTTCTTGGTGCACAATATGGCCAGCCTCCTTTCGAGAGGTCAGGTTTGGTCGGCTGGAACATGACAATCGGATGTCCCACAAATCTGGATACTGAGCAATTCGACAAGCTGGTCAAATGGAGACACACAGTGAGAACTCTCTGGTGATAACGGTTTAAGGTAGTGTAGTACCTCTCGGTATTCTTCACAGTGATCACTCAACATCTGAGGCAGTTGAGCCCCCTCAGTATACCACAGAAGACCTGGTAACAACACTAAACATGAACAACACTAACGCAGGACAATCAGCATTCTACCAGTCACAGAAAATTGCAACCCCATACAGGCAAATGGTGAGCATGTGTACTAACTTTCATTCACATCCAACCACGTCTTCTTGGTGCTTAATTTTTTGTCAGGCAGTGTATTTTGAAAGTAAATAACCGTCATAAAAATTCTTGATCTAGGGTAAAATCGTTTGTTTCATTATGACCATGGCGTTTCGGCCACTTCTGCACACCTTTTGTACCGGCATTTTATTGCTATATATAAAAGAGCAACTGTCAATGACACACATATTGTCAGCTAACAAAGATTTCTTTAACCATTGTTACCCTGTTTGTGGGCAAGTTTTTCAGGCCACGTGCCAAATTAATAGTTTCTAGTGAATGATGAGTGCTACATTGGTTTACAACCAACCGAAGCAAAAAAAAACACTACAATTTTATTTATTTCAATGCAAGAGATAACACAATTGTTTGGATTGTAATGCATTGGCAAGAATCTGACGTCCTGCGGAAAGCTAGCTTAAATTAGCATTAGCATTGCCCTACTGGCCAAAATGGAATCACAGGTAGGTCTCCGGATCTAGTTCGGTATGCCAGCTAGTAACAAAGTGTGTCATATTTTCGGGAGGACACTGAGTTCCCCTTAGCCATGCATAAATCTGTTTGCGTGCACTTGCAGGTAAACTGCGTAATGTGACATGCAGAGAGTACCGAAATGGCTTCTACAAAATGCTTCCGCCGTCTACCGGATACCCGGATAAGGAATGCTAGTTTTCTAGTAGACGGAACGTGAGACTCTCCAACAGCGCTTGGAGGCGAAAGCGAAGAGGAAGATTGGGAAAGAAGGGGAGAAAAGAAAAGGACAGATGCTCTTGGCAGACTGGCAGGGAGTGGTACGCAGAAATCATTAAATGACCCAATCGTGACGTGAACAAAAGGACTGGTCCTGCAAGAAGAGTGGAACGGGACCTGAAATTTTCATACGGGCACAGAAAACGAATTTCGAGATGTTCCACGATAAGTCAAGGGACTGGAGGGGTCTTTCATCTGAGGACACGGGAGACGCCTCGGAAACGTCTTCATAGCGTAATTGCCAGACTCTAGACGCTGCATTGAAGGCAGCCACATTAATCATTCAACTACGTAGGCGGGCTTCAGAATATGCGGAAAACATAATTCTGGAACTTCCACCGATTCCGTTGCTTCCAGCATTCATCAGGCTTATTCATAGTAGCACCAGGGGGTATGCCACGGTACCAGGCTAATGATTGTGGTAATGCTTTGTTCTTGACAGTTGAAATCCAAAAGACTTTTATCAGTTGTAAATTAACAGGAAAACTGATTAGAAGGCACTGTAAAAACATCATTTTGATTTTCTTTATTTTTAAGTGGTTACACATATGTTTCTAACAAATCTGTTTCAGCCATGCAACCCATGTGTTTTGACTTTGCAGTTGGTGTTCCGAGTGTCGCCATAGCGGTGGTAGTGATGGCCATGCAGTTCTGGTCATCGGCTGGTGCAAGTGTCATCAACCTTCAGAGCATCGAGGTGCACCCCACGTGTCTGCGCCAGATCACCGCGAGCATAGAGTACGCAGTTGCTGGTGTTTGCATGTCTCTTGTTCCGTACATCGTCTTTCAGGTACTCCGTAACAATGTGCTAAGCTTCTAAAGTAAATACTAAGGTTTACTGCTTGGGTCTACTGAATATTATATTGAAACCAGTGAAAGCAACTGTGGCCTGTAAATAAATGCTGGTTCAAGCGCAAAAAATCTGGTTCAGAGGTAATTAACAAAGTGTGTATAGCAACAATTTAATCTTGGAGCTCTTCTGTCGGTCCGTCTTTCCATAGAAAAACAACAATATGGGAAATTTGGGTCCACCCTGATGCAAAACACTTTTATTATTTATTTATTTATTCCAAAACTAGTTTCGGTAACAAATATTGCCATCTAAATTGAGTTTATTAATTCTGAAATATGCAGAAATAGCACAGTTATAAAACGTTGTACAGGATTACTACATGTGCACTGATTGTTTTTTAAATATTGCTTTCTATAAATTCTTTTATATATGCTATTTCCCCACGTTTTAGAATTAAAGAACCCACTGATGATGGAAACATTTGTCGTTTTGGAAGGCGGACCCACCATTATCATATTGATGTGGTTGTGTATAACAACTGTACAAAAGCAGTATAAAAGCTGGGAATCACGGTACAACATAAAAACAGTACAGGTTTCTTTTCATATACGTGTTGTTATTCTACGGTAAGAACAAAATTATTTAAAATTTGAAGATAATAAAATATTCTGTATGCAACGGCTCTAACTTAAATAAGGATACAAGTGCCATCACAGCAATTTTCACTCATTTCAGAATGTTATCGTGAAACCACTTATTCTCCTCTTTTACAAGTGCAATCATTTTAGCTAAATCCCTTCTCTTTCCTTCAGAAAACCTAGGTTCACAGCGTAGTGTAGCTGCAGTTGCTGAAGATCGAAAGGCTTCACGTTACTCTTCAAGGTGTAATTTTCCTTGAACTCTTCAGTTGCATTCAGGTTTGATCAATACAGAGTCCCTAGGTGTTCAGCAGTCAGTCTGATCCACTGTGCTTTTGAAATATTCACACTGGTAAACTTTTATATTTTTCGGCAGCTGACTTAAAGTCGTAAACATCTGTTTCTGGTATCGTGTGCTTCGTTTCAGTGAGAGGGGAACTAAATCTTTCGCAGCTACACGCAGCGTTAGCCTCTTGTATTTCTCAAAATCACGATCGCAGAACGTAGAAGTGTGTCGTCTTGCCAAAATCTTGTGTATTATTTCAGTAAGGTAACCCTTTGCTATTAGGTAAAGCCACAGAAACACCGTCTGATTTTTGTTCTGCCCACAGCAGCAGTCAGTTCATATTATTAGTTTCTTTTTAGAAATAAGTTTCGATGTTAAGGCTTGGTGCACACAGGAAGCAGTTGCATTCCCATCCCTGCCACGTACGGCCACATGTAAGGGAAACATGTGACCGGTTTGATTATCACCAACACGAATGCAAAAGTTGTAATCTGACAGCTCCAATAAGTAGTACATTTCACTGTGCCTGAATGAAGGAAGAGTATATTCCTTCCCTTCGCTGCGTAGTTTCTTTCTTTCGCTTTGAGCTCTACCTTCATCTCTCTTCCTCCATTTTGGTGGAATTTTCCTTTACATTTTGTAATATTCTGTGCTATTTCTGTAATAATTACTTCAGCGTTGCCCTATTGTTGCAACGCTCAGAAATTCACAATAGTGTACGCTAAGGCATTACCAGAGGCTTGGCACAAGACTCATTATTTGAACGTCGACAGTGTTAGACACGAATGTCGTTTTGTGGCAGCTGTAAGTATTGTTTCCCGCTGTTCTCGTGCTTGTGTCAGAATGTGTATCATTGGCCTTGGCGATCACAGCGGAATTTCACCTACAACTCAAATTTTCATTTTTTGGCGCATCACCCGTTATTTACTTACATGCCCCAATTTCGAGTACGTGCTGAACCATCCAGTCACTGATGGTGTTATTTTGAGTGTTTGCTGCATTACAGTGAATCTCATCATTTTAAAACAATTCTAATCACATGTGTAATACCTCCTAATTGTGCTTCTTTCAGCTTTAGCACAACTTGATCTTCAGTGACTCAAACGACTGTTTTTATACTTGATTCCATTTTATCAAAATAAACAGGAAATTAAAGAACGGTGTGCTCTGCAGTAACTCGTTGCAGTGTCTCACTGGCTCGATGACAAATGTGCTTAATTCTTAATTTGACTCTCTCTCTCTCTCTATCTCTCTCTCTCTCTCACACACACACACATACACACAGACAAACACAAACACACGCACATACACTAAATACTGCGATAAATTCTCTTTACGTTATTGAACTGATAAATATCTGCTCTGATAGACAACTTTACTATCAGAGCACTCTCTCACTTCTTTACATACTAACGCATCTAGTATTTGTACTCAAACACTCACACAATCATACTATACAGAGGCGCACAAATAACTGCGTAGTGAAGTACAATAGTACTAACTTCTTGAGTAAATGTTGGAGTTAGTACTGAATACTGGACAATGTCTCTGTTTAAATTCAAGTAAAACTATGAATTCCCTAACGTGACGTTACAAAAGCTCCATCTGTAATGACCCCGCTAAAACTTTACAAAACATCTTGAGGGTAAATAATTGTAATCGCACTAAAACTGTGTGGAAAATAACTACAAGAAAAGTCACTATTACTGTGTACTCAATTACAAATGTGCTGAGCACCGACAGCGTGAACATATTCCTATAGTTTTTTAAATACAAAAGAGTTTAGATTTAATATGTAATTTCTGAATGTTCGTTATTCTTCTAATACGTTCTAAATCATAAACTGCACCCAGATACTAAATGATGCGTATTATTACATTCTCGTACACACGCCTTGCTGTAGATGTTTCGAGCGTGGAGTCAAAGATGTGATTCGGCGCTTTTTCTATCAGAGATAGTCGTAAATGCTGACAGTGGAAGATGAATGCTGTGATTTTCGACTGTCAAGGTGTCGCTAGACTAGGCTGCTGACAATACGGCGCCAGTTCTCGATTCAGCCGTTATGAATTACGTAAAAATATTTTTCTGCAACCAACTGCTCTAAAAATCGATTTGCTTACATGAAATGCCACAAACATTGTTACAAAATTGCATCTGCGATTTAAATGTGATCTATGAGCAAAACTAACATCGTAAATACATAAGTGATGTCACAGTTCGCAAAGAAAGATTTAAGTGTTCGTTTTTCCTGCATTCTCATCGAGAGTGGAGCGGTAGACAAGCAGCTTGAAGGTGGTTCTATAAATCCTCCGTCAGGCATTTAATTGGGAATTGCAGAGTATTCATGTAGATGTAGATGTACAAGAAGAACGCTCTGGCACAACAGATTTACATCATCGAGCAATGTGTGCTTTATATTTAAACTTTCACTCAAACGTACTATGCCTCTACACTACAAACTGATAAAAATTTTTTGTTAATAAAATCCGTATAATACACTCCTGGAAATTGAAATAAGAACACCGTGAATTCATTGTCCCAGGAAGGGGAAACTTTATTGACACATTCCTGGGGTCAGATACATCACATGATCACACTGACAGAACCACAGGCACATAGACACAGGCAACAGAGCATGCACAATGTCGGCACTAGTACAGTGTATATCCACCTTTCGCAGCAATGCAGGCTGCTATTCTCCCATGGACACGATCGTAGAGATGCTGGATGTAGTCCTGTGGAACGGCTTGCCATGCCATTTCCACCTGGCGCCTCAGTTGGACCAGCGTTCGTGCTGGACGTGCAGACCGCGTGAGACGACGCTTCATCCAGTCCCAAACATGCTCAATGGGGGACAGATCCGGAGATCTTGCTGGCCAGGGTAGTTGACTTACACCTTCTAGAGCACGTTGGGTGGCACGGGATACATGCGGACGTGCATTGTCCTGTTGGAACAGCAAGTTCCCTTGCCGGTCTAGGAATGGTAGAACGATGGGTTCGATGACGGTTTGGATGTACCGTGCACTATTCAGTGTCCCCTCGACGATCACCAGTGGTGTACGGCCAGTGTAAGAGATCGCTCCCCACACCATGATGCCGGGTGTTGGCCCTGTGTGCCTCGGTCGTATGCAGTCCTGATTGTGGCGCTCACCTGCACGGCGCCAAACACGCATACGACCATCATTGGCACCAAGGCAGAAGCGACTCTCATCACTGAAGACGACACGTCTCCATTCGTCCCTCCATTCACGCCTGTCGCGACACCACTGGAGGCGGGCTGCACGATGTTGGGGCGTGAGCGGAAGACGGCCTAGCGGTGTGCGGGACCGTAGCCCAGCTTCATGGAGACGGTTGCGAATGGTCCTCGCCGATACCCCAGGAGCAACAGTGTCCCTAATTTGCTGGGAAGTGGCGGTGCGGTCCCCTACGGCACTGCGTAGGATCCTACGGTCTTGGCGTGCATCCGTGCGTCGCTGCGATCCGGTCCCAGGTCGACGGGCACGTGCACCTTCCGCCGACCACTGGCGACAACATCGATGTACTGTGGAGACCTCACGCCCCACGTGTTGAGCAATTCGGCGGTACGTCCACCCGGCCTCCCGCATGCCCACTATACGCCCTCGCTCAAAGTCCGTCAACTGCACATACGGTTCACGTCCACGCTGTCGCGGCATGCTACCAGTGTTAAAGACTGCGATGGAGCTCCGTATGCCACGGCAAACTGGCTGACACTGACGGCGGCGGTGCACAAATGCTGCGCAGCTAGCGCCATTCGACGGCCAACACCGCGGTTCCTGGTGTGTCCGCTGTGCCGTGCGTGTGATCATTGCTTGTACAGCCCTCTCGCAGTGTCCGGAGCAAGTATGGTGGGTCTGACACACCGGTGTCAATGTGTTCTTTTTTCCATTTCCAGGAGTGTATTTGCTGATTCGGATAAAGACAACACATGTATTCAAGAAGTTTATCTCACTGAAGGAATAAAGTCCACTTAACTTACTCTAACGACAATACAGCCCGCTCATCTTCTGCTGGACAGATTCAGATCGAAGTCCAGTTTCTTACTGGGTTCTACAAAACTACGTCGCATCTACATTTCACCATACACGATTGTTGGTTCCTCTTGCTTCTCTCCTTTTTCTTTAAATCTTCCTCAGAAAATTACTTTCGCTTCTTCTTCCGTCAATATAACATCTTCTCTTTTCTCTTCTTGAGCCGTTTTCACTGCTTCCGGATATTTTGTATACTTGATGTTCAACACAGGTTTTGACACTACATTTCTCCAAGACGCAATAGCTCAGTCTCTACCAAAACTCTTCGTTGCGTCTCATAATCCTCTAAAACGGTAACAATGTAACTTCTTCACATGATTGTATGTCTCTCTCCTTCAGCTCAACGCATCACATTCATGAATTTGACTCACAAAACTTCTACTTCCCACAATCCGTATAACGATCCTCCATTAACGTATTTCCGTGACGTACACCATAGCTTCACTTTTAGATACACAGTTGTTTCCCAGTTGGCATAATACTTAGTTTACAATGACCACAAAATTTACGTTGACATTATGTAAAGGTGCAACACCAAAGCACATGCTTACAGATACGATTATATATTTAAATGTAAGTTACATTTTACGTTATGATTTGTCTAAGAAAAATCGGTAAAAATGTATATTAAATCAACATTACAACCATGACCAATAAATGTGGCAAAGAATGTTAGTATCACTCTATGTTAATTCCAGACTAGATAATCTCCAGCACCCTTTCCCAGAATAATTCGTTGTAATGGTCTTTGCTTATCCTGCAGGTCATGCGAAAACTATTTTTACCTGGGCTGATGAAGAGAGGAGATTATGTCACCTTGGGGAACCTTCGGGACAAGTTCAGTGACCATTGATGTCATCCCTTGTCAAAAGAATGTCGTCCAAGTTTTAAGTGTCGATGTTTAGTGTACTTTACTATGAAGAGAATGTGTAGCCTGCGCCATTTGTACTGATGATCTAAATGAGAGCAAGCGCAGCGTGAATACCAGAGCCGGCACATGGTGTAATCCTGTCTAATGGCACCTCTCAGACTGCCGAGCTTAACGTTATCTGAAATACTGTCGCCTGCCATATGGCGTAGGGCTTACAAGGATTGTGTGTTAAATTCTTAGCATTACAGCTTGATAACAGATTTAACTGGGAGGAGCATACCACAGAACGGCTGAAGCGCCTAAACAAATCTCTATGTGCTGTGTGAATGTTGTCAGACACAGGTGTTATAAAAATTAAAAAACAAGCTAGTGTACTATACGTACTTTCATTCCATAATGTCATACGGAACTATTTTCTGGAGTAGCTCATGAAGCCAAGCTAAAGATTTCCGAGCCCAAAAACGTGGAATATGAATTATTTGTGATGTGAACTCAAGAATGTCCTGCAGAGGGCTATTTAAAGCTTCCCAATATATTTATACCTTAACGAAATTCGTCATTAAAAATATGTACAGGGTGGTCCATTGATAGTGACCAGGCCAAATATCTCACGAAATAAGCATCAAACAAAACAACAAAGAACGAAACTCGTCTAGCTTGAAGGGCGAAACCAGATGGCGCTATGGTTGGGGCGCTAGATGGCGCTGCCATAGGTCAAACGGATATCAACTGCGTTTTTTTAAAATAGGAACCCCCATTTTTTATTACATATTCGTGTGGTACGTAAAGAAATATGAATGTTTTAGTTGGACCACTTTTTTCGTTTCCTGATAAATAGCGCTGTAATAGTCACAAGCGTATAAGTACGTGGTATCAGTGCGGACGGTATTTGCTTCGTCATACATTACCCGTGTTAAAATGAACCGTTAACCAATCGCGGAAAAGTTCGATATCGTGTTGATGTATGGCTATTGTGATCAAAATGCCCAACGGGTGTGTGCTATGTATGCTGCTCGATATCCTGGACGACATCATCCAAGTGTCCGGAACGTTCGCCGGATGGATACGTTAATTAAGGAAACAGGAAGTGTTCAGCCACATGTGAAACGTCAACCACGACCTGCAACAAATGATGATGCCCAAGTAGGTGTTTTAGCTGCTGTCGCGGCTAATCCGCACGTCAGTATCAGACAAATTGCGCGAGAATCGGGAATCTCAAAAACGTCGGTGTTGAGAATGCTACATCAACATCGATTGCACCCGTACCATATTTCTATACACCAGGAATTGCATGGCGACGACTTTGAACGTCGTGTAGAGTTCTGCCACTGGGCACAAGAGAAATCACGGGACGATGACAGATTTTTTGCACGCGTTCTATTTAGCGACGAAGCGTCATTCACCAACAGCGCTAACTTAAACCGGCATAATATGCACTATTGGGCTACGGAAAATTGACGATGGCTGCTACAAGTGGAACATCAACGACCTTGGCGGGTTAATGTATGGTGCGGCATTATGGCAGGAAGGCCCCCATTTTATCGATGGCAATCTAAATGGTGCAATGTCTGCTGATTTCCTACGTAATGTTCTACCGATGTTACTACAAGATGTTTCACTGCATGACAGAATGGCGATGTACTTCCAACATGATGGATGTCTGGCACATAGCTTGCATGCGGTTGAAGCGGTGTTGAATAGCATGTTTCATGACAGGTGGATTGGTCGTCGAAGCACAATACCATGACCCGCACGTTCACCGGATCTGACTTCCCGGGATTTCTTTCTGTGGGGAAAGTTGAAGGACATTTGCCATCGTGATCCACCGACAACGCCTAACAACATGCTCAGCGCATTGTCCATGCATGTTCGAACATTACGGAAGGCGAACTACTCGCTGTTGGGAGGAATGTCGTTACACGTATTTCCAAATGCATTGAGGTTGGCGGACATCATTTTGAGCATTTATTGCATTAATGTGGTATTTACAGGTAATCAGGCTGTAACAGCATGCGTTCTCAGAAAAGATTAGTTCACAAAGGTACATGTATCACATGGGAACAACGGAAATAAAATGTTCAAACGTACCTACGTTCTGTATTTTAATTTAAAAAACCTAACTGTTACCAAGTATTCGTCTAGAATTGTGAGCCATATTTTGCCCGGTCACGATCAATGGACCACCCTGTATATTTTTTTCCAAATCAGCAGCGCTGTTCATGAAATTAACTCTAGAAATAAGAATAACTTTCACAATGATTTAAAGTCACCTACTTGGTTCGGAAAGCTGTCCACCGTTCCGCAGTATACATTTTCAATAACATGCCAGCAGCCATAAATCACTAATAACAAAGTTCATTTTGAGAAGAGTGTAAAGGATTTAATGGTAGCCAACTCCTTCTTCTCCACTGATGAATTTCTTAGCAGAACCTATTGAGCATGTATGTTATTAATATTATCACATAATGTGAATATTGCTTACAATCTGACATCGGTACCAATTTTGTGCTGTGACGCAATCATTGTAAGTAAGTGCTGTTATAGAGATGGGGCCCCTCCACGCCCGCACCAACGTGGTGACCAAACCAAAAGTTCTACTGTCACCTCCGTAAACATGTTAGTTGTCTTGTAAGTGGATCACAGGATGCTGGGCTGTGATGTTGTCCGTGCGTCTGGGTAAGGCTACGCATTAACACGGTCCATCAGGTGATAGATAGTGGACGAAACGCGAGTGAGGGTAGCGATTTGAAGAGCAGAGGAAAAAAAGTGCCATGGCTCGTGCCGTGGGAAAAAAACCTCTGCGACAGTGGGATGGGTAGTAAGAGCAGTAGTGGCTTACTAGCTGCGATAGTTCATGCAAGGTTGGATTTGTTAGTATAGGTATCATGCATCATTACCATGACAAGCGATGGCGATGTGTCCCAGTTGCTGCTGCTGCTGCATTCCTGGAACAATCAAGATCGTTATACAGTAGTGGGAGATCGGCCATAGATCATCTCACTGTGTGGGGGATGTGTGGAGCTTGTTTGCATGCAGTGTACGGTACGGCTTCCCTGTGTGGTGCCAGTTATTCGGCAGTGTATTCCAGCTGGATATCCAGTAATGGCGTCTGATTAACAGGGGCTCGCCTGTGCCGAATTTTTTTTCCTTATTTGATGATGTGTGGTTACAATTGCTCAAGAATTATTACATGCACCTTAGAGTGTTCCACATTTAACATTTGGTGACAAGTTTTATATCATTTTAAATCGACTCCAATCCACAAGGTAATTTCATTTCGAATATGTGGAAGGTACGTTAGCATATCTGGTCGTATTTTGTAAATATTTACTGTGTATGCTTACTTTCTGAGATGGTCGACGTGCTAGAGGATGTCCTCACTACGGCGCGCGGGGTAGCCGCGTGGTCTAGGGCGTTGTCACGTCAGTGTGGCTTCCCCCGTCGGAGGTTCAAGTCCTCCCTCGGGCATGGGTGTGTGGGTTGTCCTTATCGTAAGTTAGATTAAGTAGTGTGTAGCGCTTAGAGAGCGATGACCTCAGCAGTTTGGTCCCATAAGACCTCACCACAAATTTCCAAATTTCTCCTCACTATCGGTCAATTCGAACGAAAAGCACCTCTAATCTAATCTAATCTGCGTCTGCAGTCCCAAATCTTGGTTGGCACACACTCTGATGCACACACTTCATACGCCCCTAAAGCTAAAAGTGGCGTGGCTTCACCACGGGTGCCGCCACTCACCCAACGACAACTTTCCTCATGACGTATCCACCATTGTGACGGTTCCCCATCTACTGCGGCTGCTGAGACCACTCACTGACTCACGCTGGCGTGACGTGAGCATACCTCCTGTAGGTGTGAGGTGGTCCGTTCTCCACCTGCAGTGAGCGCTCACCTTTGGAAGCGGAACCTGGCCAATTCCAGCCAGGGAAGCCGCTGGGTATGTTATTTTACCACCCCGGAAGAGGAGAGGACGATGTGTTGTCTCAGCGACGCTCCTCGGATCGACTGTGGACAGTCTTTTGCTTCTTCAGTACTATCATTCTTTTTACAAAAAATTGATACAGATTAATAACAACATATATAAGTACATCATAATACCCAGCCTTTTCTCCTAGTAAACATGAAAGGAAGTCACGTGGCCGTGCGGTTAAAGGCGCTGCAGTCTGGAACCGCAAGACCGCTACGGTCGCAGGTTCGAATCCTGCCTCGGGCATGGGTGTTTGTGATGTCCTTAGGTTAGTTAGGTTTAACTAGTTCTAAGTTCTAGGGGACTAATGGCCTCAGCAGTTGAGTCCCACAGTGCTTAGAGCCATTTGAACCAAAGAAGTCACAATAGGCGAACACAAGAAGCTGTCAGAAAACTAGCTTTAATAACAGAAATTCAAAATGTAGACAGGATTGCATAGATTCATCCCCTCTGGGACCAAAATATAATCATTGACAAACAGTTACAAAGCTTTAAATGCATGATCTTCACTTTAAAATTCATTATAAGAAAAATGTGATGTTTATTACAGTAAGGTACTCCTGGCACTATCGACAAGAAGGTATATTACACAACACAATAAAAAGTCCTATCTACTTATATATAAGCAACTGGGATGAGGCGTGAGGTGAAGGAGAAGGGAGTAGTTCCTGCTACTAACATTTCCTTTAAACTACATATCTACTCCAAGTATATTTTCTTCAAACTACATCACTACTGGAGATATGAGTATCCCCCATCTCACTATTGTCAACATTTACACAGGCCACAGATCCACATAAAAGGTACTGTGTCAGAACAACTTGAAGCTGATTTAGTCTATCTCAGTCTACTTTATCACATACACTGGCTGTTGTGGACCATCTGCTATATTCAGATTTCCACTTCTCAGTTCCTATTGCTGTTTCGTAGGGACTAGTGACTGTCCACACTTCTTCAACACATTTATTCAATCTTCATTGGCCAAGGAGCAAGTATCCCACTTTTCATCACAAAAGAGCTATAGCTGGAAAAACACCTATAAATTAACATACAGGCACAGCACAACCATACAATGACATGGCGAAACTCTCATATACATACTATTTAATCCACTTGTAACAGTCATCCCTGCCTCCTCTCCTTATCTGCGTAATTTTACAGATGACACTGATTACCTCATACGAGAGCTATAGTCGATCAATATCACGAACTTTTTCTTTAGTGCGTCTCTCATCAATACGAGTGTTATTCTCATTTAGACGCCATTTTTACGAAAATTCTTTCTCCCAGTCAGAATTGCCATCATTATTCACATTACACTCCTCAATAATATACATCGGTTGTCATCGCGGATTGAGGGTTCCATGACAGAAAAGCGTAAAAAATAACAGTACATTATTAATCTGCAGCAACAACGAAATCTTATTTGGAAATTTGCTGCGAACAGATTAGTTGCACTACAATTCTTCTTTCAGGTTGCGTCTCTCTCAGTGTGTATAGCGTAAAAGAATGATGCTTTCTCTCACTTCCTACATTAACATGAGCAAGGCACTTCCTTCCAGCCAACATTCTTCTCATTACAGCCACGTATTTCTATAAGTTGATATATATTATTTCTTATTTCCTCTGATTCATTGATGTTAAAAGCTTGAGTGACTAAGAAATCTGAGATTTTCTGAAAGACACAATGCTGCATAAAAAGGCGTTCATATCATCTAGCAGTCTTCCAAAGCACAATACTTAAATTCGACCATACTTGTTGTCTTTGTAACAGATTACTTTCGGATTGTACTCCATATTATTCTAAAATCGTGAGAACCAGGCCCACTTACAATTTTACCAGGAAATATTTAGCCAATTATGACACAAGTACAGGTATTATGCCAGGGAGAACCTGAAGGCTATTCTCTTGACATAAGGATAGTTAAGCATACAAGCAAGCACACACATGATATAGAGTTTTGATAAAGAAACTTTATAGCCTATGTTCATCTTCTGTTTATTCCATGGAAACTTTAACATTTGACACATGGTGCGCTCCCTTGCAACGTTTGAACTGTAGAGTTTCTAACTACACAACAGTGTAATGCACTATCCTGCGTATAGATTCTGAAAAACTTCTGCTGTGGACTTCAGTCCGAAGACTAGTTTGATGCAGCTCTCCATGCTACTCTATACTGTGCAAGCCTCTTCATCTCCGAATAACTACTGCAACCTACATCTTTCTGAATCTGCTTAGTGCATTCATTTCTTGGTCTCCCTCTGCAATTTGTATCCTCCGCGCTGAATTCCAGTTCTAAACTGGTGATCCCTTGATGACTCAGAACGTGTCCCTCCAGCCGATCCCTTCTTCTAGTGAAGTTGTGCCACAATTTCCTCTTCTCCCCAATTCTATTCAATGCCTCCTCATTAGCTACGTGATCTACCCATCTAATCTTCAGCATTCTTTTGTAGCACCACAATTCGAAAGCGTCTATTCTCTTCTTGTCCCCACTGTTTATCGTCCATGTTTCACTTCCATAAAGGTCTACACTTCATACAAATACTTCCACAAAAGACTTCCTGTCACTTAAATTTATACTCCATTTTAACAAATTTCTCTTCTTCAGAAACGCTTTCCTTGTTATTGCCAGTACACATATTATATCCTCTGTACTTCGACCATCATCAGTTATTTTTCTCCCCAAATAGCAAATCTCATTTACTACTTTAAGTGTCTCTTTTAATAATCTAATTCTCTCAGAAATCTCTGATTTAATTCAACTACATTTCATTATCGTCGTTTCGCTTTTGTTGATGTTCATCTTATATCCTCCTTTCAAGACTATGTCCACTCTAGTTAGCTGCTCTTCCAAGCCCTTGCATTCTCTGAAAGTACCACAATGTCGTCGGCAAACCTCAAAGTTTTCATTTCTTCTCCATGGATTTTAATTCTCTAAATTTTTCTTTTACTTCCTTTCCCGATTGCTCAATATACAGATTGAATAACATCGGGGGTAGGCTACAACCGTGTCTCACTTCCTTCTCGATCACTTCTTCCCTTTCATGCCCCTCAACTGTCATCTGGTTTCTGTACAAATTGTAAACAGGCTTTCGCTCCCTGTATTTTACCCCAGTCACTTTCAGAATTTGAAAGAGAATATTCCATTCAACATTGTCAAAAGCTTTTTCTAAGTCTACAAATGCCAGAAATGTAGGTACGCCAGTCTTTAAGCTATCTTCTAAGATAAGTCGTAGGGTCAATATTGCCGCGCGTGTTTCATCATTTCTGCGGAATCCAAACTGATCTTTCCATTCATTTGTAAAGAATTCGTGTTAGTATTTTGGAACCATGACTTATTAAAGTGATAGTTCGGTAATTTACACATCTTTCGACACTTGCTTTCGTCGGGATTGGAATAATTATATTCTGCTTGAAGTCTTGGGGTATTTTTCCTGTTTCATACATCTTGCTTACCACATGGAAGAGTTTCGTCTTGACTGTCTCTCCCAAGGCTATCAGTGGTTCTAATGGAATGTTGTCTACACCCAGGACCTTGTTTCGACTTAGGTCTTTCAGAAGCCTGTCAAATTGTTCTCACAGTATCATATCTCCCACTTCATCTTCGTTTACTGCCTTTTCCATTTCCATAATATTGCCTTCAAGTACATCGGCCTTGTATAGACCCTCTGTATACTCCTTTCATCTTTCTGCTTTCTCTACTTTGCTTAAGACTGGTTTTCCATTTGAGCTCTTGATATTCACACATGCGCTTCTCTTTTCCCCAAAGATCTCTTTAATTATCCTGTGGGGAGTACCTATCTTGCCCCTAGTGATATATGCCTGTAAATCCTTGCATTTGTCCTCTACCGATCCATGCTTAGCCACTTTGCAGATCCTGTCGATCTCACTTTTGAGACGTTTGTATTCCTTTTTTCCTGCTTCATTACCGCATTTTTACATTTTCTTCTTTCATCAATTAAATTCATTATCTCTTCTGTTACACAAGATTTTCTACTAGCTCTCGTCTTTTTATCTATTTGATTCTGTAATGCCTTCACTATTTCATGTCTCAAAGGTGCCCATTTCTTTGTCCCATTCTTATCAATCGTTCCCTAATGGTCTCTCTCAAACCCTCTACTGGTTCTTTCAGTTTATCCAGGTCCCATCTCCTTAAATTCCCACCTTTTTGCAGGGTCTTCAGTTTTAATCTACAGTTCATAACCAATAAATTGTGGCCAGAGTCCACATCTGTCCCTGGAAATGTCTTACAATTTAAAACCTGATTCCTAAAACTCTGTCTTACAAGCACATAGTATATCTGAAACGTTCCAGTGTATCCAGGCCTCCTCCACGTACACAACCTTCTGTGTGTATGACAGTCAGTGTATTGTCAATGAAACCTTTTGTCTGACTCTTAGTTCCTCTTTCGAAACCGAAGCCTGACCAATTACCAAGTTCTGTTGAGATATGACTTATTTTTCAAAACTAATAGGGGAGCTAATCCTATGGATCTGTGATGTAGCTCATTTATGATATTTTAGACGTCTTTGAGTAGACATCCGAGGTCTATGATGTTACGAGCGATAAACCTGGCATAACGTACCTAAGTCCTTAATTCCTTCATGATCTTACTGAAGGGTTACAAGCAAGGTGGTAACGTGAGGTGTAACCAGCTTGATTCTTCTCCATGCGAATGTCACTTGCCATTATCTGGAACAAAATTGCCGACCACTGTCTTAGATAATTTTTACTACTCATCCTACATCAAACAGGACGTGAGTGTGAAAGGTGTTTACTACTGTGTGTGTGGTTGTGCTCGACAATGGGTGTGGGTGTATCAAATTTCAGAGTTAACTCAGTGGCTATTATTCGTTGGAGGGGCTCTTACAGATCCATGGTGGTGGTCTAATTCGTATAGAAATTATAGGACACAAAAAGAGCTAAATTACTATTAGTGGACAGTTTTTACTTTTTGCGTACCTTGCTAGTTGCCACGGCTCTCTTTATATGTCTCTTCATGCTACTCAAATACAATGATCCCCTAAATTTTGACAAAAGTTTCCTGACGCCATAATTTGCATTACTATGATGCATGAGTTTTGTCTATGAGTTCCTCTGGAACGCAGAGAACCCAGTGTGTGTCACAAATCCCCCTTTTATTGAACAGCACATTATTTTTGACTAAATAAAACTAGCATATCACGATTTCCCCATGATCTCTCCTCTTTGTCTTCATAGTTTTAAAAATTGTGTTCTTATCTTGTTCTTGGTCTAGGATCACAAGTAGTGCCATGTATTTTTCCAAACGGGCTTGTTATAGGTTTATGAAACTGAAGTTATTTATTCCCTGATCTATTTCAGCACGTCAGATTAAAGCAGTTGGTGCTCAAGACAGCATATTCTCCGTGATATTCTGCAAACCTGGTACAAAGACGATTTGAAATGTGCATTCTTGATGGTAGAGGACCCATCAGGCTAAACAACCACAGGTTAATTTAAGCGTCATAAAAGATTGAAGTGCTTTATGACTGTAATAAACTTTTGTCTCTTGTCCAAACAGAGAATACCTGAAGTTGAAGAAACCCCGTATCATGGCAAGCACCTCTAGCTCTGTTACTGAATAGTTCTTTTCGGATTTACTCGGTACATGACACATGAACATTGCAACCCCCAGAACCATTACTTCCTCTTTGGTGTACTCTTGGAACGAGGTAACACCAAGCCCATTCCATGAACTGTCTAACAATAAATAGAATTACTATGACAACCCCAGACGTACCAGTATGGGGGCACAAACAACTCTTCTTTCATTTCATCAAACTCGTTCTGCACTCACTTGTCCCAATCCCAGGCTGCCTGTTTACTATTTGAGCTGCAGAAAACTGGTTGTGGGTATGCTTTACATGTAAATAAACCTTTTCTATAAATTTGTTAAGCTCAAAATCCATGCAATTGCCATTCATTAAATGGTACAGGAAAAGCTCAAATCACTCGCTGTTCTTCTTGGCCAGGCTGTATTCCTTCCGCAGACAGCAAATATCCCACAAAGTTCAGTTCATTTTAGTGAATTTTAACCTGGCAAGATTTATATTTATGCCCTAGCACTGAAAAGCATCCAATAAAGTATCCTGAATCTCACAATATTCAGCGATTAACACATCTTTCTCATTCCGTTCTGAATGTCACAGAAGACAAATTCCAACTGAAGGTAAGCTGCTGGAATTAGTAGCATCTGCCTAAATAGAGGAAGGGGTGTAGTTCGGCCTTTCAGCAAGTGTGACCGACTGATTTTAACATCGTGACCCCATGAAATTTATGTAATAATTAGTCCAACGGATCAGGACAGTCAGTTTCTGCTTGAGTTGTGGTGTTGAGCGGTCTGATTGACCCATCCTTCTTCATAACACTAAGGAGAGATTGTTGTATGACCTGACTTCTGCTTTGATAGCAACTTGGTCTAACAAATTACAAATCTCCGTCCCCATCTTCCCTTGACAGATCCATGGTATCAGGTAACGTCTTACAAAAAATTCATTGAGTTCTGTAGCTCAGAACTTGTACGCAAAATCCCTAATCGTGCCCGGCCCCCCACAGAAGACATTCTTGTACGATTCCAAAATCGATTCTAGTTCTGTTCTTTCATTATTGTCAATATGTGGCACACCTTTCCATGGATTATACGTCACATAGGTCTTTCTCATCTGTTACCCTTGAGGGGGAAATTGATTAAACCATATTGAAATTTACCCAGACGCCTCAGAAATAGTTCCCTGGAGTGCATCACCAGCCCTAGATATTCACTCTCTTGACTATCCCCAATTAGGTAGCCATCGAAAACAAGCATAATTGGGAGGCCACCTAGACACAACAAGACTGATTTTTCTTATAGACAAATGACATTCCTGTACTGGCCCAGGAAATCCCGACCTAGAAGTGTTTCCGTCTACACGACTAGCACCATGGAAAAGTTTGCACTTAGAATGAAACTGACATGAAAGCTCAATCCACATCTGACTCTTCATGTCTACACTCTTTCCTGATATTACACCAGTTAACTTAGTCTTCTGTAACGAGAAAACTGGCCCAGGCCTGTGTCTTATCACAGAGGCTTGACGCTCCACGTCCAAAATACACTGGACCATGACATCTGTAATATTTTAGGGTGTTTAACAGTTTATAGTTCTTAGTCCTCCTCACACAACAAAATTCGTTTACAGTGTCATCACTTCTCTCTCATACAGCCTATCAGCCCCCTCGATGGCCAGTATTGCCTATAATTTTCGTTTTCCCTGAATTGCGTACGTTACTATGTGGATCTGGTCACAAGTTTCCACGAAACATGAGGTACACCATCATTTAAAGTTCGCTAGTTGTCTTGAAACCGACGACATTCATTGTCATTCTGACACAGATACCATTCATCAGGACACACCTGCGGTTGTTCTTGTTGCAAGGAGAATACTCTGCCGATAATTTCTTTCATAATTAGAAACTCTCACCTATTATGCCTTTCATCTTTATATCTGTGTTGTGGAGTGTCCGCTCTCACCACTGTCATCCTCGCCTCCTTCCCCGACCCCCCGCCCCAGAGGTGTGATCCACCATATTTCTGACATAGTCAAAGTCCTGGAGGAGGGCTGGGTTGACTTGATGTCTCGCATATGTCGATTTGGAATAATAATCGCCGGGCACAACTTACTCAGCAATTTTATTGGAAAAATGTGGCTTAACGCTGTCGGATCATATGGACTGTTAAGTACTAGTTCCTCTTGATCACATATTTAAAAAATAAGATGGGAACAAGGCAGTCAGACTAACAATAATTTGGCATCATTAATCTGCTGCGTTTGACCTGGTCTTGGGTACTTCAGGGCCAAAACTTGGCTAAAAATATACTGCTGAACTTTTCACAGGAAGTACAATCGTGCGTTATTAACTGATTTACGCAGCAACCTCAGCAAGTAAATGCCTACAAACAAACTGCATCTTTAGTCGCATCCCCACAAAAGCGATAGTTTCAACCCGAACTTTTCAATACACGCCCATGGTTGCTGTTCATTTGTGGAACCTGGGTACATTATATACTGTTGTACAGAGAAAAGTTATGGCTTCCCTTGTCATAGGTCACTTCGTCTTTGTTTTGCCTAACGTCAGATGCCATGTGTGGAGAGGCACCCCCTATAGTACGCAGTGTTTCCTGAAGTATCCTCAAGTTTTCGCAACTCTTCACCTTTCGTCTTTCGTCTTTTGTTACAGCAGTCATCGTGATCCCGGATCGGGGAGGTGCGTGAATCTGTTTCACTACGTCTCTGTTCCCCTTCGCCATCACTCGTTCACTGCAGGTGCAGCAAAGCCTCACGGCTGCGCAGATATATTTGTACTTTTTTTTTTTTAACCTCAGGAGTGACTGCACTTACTAGCCGTCACTTGCAGCGAAGGACTGTCTATGGTCTGAGTCACTACCGGTACACAGAGACAGTTATTCCACAGTCATCACAAGACGTCACAGTCGTTCCTACCATCTTGGCGAACGCTGTACTGCGCGATTAACTGCACAGATCTCACTGCACGAGACAACACTTCTCGTTTTTACTACATTCAGAAAATGCAAAAGCCTTCTACTTATTTCACACGCACGTTCATTATCACATATTATGCCCGCCCCGATAGCTGAGTGGTCAGCGTGACGGATTGCCGTCCTGACGGGCGCGTATTCGATTCCCGCCTGGGTCGGGGATTTTCTCTGCTCAGGCACTGGTTGTGGTGTTGTCTTCATCATTCCATCCCCATCCGTAGCGTAGGTCGCCCAATGTGGCGTCGAAAGCAATAAGACCTACACCAAGGCGGCCGGACCTGCCCCGTAAGGGACCTCCTGGTCAATGACGCCAAACGCCCATTTCCATTTCCACTACATATTATATGTGTACGCTCTGGGCACTGAAACGAAAGCAAACAAAAACCCTAAAAGTACGAAAACAACATCTACCAATACATTTCTCAGACATCGAAGTAAATCTGTTAGGCTACACCGAACAAACGGTAATGTATGATTTCTGAAACTGAAGGGTAAATTGTTGCTACAAATCCTACCACTCAACTGTTAACCGGAAGCTTTCAAAGTAAGGACTAGCCAGGCGCCGTCACCACATGAAAGTTGATTGAGTGAAAACTTGTCGTTGCCTTATGTCGTGGGTTAGCGCCACATGGGGTCTATCGAATTTCATTCGTGCACATCCTATTCCCAGCATTGATTGCTCATCGGGTAAGCTACCTTCAAACAGAAGAATTGGCCCAACAAGTAAGAAGATATTTTCTGCGTTTTATATGCTTCGGATAACTAGCATTAATGAGTTCAGTACGAGTGTTAGGTATGTCGGAGTAGACAAGTTGACCTCATGACCGATGCAATACAACATTCGTTTCTCAAATTTATCTTTACAAAACCACCCTCACATTAACCCAGGTATATCTAAATTTCAGTTTTATAATTTTACTTTATGTCTCAAATACAGTACTGGCCATTAAAATTGTTACACCACGAAGATGACGTGCTACAGACGCGAAATTTAACCGAAAGGAAGAAGATGCTGTCATATGCAAATGATTAGCTTTTCAAAGCATTCACACAAGGTTGGCGCCGATGGCGACACCTACAACAGGCTGACATAAGGAAAGTTTCCAACCGATTTCTCATACACAATCAGCAGTTGACCGGCGTTGCCTGGTGAAACGTTGTTGTGATGCCTCGTGTAAGGAGGAGAAATGCGTACCATCAAGTTGCCGACTTTGACTGTTAGCAGAATATGGAATCGGTGGGTTCAGGAGGGTAATACGGAACGCTGTGTTCGATCCCAAAGGCCTCGTATCACTAGCAGTCGAGATGACAGGCATCTTATCCGCATAGCTGTGACGGATCGTGCAGCCTCGTCTCGATCCCTGAGTCAACAGATGGGGACGTTTTCAAGACAACAACCATCTGCACGAACAGTTCGACGACGTTTGCAGCATCATGGGCTATCAGCTCGGAGACCATGGCTGCGGTTACCCTTGACGCTGTATCACAGACAGGAGCGCCTCCAATGGGGTACTCAACGACGAACCTGGGTGCACGAATGGCAAAACGTCATTTTTTCGGATGAATCCAGGTTCTGTTTACAGCATCATGATGGTCGCATCCGTGTTTGGTGACATCGCGGTGAACGCACATTGGAAGCGTGTATTTGTCATCGCTATACTGGCGTATCACCCGGCGTGATGGAATGGGGTGCCATTGGTTACACGTCTCGGTCACCTCTTGTTCGCATTGACGGCATTTTGAACAGTGGACGTTACATTTCAGATGTGTTACGACCCTTGGCTCTACCTTTCATTCGATGCCTGCGAAACCCTACATTTCAGCGGGATAATGCATGACCGCATGTTGCAGGTCCTGTACGGGCCTTTCTGGATACAGAAAATGTTCGACTGCTGCCCTGGCCAGCACATTCTCCAGATCACTCACCAATTGAAAACGCCTGGTCAATGGTAGCCGAGAAACTGGCTCGTCACAATACGCCAGTCACTAATCTCGATGAACTGTGGTATCGTGCTGAAGCTGCATAGGCAGCTGTACCTGTACACGCCATCCTAGCTCTGTTTGACTCAATGCCCAGGCGTATGAAGGCCGTTATTACGGCCAGAGGTGGTTGTCTGGGTACTGATTTCTCAGGATCTATGCACCCCAAATTGCGTGAAAACGTAATCACATATCCGTTCTAGTATAGTATATGTGTCGAATGAATACTCGTTTAGTCTGCATTTCTTCTTGGTGTACCAATTTTAATGGCCAGTAGTGTATTAGTCCAGACTGCCTTTAAAGCGACAAAGACGCCATTTTCAGCACTCACTGAGCTTCAACGAGGTGGCGTAACAGGGCTAAGAGAAACTGTAGATTCCTTCAAAAATGGTTCAAATGGCTGTGAGCAGTATGGGACTTAACTGCTGTGGTCATCAGTCCCCTAGAACTTAGAACTACTTAAACCTAACTAACCTAAGGATATCACACACAGCCTTGCCCGAAGCAGGATTCGAACCTGCGTCCGTAGCGGTCGTTCGGTTCCAGACTGTAGCGCCTAGAACCGCTCGGCCACTCCGGCCGGCTATATTCCTTCGAGGATACGCTGAAAGACCTGACAGGAATGCAGCCACTGTGCATGATTTCATTACCACCAGAGTGTAAACGGACACTTGGCACTACCGAGAGGGAAGACCATCGTATTGCTCGGGTGCATCGTATCTGCATCTAGATCAGTATTTTGAGCAGCAGTTGGCACCTCAATGACACAACAAACTCTTACAAATCGCTTCCTTCAATGGCAGTTCCGAGACGGATGCCCTGTAGCGCGCATTTCACTGACCCCAAACCACCGTGTGGTGTCAAGCGAGAGCCCGTTCAAGGACAGGGCGGAGTTCCGTTGTGTTATCTGATGAATGATGGTTCTGCCTCGCTGATAGTTATGGCTGTGAATAGGAGGCCAGTTGAGAACCTGCACACAGTGAGTCTGCGGTCTAGACGGACTGGATCTACACCTGGAGTTATGCAGAAGAGCTCTCGTGTTTTCCCCATGCACCCTCACTGCAAATCTTTACGTCAGTCTGGTGGTTCGTCCTGTTGTGCTGCCAAAGGCATAAAGGAAAAGGGAATGAAGAATCGTCACTTACTCATGTACTGAAACTTGCGTGATGCCAACAACATCACTTCTGCCACACACTAGCTTACTGGCACTCGGAGTGTGAGTGGAAGATGATGATGATGATGATGATGAGACCTGAGTTTCTCCTGGCGTATACAACTTTCAAATAACTTCCGGGAATTCAGCCAGGTAACACTTTCAGCGACCGCCGATATTTCGGCGGGAGAACACCCCGCCATTTTCAAGGCAAACTGCCACGTGATTCGCTGAATGCCAGATACTACGCAAAGTCTGCTGAATTCAGAATCTCTGAAACCAACAGAAACTTCACATACATGTGAGCTTTCATTATAACTAGAAGTTTGAGTTCTGTAATTTAAGCTGGGTCACAGATCAATAACCGTTAAATCGTGGCCACATGATCCACTGAAGACTAGTCTTTGATCACGCTGTCACAAAGACAACTGCAGTTTGCCTTGAAAATGGCTGGGTGTTCTCCCGCCGAAATATCGGCGGTCGCTGAAAGTGTTACCTGGCTGAATTCCCGGAAGTTATTTGAAAGATGATGATGATATTTGGATTAAGGGCCACTCAACTGCGCGGTTATCAGCGCCCGTACAAATTCCCAACCTTTTCTCAGTCCTGTCTTGCCACTTGCATGAATGATGACGAAATGATGAGGACAACACAAACACCCAGTCATCTCGAGGCAGGTGAAAATCCCTGACCCCGCCGGGAATCGAAACCGGGATCCCATCCTCGGAAAGGGAGAACGCGACCGCTAGACCACGAGTAGCGGACGTGAGTGGAAGAGTTGGGGGAGGGGAGGATGTTTCTGGTGAGATGAAGCATCCCTGCGACCGTTTAGAAATATGTAGAAGACGGTATTTAAAAGAAATTTCCCAAATATATATATATATATATATATATATATATATATATATATATATATATATATATATAGCTGTTGTATTCGCAATAATCATTGTCAGGCATTATTTGTGTTAGAATGCAGCAGTGAGCAGGTTCAACCAACATAAGCCAGTTTTGGGCCGAAATTTGTGCTACCTCCAATAAATTAAGGGCCCTGAAATAAACAGAAATTCTAACTGCACGAAATTATTCTTTAAATTCGCGGATTTTAGTTCTATGAATTGAGCTATGCCACAGATGAAGAATCTTCAGGCAAAGGCCACGTGATTCGCTGAATGCCAGATACTACGCAAAGTCTGCTGAATTCAGAATCTCTGAAACCAACAGAAACTTCACATACATGTGAGCTTTCATTATAACTAGAAGTTCGAGTTCTGTCATTTGAGCTATCACTTTGATCAAGAATATTTAAGCGAAGATCACATGACTGGCTGGAGGCAACAATTTACGCTAAGTCCAGTTGATTCAAAATGCATGAAACAAATAAACATTCCATAATCATGCTAGTATTCATTATACTCAGGAACTCAAGTTCTGTAACTTAAGCTGGGTCACAGATCAATAACCGTTAAATCGTGGCCACATGATCCACTGAAGACTAGTCTTTGATCACGCTGTCACAAAGACAACTGCATCAAACTCTGTGAAACCACATTAGTTAGGACACTACTCATGAATAACAGTAGACAGCAACACATTACAAATACACACTAGATGTGGCAAGCCACTCTCTCACTTAAACAACACTGTCAGTGAGATTAATAGTCATATCATCTCTATGTTTCCCAATACTACATTTGGTACGTGTGGCTTATGAACTGTTTACATGGGGAGATTTTGAGCAGAATGTTCTTATAACTGCATGTGTAGCCTGTAGAGAACTTGTACCACAGAGGTCATAGTTGAGACGATGGAGAACAGGGAGAAAGGTTGATTTTGGGGCATGAATGTTGCGTCCAGCAACCTGTCTGTGCAAGTGTACAGGGTGGGCGTATGGGTGGGCGGTGGGCAGTATGAAATGAATAGGACAAAATTTAGACAGAGGCCATTTATTGGCGAAAGCATGTCAAAAAGGGGTCACATGGGCCTAGAGAGGTGAGGGTGAGCCAGAGCGTATAGTTTAGCTACACATAGTTCGCGAAGCTAACCGAAGTTGGCGTCTGCCAATCGGGCCAGTCCGACCTGCATGCTGGCTACGAAAAACTAAGTCCCCGGCGCCGCAGCATCGGGAGAAGCGGGAGATGTTCACTGCCACAGGGCGTGCGTCGAAGAGAGCGAGAAGACAAGAGATCGCAGGCCCGGCGACGGGTGGCCGGGTGTATTCGACGCACCACGCGGCTTCCTCTGCCCTGATTGGTAGGGACCAAGAAACCCGCGGGGGCGGCAATGGAACTTTCCAGAGTGCTACCTGCTAAGCGACGCCTGGGGCGGCGTTACCTCGCAAGCACACGAGGGAGGCGCGTGATCAAGGTGCCCTTTCTCAGTGCTGACTTTCTGTTGCTAGACTGTGGGACGAAAGAATTTACAGGCAGCTAACACTGCCGGCCATGGCTTGGCCTTAACGGAAAAATGAAGTTATCGCTTGGAAGCCCATACAATAAAGTAAAATCCCCTGCTCTCTGGCTCGTCCTTTACGCTCCTCCCCCTTCCGTGGGAGTGGAGAACGTATGTGAATTCGCTCAATATAATTATTATTTAAATGTAAACAATTCTAGTTTGCAAAACAAAGTAAACATCACTTGATTAAGAATGGCCCTCACGGAAGATGGCAGGGTTCTTAACCTATGGGAGGGTGTAGAGACTCTAAAGACGTCCTAGGGGTCGCAAAGGGACCTTCACACGTCAGGAATATTATGTGTATACAAGAATCATCATAAAACATCACAACATCATAAAATATCAAAACAAAATTGGAACAAAACGTAATAGTGTGAGTGAGGTTAACATGCCAGGTGTTCTTGTTGCTAGGATGAAGTAAAAGTGTCCCTATGACTTGTGCCTGCAGAGGGACCTCGGGCCCTGTCACTCCACTCTTCCCACAGGGTAAGAGGAGGAGAGCGCCAGCTCGCAAAACGTTTTACCTGGGCCAGGTAACATTCCGTCGCGAAGGCAGCCAGATGGTGGAAAGCGGGTGGAGGAAGCCATTTAAGGGAGACTGCTGTAATCAGAGGTTTTGAAAAACGGTGGGACGGTTATAAAACTTTAATCATTCTCATGTTAGAAACTGGGACAATACGATCAGAGCGTCTGGTGCACATGTTTCGTGGAGGCAAGACTGTAACTCTGCTGACACCACGAAGTCGCCAGGTTCTTTTAGAGAACTACAAAAATAATACATACATATGTTACACAGGCACAACTGTCTAGAAAGCTTATCAACCTTCTTTCAGAAGGTGGAAATGGTCGGCGTGGGAAGATTAGATCTTTTCGTAAGTGAGGGTAGACCTTTCCTGCCGAAACATAGCCATGCTTACTGTGAGAACGACGCCTAGCTATTCTGAAATCTTCTTTTTTGAGACAGGATATGCAAAGCAGAGCCTTCCTCTCCCAGTGTGGGAACCCTGGTACTATGTCTGTATTGGCTTCAAGGGCAAAAAAAAAAAAAAAAATGGCTCTAAGCACTATGGAACTTAACATACGAGGTCATCAGTCCCCTAGACTTAGAACTACTTAAAACTATGGACATCACACACATCCATGCCCGAGGCAGGATTCGAACCCGCGACCGTAGCAGCAGCGCGATTCCGGGCTGAAGCGCCTAGAACCGCTCGGCCACAGCGGCCGGCCAGCTACAAGAACAGCAAGGCAGTCAAGAGGGGAGACCCAATGAGTGGATGACAGATCGATTTGTTTGTACAACGTGGAGGCGAGTGTTTTCTGCTAATTCATCTTCTGTACGAGGCTTCGTGGAAGGTGTATATAGTCCTTGCGTGTCTTTGTCTTCTGGTCCTCCCCCGGTGGAGAACTTCAGGTCTTTTCCTAGTGGGTGAGACTTGTGTGCTGCAATTTGTGGTGGACTAAGAGCCAGTGGCCGTTTCCAACTGAACCGATAGTGAAACTACATATCATCTCAGACATGTCGTGTATCACGAGGGTGACCTTATTCGTCTTGAGTCTCTCATATGACGTTTGACAATTCTGGCACGCGCCATCGTGCCTTAGAGTCAAATTCTTTGACCAGAACAGCGACCGGGTACATCTCACCCTGAAATCTGCCGGGATTTCAGGGCTCTGATAGGGACGTTTTCCGCGTTCAAATAATGACAGCGCCAGTCCGCGTAGTTTGCAAATAATGGTGGACGCGTCAGAACATTACAGCTCCCGCCGCGCACCGTCCTTCGCCCAGAGCGCGCCGTTGTCTCCTGGCGCCTGAATCAGTGTAATAGAGTAAAGAATTGCTGTACTGGCGTACAGTTGTTAAGTGACGTTCACAGCTCCCTACTCTCCGTGAACCATAGTTTCTGGTGAACCTGGACATAGTTGATTCCATTTGAATAGAATTTGGCATCAGAAACGAAGTCTCACTGCGTTCACCCGAGAACTTGTATAGTTTCCACCCCAATGAATGATTTGCCAATCAAGCACCATTCCTTTCCTGATTTATGTTTGTCATTTTGTTTTCTGTAAATTGTACAGGATGTAGAAAAAATTGTCATTATTTTTGTAAACTTAAATACGCCATTGTTCTGATTCATACTCCCGCAACCATTCACTGTTTTTATTTTGTTGTGGTGATACATGGATACATCAACAACCGTACAAAAATTAGTTAGAAATCGTGTGGAACAGATGCGTGTTTTTATTTTCTTCAATGTGAGATTATGGTGCTCTGAGAACATTTTAGAGTCGCTATCGACGCTTTGCGTTGTGTCTCAGCTGTTTCTAGTAGTATGCTACAGTCACTTTATTTCAGTGTATGTACGATCTGCGTCATCTATTTTGCTTTTAATTGTGTCTTGTCTATGACTGCTGCGTCACTTCCTGTCCGATTTTGAACCGCTGGTAACATCATTCTGCAAGCTTTTGTGGAGCATATTTGTTTATGGGGATGTGTAAGACGTTTTCGAGTGGGTTTTATTTCATGGGCTTAGGCATAAATCTGCGCAATATTTGAAAAAGACCAGACTATAGTTGCGGCGCGCGAAGCATTTGGTTCAAATGGCTCTGAGCACTATGGGACTTAACATCTGAGGTCATCAATCCCCTGGAACTTAGAACTAAAACCTAACTGACCTAAGGACATGACACACATCCATGCCCTAGGCAGGATTCGAACCTGCGACCGTAGCAGCAGTGCGGTCCCGGACTGAAGCGCCTAGAATCGCTCGGTTACAGCGGCCGGCACCAGAGGAAAGCTTAATCGAAGGCGTCCTTAATTTACGGAGTCCTGTGGAGCAGTAACGTGCAGGTACTTTGTCTGAGAGCAAGCAGACTGTGTGCAGCGGAGAGAGTTGGTCCCTGTGGACATTTGTTCATCTGAGCCACGTAAAAATAGGTGTTCACCCCAGGTGACTGATCATCCTCTCTTGTTTCAGCATTGTCCATCTACAAGTTAGGGTGGCAATACCATTTCACCAGTCTGTAAGATGTCTGGCAATAGGGGAGACAAATTCACAACACTCGAATTTAATCACTCACACGGGTAAAGTGAGAAACTAAACGGACTGTCCAAGGGAAAATAAATAAAAGCGGAAGGTATTTTCTGCTCCTGGTGCTGAGTGTTCCTATGGCAGCGTGAAGCAGCAGAAAGGCTATACGCTGCCCACATGTTACGGTGCCAGGTGTACTTAATACTAACGTAACGGATTCTGTTACTCCAATTGAGATGTTTCATATAATTACTGACCAAATTTAAAATAAAATGCTGTCATAATCTGCTAGTTATGGGGTACAATATTAAGTGTTGAATCCTGCTTACTCGTCAAATATGGGGTGCCTAGGAAAACTTCTTTCTCGGTTCTGCCGGTCGGAGTAGCCGAGCGGTTCTAGGCGCTACACTCTGGAACCACGCGACCGCTACGGTCGCAGGTTCGAATCCTGCCTCGAGCGTGGATGTGTGTGATGTCCTTAGGTTAGTTAGGTTTAGGTAGTTCTAAGTTCTAGGGGACTGATGACCTCAGCAGTTAAGTCCCATAGTGCTCAGATCCATTTTAACCATTTTTTTCTCGGTTCGCTGGACAATAATTCAAGCAAATCGTATTAATGAATTACATTACAAAAGGAAATGATTACAATACTTAGCTTTGTTTTAACCAGATGTGTCGCAAGCAAATGGCGACAGACAAAATAAGCAATGTCCTTCAGTATATACGGGGTGCCGTATAACTGTTAGCTGCGCGTGCCGTATGCCGCAGTGAATAAACTGAAATGAAACTCAGTGAAATACAAGTTATTAATTTATTTAATATTCATTTTTACTTACAATTTTTCACATAAAATGTTGAAAGTGTCCCCGTGTTGTTGAATATACAATTCAATGCGTCTAATCATGTTTCCAAACACAAGCTGTAACATTTCTTCTGTAACAGAAGCATTGAAAGTGGATATTGCAGTTTTCAATTCATCGATGGATTTTGGACGGTTTTTATAGACAGTTGCTTTCGCTGCACCCCAGAAGAAAAAGTCAGGTCGTCTTAAAAAAAATGTTCAAATGTGTGTAAAATCTTATCGGACTTAACTGCTAAGGTGATCAGTCCCTAAGCTTACACACTACTTAACCTAAAGCATCCTAAGGACAAACACACACACCCATGCCCGAGGGAGGACTCGAACCTCCGCCGGGACCAGCCGCACAGTCCATGACTGCAGCGCCCCGACCGCTTGGCTAATCTCGCGCGGCCAGGTCGTGTTAGGTCAGGCGGTCGTGGAGGCTAAACTCCCTGTGAAATTATGCGATCACCAAAAACGTCAGCATGCAGTGACATTGAAACTCGAGCTAAACTTAAAACTTAAACGTTCACGTCACCACGTAACGACACACACCAAGGATACTGCTGACGCTGGCTGAGATAAGTGAAACAGTGGAATGCTGGGAGAGTCCACTAGAAGAGAAGTAACCCAGGCAGGCGAACAATCATTCGGCACGCGCGTCTATCATCCGGCACTGCAGAGAGACATTTTGAACAGCCCTTACAATTCCTAAGTCGCCGGTATTGAAGTGCCTAATCTCGATGTTGCTGTAGAAGTGGGCCGCGGCTTGTCAGCGTGGCGCTTATGTTCTCTTTGCATAGAGACCGCTGCTGTCGCGTTGTCGTCTTGGAGAGGGGTCGGTCAGCGTGCAGTTGGCTGACGTCTTCTTCACAGCCCTCTCTGCTCTCTCGTTTCGGACCGGCGTGCGGCCGGCCGTAGTGGCCGAGCGGTTCTAGGCGCTACAGTCTGGGACCGCGCGACCGTTACGGTTGCAGGCTCGAATCCTGCCTCGGGCATGGATGTGTGTGACGTCCTTAGGTTAGTTAGGTTTCAGTAGTTCTAAGTTCTAGGGGACTGATGACCTCAGAAGTTGTCCCATAGTGCTCAGAGCCATTTGAACCATTTTTGAACCGGCGTGCGAACGCTTGCCTTTACTCCATAACATTATGTTGAAGTTCGACACAGTAAGAGAAGTATTACTGTTAGAAGCTGTGTACCTATCTTGAGGCAGCACAACACATGACGTGCAAATTACGTAGGTTATATCCACCCAGTATTTGAGAATGAGGTACCTAGGCACTTCCAGCCAACTTCACACATATTTTCAAACCTACTAGAAACTTGTAACAGCTCACATACCCCAGAAAAAATGAACTGAAACAAGAGGTAGCGCTTTGTGTGTCGTGGCATGCCAGCCTCTCGCCAACCCACCACCACATGTTTCCAGTTCATTCTGGAGAAGTGCTGGACATGGCTGCTGTCGACCACCTCCTGTATGAGGCTAGTTCAGGACAGCACAGACAGTAAGCTATCTTGTGTTACCTTGTCGACAGGTAATTCCACGGAGACCTCTATGACAGGGCACTCCCACCAGCCTAACATACGACCTAATCACGCCCCTGCTGTCCGTAGTACCCGCTAAGTTAACCAGTGGTGATCAAGTTGTGCACTTCATGACAGTCCATAATAACACCTCTCATGACATTGGTGAAATCAGTCTAGCAGTGTTCATTTTCCTTGGAGCCTCAACACATGGATGTGTCCATCAAGCTATTCACAGAACTGGGTCTCGTCTGAGGAAACGACATTAAACCGATTCTACGTCCAGTGTCAGTGCTGAGTGCATCACTGCTGGCACATCTCTGTTGATGCTTCAAGGGAAGCTGCTATAATGGTCGCAGTGCTGAGAATGTGTGGCGCTTCAGATGTCATTGCACTGTCCGTGTGGATACCTGTCTAGTTCCAAACAAAGTTCCTGACTTAAGATATATGTTGTGGCTGTACTATGCTGCACCTCTGAGTGGACAATACTTCTGTCCTCTCAGGCGCTAGTCGCATGGGACTATTGAGATCCTGCACAGCGTTGTGCATGGTTCTGCTGAACACATAAATGAGATATTCGCGTGACAATTGTAAGATCCCGACCAATGCGAGCAGAAACATTGTTGTTCCGCTGCTGTCACACTTAAGACAGGTGCAGATGGACCAGCTCTTTACAAAAACACATAAAACGATTTTCTCAGCAAATAACAAACATTTACATGCTGTGTCTTAATAAGAAATCCGTTGGGTAATCTTTCCTTGTATACAGAATGTAGACAGCACTACTCCAATACACTATTTTGCACTGAAATGCCAATCATTTGCATAGCCAAAACTGTAGTACACTTCTTGACCGATTGACGTTTGTTGCAAGGGCCCTCCAAGGTGTTGCAGCTTTACTGACTAGCAGTGTATTTTAGAATTCTCCTTTAAAAAACTTAACCAAAAAGTATTCTGTTTAAAGCTTTTTAATACGTGTCTTTGCTTTTCAGTGACTAAACAGAGCACTTGGACGGCCTTTCTGATGTAATCATTTCCCAGGTTGAATATCATCGTACGGCACAGGGCTTGTAGAAGTTTTTTCCCTTCATACAAAAACATTTTACTACTATCACTGAGAAGAGAATGTAGCTACCTTCCCCGAAGAGGTGGTACACTTATCTAAGAGAGAGGAGTCATAGATGTTATCAATGTTTTGATCCGTTTTTCACTGGAACTTTACACTCTTAATCAAGGATATATCGTATGATGTCTGGTCTGAATCACGAAAATAATATCTCCGTCTACTGTTTACTCTCTTTTTTTGTATGTTAAGCTTACGCGTGCACACAAGCTTTCATTGTTCAGAACAGATGTACTTGGCGGAAATGCAGCTAATGCTACTTCCTCAGCATTGAAATACCGTATTGTAACAAGCTGGTTTGTTTTGTGGAGAGTGCAGAGAAATTTGGTGGTGCTAGTCTATTGTGAAACTGGAAATCGATAGTGTTTCTCACTCTTATCACGTTCTAACACCCTTACCTTTTTTCAATCACGTGAACATTGATATCCATCCGGTTATGAATGTGCTGAAACTAGCTCGAACTACGTAGAAATAGCCAGTAAGAAGACTTTAATCAATAACTTATGTGTGTCAATATAGAAACTTCCTGTTAGATTAAAAGTTTGTGCCATGTTGGGACTCCAGTCTGGGACCTCTGTGTTTTGCGGGTAAGTGCTCAACCAACTCAGCTATCAGAACACGCCTCACGGTCCGTACTCTCAGGTTAGCTTCCGCCAGTACCTCGTCTCGGGTGGCTCAGTTGTTAGAGCACTCGCTCGCTAGACACGAGGCTGCCAGATTCGAGTCTTGGTCAGGCACAGAGTTCTAGTCTGCCATGAAGTTCTACAACAGCTCCCATACAGCTGCAGGGTGAAAATTTGTTTCTGGATGTGTCAATAGCGTTGACAGATACATGGTACAGTGAAGTGGTTTCAAAATGCCAGGTGTGAATAGCAACCTAAACGATAATTTTTGTCCTACCACATCACGTGTCGTATAATCTCATTTTCATCTCCAAATATTGTTCTTCGTTATTTATTTCTGTATTTTCCATGCTCCACCGTTCCTCGTTTCAGCTCGTGTACCATTTATTACAGGGAGGCTCGGTGGACCGTAGGTTGCCGTTCGCCATCTTGTCAGCGATGCACCTGCTGGGAGCTCTGTCGGTGTCGTTCCTGCCGGAAACTGCGCTGCAGAGGCTGCCGGAGTCTCTGCAGGACGCCGCCGAGTTTGGCAGAGGGAGTCCCTACTGGAGCTGGAGACTTACCGCCCCGCCGTCATACGTTCAGGGACAATAGGTTCCCTCGGTTACGGTGCAGTCTCCCATTTTGTCTTACATACTTCAAACTGAAGAACAATTTGTCTACTGAAGTGGGAAAAAAAGCTTTAACTCTAGTATTGTACATATTGTAAATTGTCACACGAAGTACGCACCAGGGTCAAAGTAACCCTCAATGATTTGCAGGTGAAATGCTTGAAAATATAATATTTTGTAATGAAATTGTGCTCCACTTACTAAACTCATTTTATTTTACCTCTCTCATGTACCTTTTCAGTCGGTATTATTATTAACAAATCTGAAATTCGAGACTAAATAAAAACAGTCATGAAAACTTTTCAGGGAAGAAACCTGAAACTGATCCCGATCTAAAGACTTTATTTGCAGTTCAATTAGATGTTCATGATATTCATTTAATGAACTGCACATATTACACGAAACGTTGAGGTATTCTCAGTTATTCATAAATGCGTTCATTCATTATTTCCACATTTTTGGAATATGGACTACAATGTTATGGGCAAATGGTAGGCCTGAAATATTAGGGACAACTGTGTTCCAGCAATAGCTACTCTCACTGTGACGACTGGATTTTCTTCGTCAGTTGGCAGTCTGATGCACTTCGCCATTGTTCATAAACGCTGCAGTATCATCAGCTTCAGAATGACTTCCATAACGAGAGTGACTTCCATCACTTTCACAATTGGGTCGTTCTGACAGTGCTTCCTGTATAGGATCTTCTGTTAGTAAAATATCTCTTTTTTACGTGCCATTTTCTCATAAATGAACTTCACAAACGTTCAAATGTGTATGAAATCTTATGGGACTTAACTGCTAAGGTCATCAGTCCCTAAGATTACACACTACTTAACCAAATTATCCTAAGGACAAACACACCCACCCATGCCATAGGGAGGACTCGAACCTCCGCCGGGACCAGCCGCATAGTCCATGACTGCAGCGCCTAAGACCGCTAGGCTAATCCCGTGCGGCGAACTTCACATTCAGCGACTAAACGGTTACACAATCTGTACTCTAGGATCACAGTAACCCTTAAAAGATATTTCTGTCAAATTAATTAGACAACAGTGCCTCACAATTGTGAACGTCCGTCGTCTACTATGTCTCACTCAATGCTAAATTTACGTTGGTGTCAGCGAGCTGTGTATGTGCAGCGGCGTATGCACAGGGACGAAAAGAAAGAAGAAAAAACTGCGCCAGAGTGACCTTGGTATACACTTCTAGGATTAGCAATCGTGCGCTGACTGGTTGGTCCACCAGATCAACGATGTTAAACAGAGAGGTCTCTTGCATATAGGAGAAATAACCTGCTGCACACAGAGCGCCGATGTTTGGAAAGGAAAAAGGGGCGTGGGAAGACGGGGGGGGGGGGGGGGGGGGGGGGTTGTTAGGGAGGCAGAGTCAGTTCGATAAGTTTTTCCACACAAGCAACCTACCACTTGGCTTCCCTCCGTGTTCCTCCCCACCCCCTTTTTCCTAATAGACTTTCGCCTGTGTCAGTTTTCGCTGCTAACTGTGATGCGTCTTGTACAGAAATCTTACCTATGTTGCAGCCTTCTTATCTTGGCTCCCCAATCGGCGTCTTGCGTCACTCAGGCCTTCAATCTACCCTGGTGGGAGGGCGGAGGTGGTAGGTAAGAGTGTAATTTCGGGGAAAATTCTATAAGATATCAACAAATTATGTTTTCGTTTACTTTGCGCCCCGGATCAGCAGGAAACAGATGCATAACCACTACCGCCACTCAGCTACCACAGACATATGGCCCCACTAGGCAACGACGCACTCAGGCATCACAGGCCCATCAGAGGAAGGAACCCATGCTAGTTCAGATGTGTAGATATGCCCCCAACAGTAGGAAACGTCTCATATCCTCGCTAGGTCGTGAGAGGGCTGCCTTGCTACACGTGCCATATTTGCGCCCAGTCGCTCAGGTACCCCATCACTGCCACATGGGTGTTGGGGACCCGTTCATGTCGAGCATGTACTAACTTTCAGATGTATCACGTTTCCTAGGCGACTCCAAAGGAACCAAAAATGCCACAGCCGTTTCTTCAGCTACCCAAACGTGGCTGCAGCTCAGGGAAAGCCCCTCAACTCCGTCGATCACTACATCTAGCTGTTTATGAAAAAGGTCCAATTCCCTCTGCATCTGCAGAAAACGAAGACAGTCACTATCCATCTCCCACATTGTAAATTCGAAGAAGGGTATTAACTCGAGGTATAACAGACTAAATGAAGATCAGAGGAAAACAGCTACAAGTGATCAAATTGCAGTGACGTGATGCTGCAGATGGCTCAAGTTCATGCTAATAAAATTACGAACTACAAAAAATAAAAGAAGAAAGTAAGTACGAGCCCAAACAGGCGCCGATGGCTTCCGTGTAGCTCACATGCAGACAGTGTGGGAAAAGTCTTAATGAACGCTATCAATCATAGTATGCTGTCCAATCACATTAATGTGAACTCTTGTAAAAGCCAAAATAACAATCCCTTCATCGGCAGATGTGCAAGAGGAAAGTCAGTGAGGTTCCTGGAGGTACCGCCAGCGGTCCGGTGTCATGCTGATTCCAGTGCCTGGTCAGATACCCGGAGTTTCTTGGTTGAGGATCCCGAAGAGCCCGATCGAGATGTCCCACACATTCCCGATTGAGTTTAAATCCGGAAAGTTTGGAGGCGACTGGAGTACGGTAAACCCATCGTGGTGCTCCCTGAACCACACACGTACACAGTGAGCTATAGGACACGTTAGATTGTCCTGCCGGTAGATGCCATCATGCCTAGGAGAAACGAACTTCATCTAGGGGTGGACATGGTCCCCACAGATAGATGTAGTATCCGTTTATCAATTATTTTCTTCCATAGTGATGATATTGCCCAGGGAGTGCAACGAAAAGATTCCACAGACCATGATGCTCTAGCCTCTGTCCTGGACCCCTCTGCTTTCAGATGTTTCACTGCCTACACGGCAAGGGCGATTTTTTTTTATTTTAGGGCGCAAAACTGCTATGGTCATTAGCGCCCTGTCTGTGACTTAGGAAACGGTAAAAAACGAAAATGGAAGGCAGCAGCAATGGGAACGAAACTCAAAAAATTGGAGAAACTAAAAGCAGAAGGAAAGCTTAAAAATCCACTACAGAAAGGGGTTGGTTGTCCCCAAAAAGAGCTTCAAATAACTGACGTCATTTCACTGGCACTAATAAACTCGAGAACGCGATCGGCCGAGCGCGAGTCATCTGATAAAATGGACGATATATCAGGCGACAGCTGTAGACGGGCGCGTAACGGAGTAATATAGGGGCACTCAGTTAAAAGGTGTCTTACCGTCCACAGCTGAGAGCAGTGGGGACAGAGTGGGGGAGGATCGCCGCTTAAAAGATGTCGATGGCTAAAAAGGCAGTGCCCTATCCGGAGTCTAGTTAAAATTTCCTCCTCCCGACGACGCGTTCGGGAGGAAGAGGTCCAAGCACAGGGAAGAGCTTTCACGTCCTGCAATTTATTATGGGGAAGTGTCGACCAATGTGCGTGCCATAAAAGAACGACGACATAAAACGCTCCGTAGATCGGCGAATGGAATCGATCGAATAGCTGGCCGAAGAAGAGAGACTGCCACCTTGGCCGCTATATCGGCCGCCTCATTGCCACAGATACCAACGTGTCCTGGGAGCCAGAGGAACGCCACAGAGACGCCTCCCAAATGGAGCAAGCGCAAGCAGTCCTGAATCCGGTGGACGAGGGTGGACAGGGTACAGAGCTTGGAGACTGAGGAGAGAGCTGAGAGAATCTAAACAGATTACGTACTGTATCCGCTGATGGCGGCGGATGTAGTGGACAGCCTGGAGAACAGCGTAAAGCTCCGCAGTATAAACCGAACACTGGTCGGGAAGGCGAAATCGATTTGGGGTGTCGCCAACAATATAGGCACTCCCTACACCTAACGGTGTTTTCGAGCCATCAGTGTAAATAAATGTGGCTTCCTTCATTTGTGCACATAGAGCAGCAAATGCCCGACGATAAACAAGTGAAGGGGTACCATCTATGGGAAATTGACAAAGGTCACGGAGCAGGCAGATCCGGGGACGGAGCCAAGGCGGTGCTGTACCCCAAGTTGTCAAGAAGGTTTTAGGAAAGCGGAAGGAAAGAGAATGGAGCAGTTGACGGAAGCGGACTCCCGGCGGTAGTAGGGAGGAAGGGCGGCCTGCATACCCTACATCCAAGGAGACGTGGAAAAAAATGTCATGGACCAGATTAGCAGGCATGGAAGACTGATGGCTAGCATAACGACTCAGAAGGACAGCTCGCCGATTGGACAGCGGAGGTTCAGCAGTCTCAGCATAATGGCTTTCCATAGGGCTTGTGTAAAAAGCTCCAGACACTAAACGTAAACGTAATCCACGGTGGTGGATAGAGTCGAGACGCCGAAGAATACACGGCCGAGCAGAGGAGTAAACTATGCTTCCATAATCCAATTTCGAGCGCACTAAGGCGCGATAGAGGCGGAGAAGGACCACTCGGTCCGCTCCCCAGGAGGTACCATTCAGGACACGGAGGGTGTTGAGGGATCGCAGACAGCGAGCCGAAAGATAGGAAACGTGGGAGGACCAGCACAGTTTTCTGTCAAACATAAGACCCAAGAATTTAGCGACGTCCGAAAACGGAAGTTTGACAGGTCCTAGATGTAAGGAGGGTGGAAGAAACTCCTTACGTCGCCAAAAATTAACACAAACAGTCTTACTGGGAGAAAAACGGAAGCCGATTTCGATGCTCCACGAGTGGAGGCGATCGAGACATCCTTGAAGACGTCGTTCAAGAAGGCTGGTCCGTTGAGAGCTGTAGTAGATCACAAAATCGTCCACAAAGAGGGAGCCCGAGACATCAGGAAGGAGACAATCCATAATGGGATTTATGGCAATGGCAAACAGTACAACACTCAGCACGGAGCCCTGGGGTAGCCCGTTTTCTTGGGAGGAAGTACGGGAGAGAGTGGTGTTCACCCGCACTCTGAATGTGCGCTCTGCCATAAATTCGTGAAGAAAAAGGGACAGCCGACCTCGAAAGCCCCAAGAGAACAGTGTGCGGAGGATGCCTGTCCTCCAACAGGTATCGTATGCTCTCTCCAGATCAAAAAATATTGGTACTGTTTGGCGTTTCCGGAGAAAATTGTTCATGATATAAGTGGAGAGAGCAACAAGATGGTCAACTGCAGAACGGTACTTTCGGAAACCGCATTGGGCAGGTGTTAAAAGACTGCGGGACTCCAGCCACCAAGCTAAATGGCAATTCACCATACGCTCCAAAACCTTACATACACTACTCGTGAGAGAAATGGGGCGATAGCTAGAGGGGAGATGTTTGTCTTTTCCAGGTTTCGGAACAGGAACGACGATAGCTTCCCGCCAACGTCTGGGAAAAGTACTGCCGGTCCAAATTCGATTATAAAGGCGAAGGAGGTAACGCAGACTATGGTATGATAAATGCAGCAACATTTGGATGTGGATACCATCCGGTCCTGGGGCGGAGGAGCGAGAAGAAGAGAGTGCATGTTGGAGTTCCCGCATGGAGAAAACAGTATTGTAGCTTTCGCGATTTTGAGAGGAGAAAGCAAGAGGTCGCATTTCCGCTGCACGTTTCTTCTGGAGAAACGCTGGCGGGTAATTTGAAGAGCTCGAAATCTCAGCAAAGTGTTGACCCAATGAGTTAGAAACTGCGACGGGGTCCACTAATGTGTCATGCGCGACAGTGAGCCCAGAGACCGGGGAGAAACTAGGCGCGCCTGAGAACCGTCGAATCCGACTACAAATTTCCGAGGAGGGAGTGAAGGTGTTAAATGAGCTAGTAGAGAATTTCCGGCTTTCCTTCTTGCTATCGCGGATGACGAGACGGCATCGCGCTCGGAACTGCTTATAGCGGATACAGTTGTCCAAAGTAGGATGGTGGCGGAAAACGCGAAGAGCACGTCGCCGCTCACGTATTGCGTCACGGCATGCCGCGTTCCACCAAGGAACTGGGGGGGGGGGGGGCCGGGGCAATGCGGAGGTGCGTGGTATTGAACGTTCCGCAGCTGTAAGAATAACGTCTGTAATATGTGTGACCTCATCGTCGACGCTTGGAAAGTGACGGTCATCGAATGTCGCTAGAGACGAAAAAAGTGTCTAATCGGCTTCGCCAAACTTCCAGCGTCGCGGGCGCATATATGGCTGTTGAGGCTGCAGTCTAAGGACACATGGAAAGTGGTCACTCGAGTGTGTACCATCAAGGGCGAACCATTCGAAGCGCCGAGCTAGCGGAACAGTACCGACCGAAAGGTCAAAATGAGAGAAATTTGTCGTGGAGGCAGACAAAAATGTAGGGTCCCCAGTGTTGAGGCAAACTAGATCCGCTTGGTGGAAGACGTCTAGCAATAGTGAGCCATGCAGACAAGGATGTGGAGATCCCCAAAGCGGATGGTGGGCATTGAAGTCCCCAACCAGCAAATAGGGGGGTGGAAGCTGACCAAGAAGATGAAGGAGATCAGCTCGTGCCATTGGTGTGGACGATGGAATATATACAGTACAAAGAGAAAAGGTATATCCAGAAAGGGAAAGACGGACAGCGACAGCTTGGAAGGAAGTGTTTAAGGGGATTGGGTGATAGTGGAGAGTATCATGGAGAAGAATCATGAGTCCTCCATGTGCTGGAGTGCCTTCAACAGAGGGGAGATCAATGAAAATGGGGGAGAACAAAGCGGTCATGGGGACGCAGCTTTGTTTCCTGAAGACAGAAGATGACCGGCGAGTAGGATCGTAAGAGGATCGACAATTCATCCCGATTGGCTCGAAGGCCGCGGATATTCCAGTGGATAATGGACATAGGGTGAACAGAAAAGGGAGGAATGTGACCAAGGTTGCCGTCAACTCAGCGACTGCTCAGAGCTTGCGACCGACAGCATGGAATGGCATTCAGCCGAAGGCAGAAGATCCTGATCCATAGGTTGTTCAGGAGCAGCTCCTGCCACCAGCGATCGGCCGGTTGATCGGCCGCCAGCAGTGCGCCTCGGCGACACAGAAGACAGCCGAGGGCGATTACCACCAGGTGGTGCTGTAGATGAGACACGCCTTGGTGGAGAAGGAGATGAACTGGGTTTCTTACTAGCCTTCTTGGAGACATGATGTTTAGATGAAGGAGGATCCGATGGTTGTGAAGTTGGGGTACGTAAAAAATCTTCACGAGTATGCTCTTTTTTCGAAGTCTTGGTGTCTGACTTTTGGGCTCGAGATTTAGCAGAACCCGATGGAGCGTGAGCCATAGAGTGGGCAGGCGAAAGTGGGGAGGTTGAACGGGCGATCTTTGCGCTGGGCGAACTGACGACCGTGGCACTAAAGGTAAGGTCACGAGTGTGCGTGGCCGCCTCCTTTGTTGGCCGAGGAGAAGCAAGGACAGTGCTGTATTTTCCTGTCTAAGGCACGGTGGGCTGTCGACTGGCGAATAATTTTCAAGCAGCAAAGGTCGACACCTTTTCCTTCACTCTGATTTCCTGAATGAGCTTTTCGTCTTTAAAAATGGGGCAATCTCGAGAGGAAGCAGCGTGGTCACCCATACAGTTGATGCAACGAGGGGATGGAGGTGGACAAGCACCCTCATGGGCATCCTTGCCACATGTAACACATTTGGCCGGATTGGAACAGGACTGGCTGGTGTGATTGAACCGCTGAAACCGATAGCAACGCGTAGGGTTTGGGATGTAAGGGTGAACGGAAATTATCTCATAGCCTGCTTTGATTTTCGATGGTAGTTGAACTTTGTCAAATGTCAAGAAGACAGTCGGGTTGGAATGATGTTCGTGTCAACACTTTTCATGACTCTATGAACAGCCGTTACGCCCTGGTCAGACAGGTAGTGTTGAATTTCCTCGTCGGACAATCCGTCGAGGGAGCGTGTATAAATGACCCCACGTGATGAATTTAAAGTACGGTGCGGTTCCACCCGGACAGGGAAGGTGTGTAGCAGTGAAGTGCGCAGCAAGTTTTGTGCCTGGAGGGCACTGACTGTTTCTAACAACAAGGTGCCATTTCGTAATCTGGAACAAGACTTTACAGGACCGGATATTGCGTCGACACCTTTCTGAATAACGAAAGGGTTGACCGTTGAGAAGACGTGACCTTCGTCAGACCGAGAAACAACAAGGAACTGTGGCAACGATCGAAGGACTGTCTGTGGCTGAGACTCACTGAACTTACGCTTGTGAGCTGACATAGTAGAAGATGAGGAAACCATTACGAAAGTATCCCTCATGATTACCGGCGTCTCCGATGGCGCGCTCCTTCCTTGTGGGGGCCCTCTCTGAGGGCACTCCCGCCTTAGGTAATTGTTCACACCTCAGGTCACACCTCCCGACAAACGGACAGAGGGACCAATCGGCACTTTCGGAAGGTATCGGCTCGGGAAATCACCCCTCCCTGGGCCTGGACGTTACCAGGGGGTACGTACGTGTATCCTCAGGACATGTGGCCTGTAATTGAAGAATTGTCATGATGATCTCTCCATTGGCAAAAGATTCCGGAATAGTCCCCCATTCGGATCTCCGGGAGGGGACTGCCAAGGGGGAGGTTACCATGAGAAAAAGATTGAATAATCTACGAAAGGATAACGTTCTACGAGTCGGGGCGTGGAATATCAGAAGCTTGAACGTGGTAGGGAAACTAGAAAATCTGAAAAGGGAAATGCAAAGGCTCAATCTAGATATAGTTGGTGTCAGTGAAGTGAAGTGGAAGGAAGACAAGGATTTCTGGTCAGATGAGTATCGGGTAATATCAACAGCAGCAGAAAATGGTATAACAGGTGTAGGATTCGTTATGAATAGGAAGGTAGGGCAGAGGGTGTGTTACTGTGAACAGTTCAGTGACTGGGTTGTTCTAATCAGAATCGACAGCAGACCAACACCGACAACGATAGTTCAGGTATACATGCCGACGTCGCAAGCGGAAGATGAACAGATAGAGAAAGTGTATGAGGATATTGAAAGGGTAATGCAGTATGTAAAGGGGGACGAAAATCTAATAGTCATGGGCGACTGGAATGCAGTTGTAGGGGAAGGAGCAGAAGAAAAGGTTACAGGAGAATATGGGCTTGGGACAAGGAATGAAAGAGGAGAAAGACTAATTGAGTTCTGTAACAAGTTTCAGCTAGTAATAGCGAATACCCTGTCCAAGAATCACAAGCGGAGGAGGTATACTTGGAAAAGGCCGGGAGATACGGGAAGATTTCAATTAGATTACATCATGGTCAGACAGAGATTCCGAAATCAGATACTGGATTGTAAGGCGTACCCAGGAGCAGATATAGACTCAGATCACAATATAGAAGTGATGAAGAGTAGGCTGAAGTTCAAGACATTAGTCAGGAAGAATCAATACGCAAAGAAGTGGGATACGGAAGTACTAAGGAATGACGAGGTACGTTTGAAGTTCTCTAACGCTATAGATACAGCAATAAGGAATAGCGCAGTAGGCAGTACAGTTGAAGAGGAATGGACATCTCTAAAGAGGGCCATCACAGAAGTTGGGAAGGAAAACATAGGTACAAAGAAGGTAGCTGCGAAGAAACCATGGGTAACAGAAGAACTACTTCAGTTGACTAATGAAAGGAGGAAGTACAAACATGTTCCGGGAAAATCAGGAATACAGAAATACAAGTCGCTGAGGAATGAAATAAATAGGAAGTGCAGGGAAGCTAAGACGAAATGACTGCAGCAAAAATGTGAAGGCATCGAAAGAGATATCATTGTCGGAAGGACAGACTCAGCATACAGGAAAGTCAAAACAACATTTGGCGACATTAAAAGCAACGGTGGTAACATTAAGAGTGCAACGGGAATTCCACTGTTAAATGCAGAGGAGAGAGCAGATAGGTGGAAAGAATACATTGAAAACCTCTATGAGGGTGAAGATTTGTCTGATGTGATAGAAGAAGAAACAGGATTCGATTTAGAAGAGATAGGGGATCCAGTATTAGAATCGGAATTTAAAAGAGCTTTGGAGGACTTACGGTCAAATAAGGCAGAAGGAATAGATAACATTCCATCAGAATTTCTAAAATCATTGGGGGAAGTGGCAACAAAACGACTATTCACGTTGGTGTGTAGAATATATGAGTCTGGCGACGTACAATCTGACTTTCGGAAAAGCATCATCCACACAATTCCGAAGACGGCAAGAGCTGACAAGTGCGAGAATTATCGCACAATCAGCTTAACAGCTCATGCATCGAAGCTGTTTACAAGAATAATATACAGAAGAATGGAAAAGATAATTGAGAATGCGCTAGGTGACGATCAGTTTGGCTTTAGGAAAAGTAAAGGGACGAGAGAGGCAATTCTGACGTTACGGCTAATAATGGAAGCAAGGCTAAAGAAAAATCAAGACACTTTCATAGGATTTGTCGACCTGGAAAAAGCGTTCGACAATATAAAATGGTGCAAGCTGTTCGAGATTCTGAAAAAAGTAGGAGTAAGATATAGGGAGAGACTGGTCATATACAATATGTACAACAACCAAGAGGGAATAATAAGAGTGGACGATCAAGAACGAAGTGCTCGTATTAAGAAGGGTGCAAGACAAGGCTGTAGCCTTTCGCCCTTACTCTTCAATCTGTACATCGAGGAAGCAATGATGGAAATAAAAGAAAGGTTCAGGAGTGGAATTAAAATACAAGGTGAAAGGATATCAATGATACGATTCGCTGATGACATTGCTATCCTGAGTGAAAGTGAAGAAGAATTAAATGATCTGCTGAACGGAATGAACAGTCTAATGAGTACACAGTATGGCTTGAGAGTAAATCGGAGAAAGACGAAGGTAATGAGAAGTAGTAGAAATGAGAACAGCGATAAACTTAACATCAGGCTTGATGGTCACGAAGTCAATGAAGTTAAGGAATTCTGCTACCTAGGCAGTAAAATAACCAATGACGGACGGAGCAAAGAGGACATCAAAAGCAGACTCGCTATGGCAAAAAAGGCATTTCTGGCCAAGAGAAGTCTACTAATATCAAATACCGGCCTTAATTTGAGGAAGAAATTTCTGAGGATGTACGTCTGGAGTACAGCATTGTATGGTAGTGAAACATGGACTGTGGGAAAACCGGAACAGAAGAGAATCGAAGCATTTGAGATGTGGTGCTATAGACGAATGTTGAAAATTCGGTGGACTGATAAGGTAAGGAATGAGGAGGTTCTACGCAGAATCGGAGAGGAAAGGAATATGTGGAAAACACTGATAAGGAGAAGGGACAGGATGATAGGACATCTGCTAAGACATGAGGGAATGGCTTCCATGGCACTAGAGGGAGCTGTAGAGGGCAAATCTGTAGAGGAAGACAGAGATTGGAATACGTCAAGCAAATAATTGAGGACGTAGGTTGCAAGTGCTACTCTGAGATGAAGAGGTTAGCACAGGAAAGGAATTCGTGGCGGGCCGCATCAAACCAGTCAGTAGACTGATGACAAAAAAAAAAGAACGTACGTGTCCTACCTGTCTACCCGGCTACGCATGGAAATGCGTGGGTCGGCCTTCAGACACGCACAGTGGAAGTTTAAAGTACTTTCACGAAATGGTAAGAGTGTCATGTTTCTTGTATTACATTAAAATCCAAAAAAGGTAAGATCAAATAAATTATGGACTCTTGTATGCTACTAGGAAAAGATTTAATACAGCCTAACGTGGAAGGAACATTTTTTCTTTCTGTGTCTTTCAGGGGCACTGGTCTTGCCAGACTTTGCTCGGAGTTGTTAGGTGTAAGTAACCTCATCATAAAAAGCGTAGCTGCTGAATGTGTGGTGACACATGTGGAAGAAATCGCGAAAGGGGTTTCCTAATAGCCCACCACTGCAGTTTAAATGTATGGGTGAAAGAACATTTTATCCCGCTTCTGCAGGGACCAAACATGTTATTGTACATATAAAATCATAGACATAATTAATTAAATATGTTACAGTCCATATTCCCTTATAATAAATGATAAATGATACATATTGGAAAATATGAAACATAAGTGTGGTCTGTTCAGCTGATGCCTCTGTTCACACACTGTATGTTATTAAATCACACAGATAATTTAACCTCCTTAAGTTCATTAACAAACAGTTAATAACTGAGAAACATATGTGATTAGATATGGATAGATCTCAGAATTGTCATACTGCTTCCATTTGTTGTGTACCTGTGTAGGGTACATGCTCTGACCCATTTACATAATAAATGGGTATAAACGCAATATTTCAAGAAATGAAGTATGTATCAATGTGTGACTGTCAGAGATGGTAGCTAAAGTCCTCAGCTATCATCCAATACCTTGGTTATACAGATAGCAAAAAGCGTTCAGCAGTTATTAATTTGCAGTCACATGGAAGTACATTTGTTAAGTGTGTTCGGCTAAGTCCTATAGTTTTTATATTTATAAATGAAAGGCTTAATAAATGTGGCTGAATGCCACAAGCACCCCAATATAATTGGATTTGTCATACTGTTAAATATCGAATTATTATGCAATTATGAAGTGTTTCAATTTGGTCACGTTTCATCCTGAAGCAAAAGACGCCATTGTACTAGAGAAGCATGGTAGCCCAGGATGGAGGTTCGTCACTTTCCGCCTTCTACTGGGGGAAAAGCCTGGTATTGTCCTCAGCTGGCTGGTCCTTTGTCTGCTCACGTGGCCCATCCGGAAAGCCCGTGCAGCCGAACCCCACACTCATGATACATTTTAAAATTTCTCGCTTGTCGACTTCCCGAGCATATGCGTTAAGATACACGTTGCTTTTACAAAATATAAAATGGGCGTTTGTTTAAATTTTACCTCGTGGCACTGTTACATCGTATGAGTTGACTAGCCTTCCTACTACGAAACCTACCCTATCATGTTGCTGCGTCGATCGTGTCTTTGCCTGCATGTATGTTCAAAAGGCAACTACTGCATTTGATGAATTACGACAGACCTCACGGACGCCCCAGTACGTACGTCAACAATACCAAAATAGGCTTGTGACTGCGGTTATTTTCTCTATATGACTAACATTGAGCGTGCAATCAGCAATAGCTGAAGTGTACTTCACTGCAAGGCACCGACCAGTCACACTGACAACCTACTAAATTTGACGTCAGTGTGTAATAACCATTTACAGACGACTGGTGGCAGCACTAGCAGGTGAGGGTATATAAAGCGCATCAGGGGGAAATTGATGTCGCACTGCGGTAGTGGAGCAATTCATCTGACCTCCGAAAGGGTATGATCATGGGTTTCTGGGCCAAGAGTGAAAGGATTTTCTAAATGACCGAGTTTTTAAACTTCGCTCATGCCTGTGTGGTTAGAGTGAACTGCGCATGGAAAAATGGCGCCATCCTAAACCAGAGCCGAGGGCGCTGTGGTGCACCACGCCCCAGACATGGCAGGGACGAACGACAGCTATGTGGATGCGTACAGGCGAACAGACATGTAACTGCTGAGCATCTAACCAGCCAGATGAACCAAGGAGCCACCCCACCAGCAGCGCCTACTCAGCCACCGTTCAGTGAATGTTGCAGCATAGGGGCCTTAGCAGTGGGCGCCTGCTTCATTGACCCCAGCTAACTGGTGCTCTTCGGCGACCAAGGCTGGAATCTGCGCACCACTACCGCATCTGGACGTCCACTGAGCGGCGACAGGCGACCTTTCCAGGAGAACAACGTTTTCTGCTCCGTCGGTCACATCGCCCTTGCCCCCTCCCCCCCAGGGGGTCCACAACTCTTTTGTGGATACGTGCGTAGTGAGTACGGGACCCCGAGCTAATGTGGCCTTCCTTCCTTTCCGGGCTGCATACCTTCCCTTTCCGCATCCTTCCCCATCCCCCATCTTCGCCCCACCCTCACATCCGCCTCTTTCCTTCCCTTTTTCCCCCTCTGGTAGTATGTTTTGTGCCTACGTCCGGAGACGGACGCTCGAAACTGTAACAAATTCTTTGCTTTCTCCGCTTGCAAGTCTTCGTCCTTCCCTTGTCCTTCTCTTTTCCTTACCTCTTCTCTTTGCCCTTTTCTCCGCTGCGGCGTTTGAGACCTCTCTTCTTTCCTTTCCCTTTCTCTGCACATCGTGTCCAACACAAAGTATTAGAAATTCGCTGTGAATTGAATAGAGTCGAAAGACTTCGTTTGGAGAGGTGGTACAACTGCAGTTCGTGTCGAAGGGGAACAGAGAGAGGATTCGGTGTAGAGGAGGGATACAGTGAAGTACATGTCGAGACGTGATAGAGGATAGGATTATGTTGCAAACCAGTTGGTGAGGTATGAACGGCTAGAGGTCGCGAATACTTCAAAATTTGTTCGTACTCGGTAAAATACCGATGCTAATGAGACTTTGACACAGTAGTTGGTGTTAACCTTAACTGCGACCGAGCATCGTATGACATGCTTCGAGCAACTCTGAAGTGATTTACTTGTTTTCCCACAATAATTTGTGCCTAGTTAAAAGCATGGTACTGTTATTTGGTGAAATTATTGATTTTTGGGGAGCCCACTACCACTCTGATAACGCAGATTATTAACACAGTCTTAACTGCAATTGAATACTTATCAGTTTGTATCCTTTGAACTGAATTATTGTACGACCACCATATCTAGATATAATTTCACGTATATCTAGATATTCCTTATTCGAAATCGAATTCTGGTGTCGTCTATATATGCAGATAATAATCTATTATTGCCATTTGTAATTATTCATAAAATTACAATTTGTGTTTATTTAAAATTTCACCTAACTTCTCAGTACTTTCGCTATTTGACCAGATGATCATAATCTGTTACTTTAGCTATCTTCGCTAATTTGTATTTATGCAATCGTAAACGGCTAGAGCCGATGACAACATCGAGCCATATTTCGTGAACAGAGTGTAAGTGTGTGGATTTTATTTTGTTAAGTTGCACAATGGATTCATCCAACAAGTACCCTTTGGCTCCTGCAAGAAACAATTTGCACCTCACACTACTACAGAAGTCAGACAGACGCTCCTAATGTACCAACAAGAACTGCTTGAAATACATTCAGCAACAAATGTCTTCTGGAGTCGCCCGCTATAAGGAGAAGACACAAAAATATTCTATATTCTTACATAACTAGTGGGATACTTGGGTACAGGAGTATTGCTAGTTACTGTAACAAAAACATTAAACGAACGAAAAATATTATTTATTGCAAAAAAATTTCTGCAAAATCAAGTAAAACTTTTTCTTGTAAAAAATTAATAAATTTCCGGGTTCTTTTTGGAACAGTAGATTGCCTCTTATGGATAGGAATGCTATTATTTTACAAAGTATTGAAAGGTTCTTTTCTCCCTTTTCTTTAAGAATGTTATTTACTCGGCAGAATGGCTGAGGGCCGCGCCTACACAACTTGAATAACTTTTCTAGGTACGGTTGAGGCTTTCGCATGAGAAATGTAATGGAGTGTACTGTTAGGGAGGAAAGATGGGATTCGCATACGCTGTAGCGCACAATACTGTGAGCAGCGACGACTGCTGTGTGCGTCGCTCGCTGCTGACAAATAACAACTATCTCTTTCTATCTGGACTGACCTTCGCCAAACAAACTCTCCCTACACCTTGATGAAGTCAAGGACTCCTATCCGCCCGTAGTCTAATTATTGGCATGATACACCGGTCAGATAACCAGTCCACCACGATGCCACTCAATACTCGCTCGCAGATGTTTAACTAGTACTCTGTCCGTGTTCACACCGCACAATAAGTGTGGCGGCCAACACAGTGAACAAGGCTTAATCGCAAGCGACTCAGTATAAAGTGTCACTCCAATTCTCTAATGACAGAGGTGCTCTCCCAGCGAAGTACTGAGGAGAGACTTTGTTCTTCACTCTTTGCGTACATGTACGAGGGCACTCACTCTCGTTACGTGTTACCGCTCCAAGAGTGACAACGTAACGGCCCCTCTTTCTGGAAAAGTTGCAATGGTATATCATTTGCTGTGTTCCCTCACTCCTCTGACTCTTTGCGTCAGAAATATTCCGCCAATCAGCGTTGCTCTTTCAAACGGGAGAATGACGTTTCGTTCAAGTCGACCAGTGCTGAAATCTGTAACATCTCCGTTAGGCATATAATGTCCTCCTGTGAGAACTCGATAACTATGCAGTCGGTACATGAAAAAATGCGTCTTCTGGGCGCTCCCACACAATGTAGTGGAATTTGCTTTTAAGTTGAACACAGGGGTCGTTATCCCTTCGCTCTGGCAAAAGCTGTCTTCTCTCTGGCGGTCACTTCAGCCAAAGTAGGTATGTTGTTGACCCAGCCCTCCGAAGGGACGGTCTTCCCAGTGGGCTGGTTTCCTCTTTAGAACGAAAATTTCTGTGGCCATCATGTTGTGTAAGCCAGCCTTGACTTTTTCAACCTCGGTGTGCACTTGCATATCGCTTACCTGAATTCATACAAAATTGACTCTACCTTATGGAGTTTGGGTTCAAATGAAGCATCTAGATGTGCAGAATACGACTGTGAGGACAGAATATGTAAGAAATGAAGGTCAGGAGACCACACCACCTTACAAGAGCCATGCATAGCCTAAATACTATCCGACCGCCAGTACCTTAATCTGGTATGTCATAGTTAATGTTTTCCATGTGGGACTCTCATTATAAAATCTATCCCTATTCTTTAACAGTTGGTACGTCTGAAAGGACAAGAGGTTTTAAATATTCACCCACGATTTTTGTGAGGAAAAGAAACGCACTCACACGACACGCTTCCGCTGTAGCTTAAGCAGCTTTCATAGGCCAGTTTGAGACTGTCTCCAGGCTTAAAGGTAGCAAGCGTCTTCCGTTAGTTTGTTCTTCTCGAGTTCACCTACACCACCGTGATAAATTATAAACAGTAATCGCTTACACCCAGTTATCACCAACATGACTAATCAATTGTGTAGGAGGAGAAAAGAAGGAAAATCGGCAGCGATATCATTACAGACAGAGAACAAACTCGCACTAGGAAAGGGAGGGGAAATACATGCGTAAACAGTAATCGCTTACACCCAGTTAACACCAACATGACTAATCAGTTATGTAGGAGGAGATAAGAAGGAGAGTCGGCAGCGATATCATTACAGACAGAGAACAAACTCCCACTAGGAAAGGGAGGTAAAATACATGAGTCGATGCCTAGCAAAGCATCCATCGTGGCATTCGACTTCAACGAATTAAGATAACCTCAGATTATCTTAATAAAGCAGAGTGGTTAGCAATGGCTCATCTAGCACGGTGGATAAGGGATCGGAGTCTCCGTTCAGAAAGTAATTAATAAGTTGAAAAAGACCGGAAAACATTTTAATAAATAGGCAAAGTGATTAGCAACTATGGGAATGTTTTGGAGATGCTGGATATTGATCAAAGAAATTGACATTTCACCCAGAACTTAAAGGTCGGTAAAGGGATTCGCCTATTAGGAATCAACATAATTACCTATTGCTGACACCAAACCAAAATTCAAAGCGGATTTCTAATACTTTGTGTTGAACTCGATGTGCACTCTGTCGGGGGAAGTTTTAAGTACTTTCACGAAATGGTAAGAGGGTCATGTTTATTCTATTATATTAACATCCAAAAAGGAAAAGATCAAAAAAATTATGGACTCTTGTATCCTACTAGGAAAAGATTTAAAACAGCCAAACTTGGAAGGAACATTCTTTCTGTGTCTTTCAAGGGCATTGGCCTTGCCAGACTTTGCTCAGAGTTGTTAGGTGTAAATAACCTCATCATAAAAAACGTAGCTGCTGAATGTGTGGTGACACATGTGGCAGAACAAATCTGGAAAGGGGTTTCCTAATTATTTTTTGTTCCCTACATTCTGAACGATCCCACTACCAGTTACTCGTGTGTAGAGAAAGGTTTTCGAAATTATAGTCAATTAAAAAAATACCTTCATAATTCAGTGAGGTATGAGACACTAGTGGACTGTCAGCAGTTTTAATAGATTATGATGCAGTTTATCAAGTTCAATAAGATCACAAATTTAGATTAAGCAATGAATGGTATTAGTATATACAAAAATCTTAATGAAAAATGAGAAAAGTTTACATCACAGAATGTTAATCGATTATGACCGTACATAATGGTAACATTCCTTCAATGCATTACGTATTAAAGGGAGGTGAAGTTCCAGTGTCATACTTTCTGTAATGGTTCATCATAGTTTTTCAACACATGTAGGGCCAGAGGGTGAGCTCCAAAGTACACGGTGCTTCTGATTGTAAGGAAATAACTTTTCACGACCATAGAATGGAGGATGGAATGGTATCGCTCAGTATCGGGGGACTCATCTTGGTAGAGCTGGCTGCTGACAACCATATGTTTTGGTATGGTACTCACCTGGAGCCCAATTGGCCTCAGTACATTAATGAGCCTCCTCCACAATGGTCCAGCATTTGGCTTGGGTCTAGTACCAGAATTATTTCTCTAGCTTTTCTCAAGTTATGCAGGTCAACTTAGTCACCACCTCTCTCAAGTAATTATATTTTTACATGTAACATATTAAAAAAGTATAAGCCTATTGGTATCACCATTTCTAGAGTGTTCTAGTAGACTAATGTAACAACACAACTAAGCATAGACTCTTGCTTAGCTCCTAGTTGCTTCACCGCTATTCACATCCCTCAATAAATTTTGTTATGCTTTCTTTTAACATGATTACGTGCATACACTGCTGTGTACTTACTAAGTGCGCTCCTTATGTAGAGTTCAGAAGTGCTGCAATTACCTCTTTGTATATCTTGCCATATCTATTGCTAATCACTGACCCTACACCCCAGTACATTTTCTACAACTAACTACAACAAACTGCAAGTTCTATACTACAGGAAATACATGACAGTTATGCATCAATGCTATCATTCATATAGAAAACTCTGTTACATTTTCAAGAAATGTCAACACTTACAGACAAATACTAGGTCAATAAGCATGCAAGTCAATGTGAAATTATCAGATGACACGTTCATTTCCTGTGCAGAGACATTAATAACAAACAAATAGAAAGATGCACTGGGCAGGCCTCAATAATCATGTCAAACTATCTCTCAAATATAATCTATTTCTCTTCCTTTCATTATCACCTGTTTACAAATACCTATGGTGCATTCAATGTTGCACTCATTGTCTTGATGCTATTCTCCACTGCCTACGTCAGATTTTTATCAGATATCTCTATTAAATTTTCGTACATCCGTAGTTGAAATGGAGGACAGTGGGACGTCAACTGGTATAAATTCATATTAAAACTGAAGAAATTCCTCCAGCTGTATTCAAGGTGTCGATTTTATTTTGGCTACTAGTTTCAACGCTGTAACAACGTCATCTTCAGGCCCATATACTTGTTGACGTCAACTGCGTGCGGCTGATACTAGAAGTCAGTGGTGAGACATGGACGTGCTCCGTGTGGAAGGTGGGTAGTAATTACTATGACTGGCAGCGTTGGCCGATTTATGGATGATGCTGCTAGCTCTGTATAATCACGTGCGTGCACGCATGCCCTCTAGCGATGGGCTGTGAAATTCCACACTCTGTTCGGAACCACACGCTACGATATTACCCTCCTCACCAGTTTGCGCATTCCAGACTCCGGCTCATTTCTTTTTGAACGCCCCTTATAGTAAATAATTATTTACAAACTGGGCTAATCAAGAGTCGTGAATAACGCATGAAAACTGTTCCACAGTGTTAACCCAGACTAGTAAAGCAAGTAACATATAGCAGCGACACAACATTTTTACTCTCCAAGATTCACTTATCTTCACAGTGATTGAAAAATTAAACTTGTGCCTATTAAAAATCAACGCAGGAAGTGGAAATCGAACACAGCTCCGTATGTGGCACGACCGTAATTTCGTCGCAACGCAGGTGTGCCACATCTGATAACAATTCTGACACCTCATCTCTCTGGAGTGTATCGCAGCCTGTTCAATAGATTCATTCTTTTTCTTGTTCGATTCAGTCGCCATTAAGCAGTTGCACTGACTACCCGATGCGTACATTGGACTTGATTTCGTAATCACTGAAATAAAATCACGTATCGGTCATCTACACAAACTGTGAACATTGTACAATTTGAAGTTTCCGCAGGGAGTGTTGCTTTCCGTTGAACTATTCTACTGGTAAACGTCGCACACTGCAAACAAGCTGAGTTAATAGTTTAATAAACCACACCCCCTCTGCCTGATAACGGTGTCAAACTGTTGTAAGCTCAGAAGTAATGTACTTTTCTTTCTTACCCGCCAATAATAGTGAAACATAAAAGAAACATTTCTGTGAAAGAGCTCGTGGCTGCCTGTCTTGGTCAGAATAATTTCTGCCTGAACGGCCTCACACTAACCAGCATCACCGAAGGTGATAGCGACGCATTGTCCTTGAGCCTATGACGTACAGGGAACGTTTTTGCACTCAAATAGCCAATAACGACATACTTTGATATTGTAGTATGGTCTTAAGGGTAAACTATTTTTGCGGGAAAACTTTACCTGGATAAAGGAGGTTGCTGCTTACATTCGTGACGGTTTTCTCTGGCATGTTGACACGTATATAGCTGCTTATCAAATTCATTTTTCATTTGAGGTTCTGACGCTGTTCTTGCATAACACTTCAACGTTGCGTATTTTAAAGTAATGACTAGCACTGTCATGGATTTCTCGCTTTTTTTTGGATCATTCTGACAACAATTATTCGTGACATTCAGAACACCAAGGGCTGTAGCTATTACGTAAGGGGCAACATGCTGGTTTCCCGTGTTATTGGAATCTAGAACGAACGCAGGCTTTACGGCACCATGATGTTTCCATAGACGTATCAATCAAATGTGGCATCCAGACCTGCCTCATTGTCCTAGTGATGGCTAGTTTGCAATGAAAAGACGGAGAAAGTCGTAGTTTGTGCGTGGAATGACCTTCCTGAACTAAGAACATGGATTTGATAGTTACATGACACACCATAGCAGCAGCCCTCCCAGTTGGCCGTGCGGTCTAACACACGGCAATCCGGGCGGGAAGGAGCGCCGGTCCCCGGCACGAATTAGCCCGGCGGATTTGCGTCGAGGTCTGGTGAGCCGGCCAGTCTGAGGATGCTGAGGATGGTTTTTAGGCGGTTTTCCATCTGTCTCGGCAAATGCGGACTGGTTCCCTTATTCCGCCTCAGCTACACAATGTCGGCGATTGCTGCACAAACAAGTTCTCCACGTACGAGTACACCACCATTACCCTACCACGCAAACGTAGGGCGTAGGGGTTACACTCGTCTGGTATGAGACATTCCCTGAAGGGGGTCCAACGGGGGCCAAACCGCACAATAACCCCGGGTTCGGTATGGTGCGGCAGAGGGCTGAAGTGGACTGCGGTAGTCGTCGTGGGGTTGCGGACCACTGCGGCTGTGGCGGGGACGGAGCCTCTCCATCGTTTCTAGGTCCCCAGTTAACATAACATCATAGTTGCAAATCGTTAGAATACTTAACTGGAATACCGAGAGAATATAAAATGAATTAGCAGAATACTTGCACGTCATTCTAGGAGGCAGATCTGAGTCTTGAACTGGCTGGCAATTCAAGAGAAATCTTGCACTTCAAAGACGTAGCGGAAACAACTGACAAATTGTCCAATACCTGAAGTACAGTAGTTGTAAGCAAGTGTGCATAAGCCAACCGAAACACTATAAACTAAGAGGAACAGAGATGTACTGGATGACCCTCCCTATCTCATGGTTTTATTTTTGTGTTAGTTGAAAGTTAACCATGTGGGGACTATATAAATTATTGAGAATGAAGCAAAATTTACTAGAATTACAACAACATTGATCTTTTAAAGGAAAAAAAACAGACATAAATTATGCTAAACAAGCTATTGATTGAATACTGTAAATAAGTAACAGGTGGTTTAAGACCACAATGGATAAGAATCGTGGTTGGCAGAAGTGAGTCAAGTACTCGGGCCCTAAAAATGTGGATTACGCAATCTGAATTGATATGACGATGAGCAGTCTTTGATTGTTCAAATCTAGAGAAGTTTTTCTATACAGCTGCAGCTGAGAACAAGGGTGATTGAGAGCTCTACGCCTTGACAAGGCCGTAGTGCCAGTACGTTACCCTGTTTGCTTCTTGAGGCGATGTACACTACCGGCCATTAAAATTGCTACACCACGAATATGACGTGCTAAAGACGCGAAATTTAATCGACAGGAAGAAGATGCTGTGATATACAAATTATTAGATTTTCAGAGCATTCACACAAGGTTGGCGCCGGTGGCGGTACCTACAACGTGCTGACATGAGGAACGTTTCCAACCGATTTCTCATACACAAACAGCAATTGACCGGCGTTGCCTGGTGAAACGTTGTTATGATGCCTCGTGTAAGGAGGAGAAATGCGTACCATCACGTTTCCGGCTTTGATAACGGTCGGATTGTAGCTTATCGCGATTACAGTTTATCGTATCGCGACATTGCTGCTCCCGTTGGTCTAGATCCAATGACTGTTAGCAGAATATGGAATCGGTGGGTTCAGGAGGGTAATACGGAACGCCGTGCTGGATTCCGACGGCCTCGTATCACTAGAAGTCGAGATGACAGGCATCTTATCCGCATGGTTGTAACGGATCGTGCAACCACGTCTCGATCCCTGAATCAACAGATGGGGACGTTTGCAAGCCAACAACCATCTGCACGAACAGTTCGACGACGTTTGCAGCAGCATGGACTATTAGCTCGGAGACCATGGTTGCGGTTACCCTTGACGCTGCATCACAGACAGGAGCGTCTGCGATGGTGTACTCAACGACGAACCTGGGTGCACGAAAGGCAAAACGTCATTTTTCGGATGAATCCACCTTCTGTTTACAGCACCATGATGGTCGCATCCGTGTTTGGCGAGATCACGGTGAACGCACACTGGAAGCGCGTATTCGTCATCGCCATACTGGCGTATCACCCGGCGTGATGGTGCGGTGTGCCGTTGGTTACACGTCTCAGTAACCTCTTGTTCGCACTGACGGCACTTTGAACAGTGGACGTTACATTTCAGATGTGTCGCGACCCGTGGCTCTACTCTTCATTCGATCCCTGCGAAACCCTACATTTCGGTAAGATAATGCACGACCGCATGTTGCAGGTCCTGTACGGGCCTTTTTGGATACAGAAAATGTTCGACTGCTGCCCTGACCATCACATTCTCCAGATCTCTCACCAATTGAAAACGTCTTGTCAATGGTGGCCGAGCAACTGGCTCGTCACAATACGCCAGTCACTACTCCTGATGAAGTGTAGTATCGTGTTGAAGCTGCATGGGCAGCTGTACCTGTACACGCCATCCAAGCTCTGTTTGATTCAATGCCCAGGCGTATCAAGGCCGTTATTACGGCCAGATGTGGTTGTTCTGGGTACTGATGTCTCAGGATGCATGCCCCCAAATTGTGTGAAAATGTAATGACATGTTAGTTCTAGTATAATATATTTGTCCCATGAATACCCGTTTCTCATCTGCATTTCTTCTTGGTGTACCAGTTTTAATGGCCAGTAGTGTAACTTGCAGCTGGCGAGACGTGTGTGGCAGAGTCGCGACGTGAGGCGGCACCTGTGAATTTATCGTAGTGCAAAAATCTCACGCTCTAGCAATCAGGCAGACGCAATTTACTCTCTACCAGAACCCTGAAATCAATTGTCGGTACAGTAAGAACTTCACCACAAACTCCTCAGTCTAAACTACTTGGAAGTGAAGTCAGTCTCAGGACAGGTCCCAGGCACCAACCACACATGTCAGAGCATCGACCAGAAGACTCCTTACCAGGCCAATGTCGAGCACCCGAGTGCTTCGGATCTCTCTAGAAAAAAATCAGTTTTTCCGCAAAGTGCATTAACACACCACCTTTATGCTGTCTTGAGCCAGTCACAGAACTCTAGAGGTGCTAAATCCCCCCTCCCACACGACAACACAAACTCATCTCGAACCAGGGCAAACTGCATCTCTGGAAAAGAAAAAAAAGAAACCGCTAATTACTGTTTCCTTTTAAGTTCTCATGAAGGGGGAATATGATTTTCTCAGAAGTCGAGTCACTTCCCATGGCAACAAGCGGACAGATACAGTCTTAAAGATTTTTATCTAAATTGCCTGTGCCTTGGAGCTTGTTAGTCCATTCTATGAGGTGTAATAAAGATTCTATCTCTAAACATTTCTCAGACACCAGAGTTTTTTATACAACTGAGGCGGCCAATGGAAGTGGGTCACAGGCCTATTTGCAGTACCAGCGAACACAAAAGGTTGTGAAATTTTATTATGCGTGGCTCTGCACACAATGCTCCACTGTGCAGACACGTTCCTTCAGCCCATCGCCCCCAGCCCAGGCTTCAGCTGGCGCCAATGCAGGTATTGCGACATTGTTCTGCTGGAGACCTGTCTCGATGAGGGGCAGCTCTCTCTGCCCTGTATGGCTATGGGATTGCCCGGCAAGATTTACTGAGGGATGGGCTCGCTGCCAATTGCTTCCAACTCACAACATGCCATTTCTACGAGCTAAGAACCATAAAAATACCTCATGCTTTATGTGCCCTACCAGACTCCATCAACATCTGCTCAGGCTGTTAACTTTCTAGAGTCTCGTTCAAGGTGTGTCAGGTTGAAACAAAATGTTTAATAATTTTCTGTATACGAAAAATAGGTGAGAGAGTAACTTGTCCTCTCTCACTGCCTCCTGCCTGCCGTTGATTTCTGCGTGGGTAGTGTCTCATTTCAGTATTGTTTAGTGTGACACAAAGAGGAAATCATTGGAAATAGTAGGAGAATCTCATCTTCATAACTGATATATATGCGAAAAAGGTAACTTCGTCAATCAAGATTGCCCGTGGTTAAAACACATCCTAGCTTGACCTCATTCATTCCAAGGGTCATTCACTCACATGAAGCTGCAAGCCAGCAAGAGTACATATAAACATTTCCGTGAGTAGTATGGATTATGTTAGACACAAGGGTCATTGCTACATCACATACTTCCAATAAACATTTGATAGGCTGTTAAAAGGCCTTGCAGCAAATAAATATACCCATTCACACCATATGCTGAGGTCAGATATATGTTATGTCCCTAATCAGTTACAGTGTCCTAGAGTGTAAACTGTTCTCTGCTCATTGATTTACCCTTGCTCTATCACTCATTTGGTCTCAAACATCAAACACATACGTTCTCAAATTCTCAATTAACAAAGAAATCACATGTGTAATCTGTTTGTCTTATTTCATAAGTTGTGCAAATTTGTGTATTATTTTCTATGACATGAAAACAAATACAGGCACATAATCAGAGCATTAATAAATGAGTGGTGTACAAGAATCCACGGAAAGTAAACAGAAACAATTTCCTTAACTATGGTGATAATTGTGAAGGTTCTTCTACGAGAAGGCTATGACAGAGTACGATGCTCAGTTGCGGAAATCGAGCAACAATTGTGAGGTCCAAAGAAATAATAGCAGGACCCGGTTGTTTGGAGTACTCTGTACTGCAATGTGCCTAATTTGGTATGCCACAAAAAAAATGGCTCTGAGCACTATGGGACTTAACATCTGAGGTCATCAGTCCCCTAGAACTTAGAACGACTTAAACCTAACTAACCTACGGACATCACACACATCCATGCCCGAGGCAGGAATCGAACCTGCGACCGAAGCGGTCGCGCGGTTCCAGACTGTAGCGCTTAGAACCGCTCGGCCACACCGGCCGGCTGCCACAAAAAGTGCCAATTGTTGATGACATATAGCTTGCAACGGAATTTGAATTCAATCTCCCATCTGCCACTAAATGTTGGCGTGAAGATGCCGCAAATACATAACTCATTTGACTACGGTCAACAAGGACTCGTGCTGAAAACTAATGGAAATGACAAACAAAATAATACTGAAATACCACAAATGTAAAATTACACTAAGTAACACAATATCAACATTAAATTACGTTAAACTGTTCACCCTTGGAGACTATTTACATACTGCACCATCTATGATCTACGAGTATATCTCTGCTATGTACACTTATTCTGCGAATGGTTTGACAGGACAGACACGGTGGATGCCAAGAGATTTCCTTGATTTCAAGGTCTCCAGAGACTTCAAGTGGTCGATTTTCTTGACATGGACACGCTTTTCAGACAGCCAAAACCCTCCTGATTCTTCTGCCCATATTCTAGAAATAGCACAGTGTGCGTAATTTTAAGTACCACTTCCTGGGTCCAAAATGTGCGTAACTCAGGTGCGTGCGCCAGATGATTTTGTTCACCAGTTCATCTGGAATGCAAACGCACCAGGGCGCTCCTTCCCCTCACTTCGAAAGAAAAGAATGCCTTTGCGTACTAAGTAAAACTGCCTCAGTTTTGATTCCCTCTTGTCTTTCACCCTCTGTTTCGGAGCAAATATACCTGGATCATTGTCCTGCTCCTTGCTGATGTCCTTGCCCTCTTGTCTTTCACTCTCTTTTTTAGAGCAAACAGACCTGGGTCCTTGTCCTTCTACTTGCTGATGTCCTTGAGGCTCGAGGTTACATAATCCTCAAATACAACCTTCTCCATATAGAACAAGCAGTAGTGTTCGTATTCCAGTGGGTTAGCCGCACTTGTTTCTAGCCCACAGGTGCACGTGACAGCACATCCAAACGATGTTCTCCTTCCCTGGTATGTGTGTGACCGAAAAGTCATACTCCTGGAGCAAGAGTGCCCATCTCGTTAGACGTTTATTTCTGAGTTTCGCTGTGAGTAGGAATTCCAAGGCTTTTTGGTCGGTGTATACTCTTGTTTTTCTCCCACACAAGAAAAAACGAAATTTCTCGAAGCCTAAAACAACCGCCAAAGCTTCTAATTCAGTAACCGAATAATTTCTTTCACACTTGCTGAGGTCTCGGCTTCCAGAAACAATGGTTTTGTACACCATGTTTCCCCCTTGCTGGTATCGCTGAAAAATAACTACAGCAATCCCACAGCAGGAGCTGTCTGACGCCATCCAAAAGTCCTCTTCCAGGTTTGGGTGCGAAAGAATTGGCGCATTAATCAGCACGGTTTGGGGGCCTTGAAGCTTATCTTCCGCCACGTCGTCCCATTCCCGCGACGTTTTTTTTTCCCTGTGAGCTGTCATGGCCGCGGTGTCGCTAATCTCTTCATATGGACGAATCGTTCATAGAAATTTGCGATTCCAAGAAAGCCACGTAGTTGTTTCTTGGTTTTTGGCGTGGCAAACTTCGCAATTGCCTGAAGATTGACCATACACACGGTGTAGGTATAGCATCAACTATTAAAACGTATGTCTCTGCTTCTCCCTCGGATTTGAACGACATAGAAAACGCTGGACGGTTCACAGACGGCCCAGTGCGGAGAACAATGAAAGAGTGCAAGAGATTTACTGCGTGTGTATCTCTAAAACTTGTTTGCGAGTACCCAGTGCTACCAACTAGAAGTAGAGAAATGTGGGCTATTAAAACTTCTGTTCAATTGGAGATGTACAGGTTCGTCATACCTGTGTTTCAGAAAAATAGAAGGAATCTAGCGAATGATTCTGCAAAATTTGACAGCTGTAGGTTAGGTAATGCCAAAGCCTACCTGAACTCCGAATTCTACCTGCATAATAATTTACACTTGCAAAGGAATGAAAATGTTACAGCCTAGCATATTACGTGTATGCGAGGTTCAGTTCTTCATACTACGAAGAGGATGGATGTCTACCCAACACACAGAAATTCAAGTAACTGGTGCCGATCATAATAATAGACTGCTCAAGACAGAAAGACACCGTTAAATCAGGCACTATAGATGTACGAACTGAATCTGTATATTCAGCAAATTTCCAAGAAAGACTGCGTATATGTTCTAGATCTTTATGACCGTTGCCTTTTCACTGATGTGCAACGAGCTGTATTATTGGACAGGTGTCGAGCCACACCCAGAGCACTTCACAATGGCATCTCAAGGTCTGAACGTCACTGCACACGCTGAGAGTTTCAATGATGATCAGTGTAGATAGTCCGTATTTAAAGAAGTTGCATTCGTAACATACACATAAGATGCCGGTATAATAGAGACATTCTCAGCAAGCATTGCATTGCTGAGGTCTTTGAAGTGTGCTAAGACACAGAGGAGTGCAAAGTGGTTAACACGCATCCAAGCGTGGAATTCACTGGGATGATCCTGGTATGCCCTACAAATATATGGTGACGTCGCTTCTATTATTCGACCACACGGATACCATCATCCATCAGTAGCTAGGAGATCACATGGATGCATTCAATCTTCCAGTTTGCTGCTATTCAAGAAGTTGAAATTCTACAGTTGTAATGCTCTCCATCGATTCAAGGGGAAGATGTGTTAAAATTTGTGTTTGCTTATGAAAATGTAAAATTACATGGAAGTTTGATGAAAAATAAATGAATTTTTATCTCACAATCTGTGTATGACTTCTGTACACCCTGCTCCCACCTTGATAGTATACAGCTTTCCCCAGAAGCCACGCCTGTGGTTCTCCTCAAGTGTCAGAGACATAATTTTAGACATGTTTCGTATATATCTCTGGAAGTGGGTAATGTCACGTGCTGTCTGTCCCATAATGAAACAACTGCTGCATGATAGGCATAATCTGATGCGACCATTACATACAATTTCTTTCTTTAGATATAATTTGCTTCATGAGATACAGTTTAGTTCTTGACGTACAATTTAGTTCTCGAGCGATTGATTTTCGAGATACAAATTGGTTCTAATATTTCAATGCAGAGATACTAATAGCTATGACTCAGTACAGTTTGATTCTAATATTTTGAATGCAGAGATACTTTAAACTTACACACTATTACTATTACTACTAACTATGACTAGGAAAAAAACCTTCAACAGTCCACCCAACACTAACAGCATTTACAATTCTCATTAGCACTAGCTGAGAATTTTTTCACAATTTTCAGGAGTCAGTATCGATGGTTGAGAGTATTTAAAATTATTTTTCTTGACACATAGTAGCACTGGATGAGAATATTTACTATGTGGACTGGGAAGTATCTACCTTAAAAACTGACTGCATGGTTGGTGGCACTTGAAACTTAAACACTAGGGTATCTATGCTGTACACAGTTGTTGAGCTACTTACAGCACACACATGATGCTCATAATGTTTAATAAATCACACATGGTGAGCAAATATATTTACAATGGCATATAGTGTTCAAAATACACACAAAGTGTGGAATATAATTATTGACATACATACTCATACACAAACACACACACACACACACACACACACACACACACACACACACACTGTAATATTAGTAATTTTCGCCTCACAAACATTAATATACGCTCAATAGTAAATGCCTGATGGCCTAAAGTTATCGAACAACTGTAAAGTAAAAGAAATGAACCATCGCATAGCGGTGACAGAGTCTATTATTCTTTATCTTTGCCGTTCTTGCGCGGTGCCTGTAAATCTCTATGTACATGTATCGATTAATGGTATAAAAAGGAATTCTGTTGTTTCAAGACAAATGAAGCTTTTGGCGCCTCACCTTTTACTGTTTGTGTTCTATGAAAGGCGGACGCGGACTTGCTGCGTTCCGCAACTGTATTTTATATTTTATGTGAAAATATTGAGTGAATATGCTAATTGTTATTTTTTCCAATCAGAAAACATGTAGTTTCTTGTAGCTGATTACGAAAAGACGGCATCAAGAGGACATTTCGACTGTTATGTATAAAGTATTTAACCACAATGGTCGTCTATTATAATTTAATGTGAAAAGGTACGTAGCATTTTAAAAAAACGCGTGTTAAAGGTAAGTGTGCTTATTTTAGTAAATTAACCTTGATGATTTCCATCTCCTTATTTACCTGAAGGATAATTATTTTGTGTTACTTCATCACCAGAAATTACGATCACGCTGATGGGCCGAACGCAGCATGAGGCAGAAGGAACATTATCGTTTTCCTATTATTTCTGAACCAACTTTTTTGTGTAGTGTTGCATTTCTTTTAAAGTGTATAAATCTTCTCGTCCCTAAGTGTTGATCCGGGTATGACTACATCGCGACTATAAAAATGCACAGAAATGATAATGTTTCTTCCGAACGATCTCAAATATATATCAATATGCTGCTCTTATTCAGGTATTTAATGCTCAACGTATGTTATTATAATAGTGTAATCAATCCCTGATTCTGTTGCCAAGTGGCCCAACAAAATATTCACATTTTCGACATTAAAAAAAAGTAACAATTCTTTTTATTTTCGCCCCCCAAGAGCAACGCTACGCTTGACGCCCGAACAGGGACTTCATCAAAAATCATTTCATGTATGTGTCTAAAAAATTTTCAGTGCTTGTTCCAATTATTGTTTCATTTTTTCATGTGGATGCAAATCAACCGAGAAAGAGAAGTGGGAGAACCTTTTAATTAATTCAGAAGAACGATTGATGAAATTACCAAAATACGCGAGTATCCAGCCGAATCGCCATCAAGACAGCCACAGTAAGTGAAATTTTTATACGCAGTAGCCAAGCTTTCGTAGTGACGTTCCATCTTTCGAGTTGATCAGAACGTAAACCTGTCTCTCCTTGCCTTGAAACAGCTTTATTTCAATTTGTCCATAGTCCATTCTTATGTAGTTAAATTCAGTGAAAGTGTACCCTTGTTGTCAGTGCATAAAAAAAATTTACGATATGGGGGATAATTACGCTGAAAACTGTAAAACGTGTGATATTTCATTTGTTTGTAATTAGTAGGAACCACCTCGTTTTCTTGGCGTACATGAACGTCAGTTATTACCCAGAGTTAAAATTTCATCTTAGGTCCCAGTAAGTCATAGCACTACGTCACAGACAAACGGCTGACGGCAGTGACAAACAATATCTGTAGCATTTTGACGTTTGACAAATAATTCATGAACATGGCTGACGGTAAACAGCGGACACAAACAAAAGCAGACGACAGCGGTGATGCGAATGGACCTCACTATCCATTCCGATCACGCGCGATAGGTACACGAGCGGAGGCAGAAGCAGCCTCGACCAAAGTTTTAGAAGCTGGTCCTAGAGTGCAAACTATTCCCGCTTTTGAAAAAAATGACTTGGCCGCAATGATCGAAGCAATAATGGAACGCAAGTTCGAAAGTCAAAGACATAGAGAAGCGCAAAGACAAGAACGTGAAAAGCAGGAAAAATTAGATGAAAAGGCCCGCGAAGAAAAAGAGAAGGCCGAAAGACAGCATAATAAAAATCAGGTCCTTACAAATCTGTGCAATTCAGTAAAAGGAGACATAAATTCAGTAAAAGGAGACATAAATTCAGTAAAAACAGAAACAAATTCAGTAAAAACAGACATAAATTCAGTAAAAACAGATCTGTAAACGGAGATAAATGACCTAAATACACGGTTAAATTCGGTAAAGGCCGAACTAAAGGCAGACATAACAGCTGATTTAAATACCCCGTTGGGTAATGTCCAAAGCCAAATCAGTAGTCAGATCACGATGATGAGGCTAGAAATTGACACACAAGTAGAGTCAAAAATAGAGGATATTTCGAAACGGTTAGATGAAAAAATCGAAGCAGCCAAGGGAGAGATAAATTCAAAAGTGATGGAATATCAAAAACAAGCTGCGACCTTAAAAGAAGATTACACTGCAATCTCTGATGAGGTCAAGGGAGTTAAAACCGCAGTAGACACGATCGAGAATGTTGTTGATGATCTTTCCAAACAGATTGAGACTCTTAATGTAGAGGATCAAATAAAGAATACTGTTAAGGCACATGCTGAAGCATTGTCCGACCACTACCAAGAATGGATTAAAAACAAAGACGGATTCATAGAAAACAAGGTCAAGAACGAACTCAGGGAAACGGTCAAAAACGTGACCTTTGAAATATTGACAGCCCCTGGAAAAACAGGAGACACGGTCATGTCAGAATTAGGCCAGATAAGACGAACGTCAGCTCAAGATTTACCTGAATGGCGTCAACAGATAGTTGATGAAGTTCGTACACTAAAATGTCAAGTTGAAAATTCCACACCTCCCGTATCAGGAGAGTGGAATAATTCACCACGGTGTAATGAACAACAGCAGGTACATTACCGTTCACCATTTGATAACGCTCAAACTCATAGTTCTATAGAAGCACAATTTAACCAGAGTACCAGCCCACCCACTTTTGTCAGTTTGATGCAGGAGGAAAGCGTGATCAAACATCGTGTTTTTCCGACCTTTCACCCACAGAAAAGAGAAATTCATCCTATAGTGTTCCTCGGAAATTTTTCAGGAATTTTCCCGAATAGATGGAGTGACCGCCAGCGAATTCAACTCGTTACTGGATTTATCGTAGGGGATGCTGCCTTATGGGGAAACGAAATGGTCGACTCTTGTAAAAGTTACAAAGAGTTTGAATAGATGTTTTTAGCTAAATTCTGGAGATCTGGTGTGCAGCAGCGCCTGAGAAAAGAGGTTTACAACGCCGAAGTGTTTAACAGTAAGCGCGGTAGTTTGAGAAGATATTTTGAAAAGTATTTAGCGAAAATCAAGTTCTGGGATTCGCCGATCACCGCCAAAGACGTTATTATGATTCCAAAAACTAAGCTACCGATTGCGATCAGAGAAAAGTTAGTAAACGTGTCTGAGGACGATACGGACACTTTCCTATCTGTGTTAGACTCGTTAGATCTGATTTACGAGGACGCTAGAGTTGATGTTGGCAACGCCCACTTCAGTGCAGGCGGCCAGCACAATACAGAATACGCAGGCAAAAATGGCGGCCGAGCGAAAGCGCGTTACTGCGACGGCCAGTACCAACCCCACAACGGTTTCAAAAATAAACACACTACGTACTCCAACAGTAAATACAAAAATAAGTACAATAACGGCCAGAGATACAATTCAATATATAATTCGTCACCACTTCAGTACGGAAATGCACTTTATAATTCACAGCCCCAGCAATATGGAAACACGCAACCGATTAACGGTAACTATCAAAACGATCAGTCTTACGATTCAAATCATCATTGGAAGGGAAATAAATGGCATAATCAAGGTGGAGACCAACGTACACCTTTCAGTAACGGTTACAATCAACGCAAGCCACAGCAAAATACCTTTCAGCCACAAAATATACACTTCACGCAACAAGCGAACGGACCTTCGGGAAGTGTGAAGCCTAAACGCCCGCATAATACGCAAATTTATTATGCGCAAGCGAATACGCCAGGACAACAAGATCCATTTCCAAGCGAGTTCGTACCACAAAACCAACACCAGTTCCAGACGGAAGAAACTTTAAGAAATATAAATCAGCAGGAAAGTAAGCGTCGAGCGGAAAATTAAAAGCAGCACCTTTGAGCCTCCTAGAGGATGCTACAGGTTTGAATGGGGGCACCCTGTCCTTTAGAATGGATGTCCTGCCCCATTCAACCTACTGTAGAACAAGCTATTCCATTCCATATGCGAGACGCGAAGCTGTCAAGTGCGAGATCAGGAAAATGTTACGCTGGAATGTGATAGAAGTATCTCATTCACCTTATTCGAGTCCTTTATTGTCTGTACTAAAATCAGATGGTAGCGTAAGGCTAGTCCTAGATGCAAGATTAATCAATAAAATTATAGTACCCATAAGAACGAGCCCAGAGGCTCTTGAAGAGCATCTGCAGAAGTTTCATGGAGTTAAGTATTTGATCACCCTTGATTTGAAAAGCAGTTACTGGCAAGTAAAACTTACGCAGGAGTCTAGGAAGTACACTGCGTTTATATTTGCAGGTAGATCTTACCATTTCAAAGTTGTACCGTTTGGACTAAATATGAGTTCCGGAATTTTTATTTCTGCCCTTGACTATGTACTAGGTCCTGAACTTTTAGATGAGGTAACAGCCTATGTGGATGACGTTCTTGTAGCATCGAAAAATTGGGACGATCATGTGACCCTTCTGCAAAAGGTATTTCAACGATTTAGAGAGTATGATGTTACAGCAAATCTTAAGAAATCCAAGTTTGGAAAAAGTGAAATTAAATTTTTAGGACACATCATCACCCCTGAAGGAATTAAACCTGACCGGGAAAAATTGTCTGCTACAAAAAACTTTTCAACCCCTGTTACAAAAAGGCAACTGAAAGGATTTATCGGTCTTACGTAATTTTTCAGACGTTTTGTCCCCAGTCAGGTATTGAACAATCCCGCTCTTCACAACCTTTTAAAAAATAATTCACATTGGAATTGGACGCCGGAATGCCAAGACGGATTTCAGAAAATTAAAGACAGACTGGTTAACAGTAACATTCTCCATCATTCTCAGATGGATAAGGAACTTTGTATTACTGCAGACGCTTCCTTTGTGGGTATCGGCGCTTGTCTTTTCCAGATTCAGTTAGTAAATGGACGCGAGCAAATCAAAGAGATCAGCTTTGCGAGTCGAGTGTTATCCGAGTGTGAAGAGTCTTATTCGGTTACGGAGTTCGAGGCACTCGCCGTAGTATGGGCTTTTAGGCGATTTAACTATTATATCTATGGAAGAAAAATTAAAGTCTATTCAGACCATCAGGCCTTATCATTCCTCCTTACATGCAAGTTGCAACATCCTCGTCTTACTCGATGGTGCTTATTCCTGCAGGAATATGACTTTGACATTGTATATATAAAAGGTAAAGATAATGTTATAGCAGACGCACTTTCTCGCTCACCTGAGGGCTTACCAGAAACCAGCGAACTGGTGGAACAAATGTCTAATTATAAAGTTTTGTTAATAAAAGATCCAATTCACAGAAAGTATTTTCGTCAGTTATGTAGGCAGATTCAGATTCTTCAAAATACAGATCCAAAATGGAAAAAGGTTAGACAAATTCTTCACGAGAATCCAGCCCACAAGTTGTCCAAGTTCTATAAAGTTCATAACCAAGTGCTATTTCATAAGACGCCTGAGTCATCTGAGAGGTGGTGTGTTTGCTTCCCTCGAAATTTCATTGAACATCTTCTGTGGTACACTCACATTTCATGGGGTCACTACGGACCACAAAAATGTAAAAGGAAAATCTCGACTTACTGTTATGTTCCGAATCTACATCAGAGAATCCATAAATTATTGAGAAACTGTGTTATCTGTCAAAAGGCAAAATCCTTAAACATTTCCACTTCAATCCCACTAAATCCAATAATTGCTGAAAGGCCAAACCAGCTTCTTAGTATTGACTTGGCACGTCCACTACCCACCGGTAGGGGAGGCGCTAAATACTTAGTAGCAATCCTGTACAATTTTTCTAAGCACATAAGACTGTACGCAGTGAAATCTTCTTGTGCAAATCCGATAATTCGTCGCATTGAAAATGATTATTTCCCACGATTCGGGGATCCAGAATCAATCTTGTCCGATAATGCTTCAAATTTCACATCACGCCCGTGGCGTGCATTTCTTGCTCGCCATGGCATCAAACAAATTTTGATATCTCTGTTTCGACCGCAATCGAATCCGACAGCAAGAATCTTTAAAGAATTTAACAGATTTATAAGGACGTACATTCCGAATAAGCAATCTAAGTGGGTAGACTTCGTAACACCTTTCGAACAGATTGTAAACCACCTTCCTCATCTGTCGACCGGATTCACGCCACATGAGTTAAGATCAAAAGAAAGGAATGAATCGATAGACCCCCTTCCAAAGTTACAAGACAACGAATTGGACCTAGACGCAAAAATCAGGCAAGCTCTCATATCATTGACAACGTATGCTAACCTCCGAAAAAAGGCATTTGATAAGAAGATAAACAGAGTTATCGATTTCAAAGAAGGAGAAAAGGTATTAGTCAGGACTCACTTTAAACCATCCCTGTTGTTAAAGAAGAATCGTAAGTGCCAACACATTTACGAAGGTCCCTTTGTGATAATGAGGAAACCACACATTGGTAGCTATTTGTTATCTGACCCTGCCACGAATAAAATCAAAGGATTGTTCCACCAACATGATTTAAGAAAATTTTATAACGCCAGGAATTAAGTCAATTTAAGCTGTAAGAAAATTCTAAGGTACTGGAGATCAGGATTAACCAATGAGTGACAAGAACTGAACTGAACTGACTAAGGACGTTAACCGGTGCTAAAAGGAAACCTTATGTATTAAAACAACGTGTCTGGAAAATAAAATACAGAATAAGTTGTAGGCAAGTATTTAGATGAATAATCTTTATGTAAACAGGAGGACATGTCCTAGAGGCGATTTTCAATTTTAGTTATAAGTTAGTATGTAAGAAAAATGATGTACTCGAGAGGTATTAATTGGCCCCGAGGTACTAAAAGGAGGAAAGAGGAAGGAGAGAATAATGCACTTCTCTCGCTAAATAGTAATTTGAAAATGAGTAGGAAGGAGCGAATAGTGCACTTCTCTCGCTAAATAGTAATATGAAAATGATGATTATATGTGCTTAGTATTAGTAAGTGAAATTTAATCAAGGACAAATTAATGACCTCTTTTGAAAGAAAATACTTAACGTCCAGACAAAAGAGGAAAGTAGTGTGAAAAGATTCGAATCCATGAGGTTATTCCCTATTTTCACATGTGATGTAAATAAGGCACCACCTGTTATCGCAAAATAGTCGGTAGATTTAACTTGTAAATTCCAGCACAGTGCTGTGCCAGCGATAAAATAACATCTCTTTGAAATAAACAGATACCTAGGATTAAGCATGAACAGATTGATAACACAGTGCAATTGTTCTAAAAACACCTGACGTGAACCTTAAGTAAAAGCGTGATGGAATAAAAAGGAAGTTTATTATATAACACAAGGTAAGACGAGTCCAGACTATAAACAAGCTGAGTAAAAGAACATATGAGAAACATCGTTTACTATGGCAACTTCACGGCACTATTGACGATTAGCGATACTGCAAATTCACAAGCTAGCAGTAAACAGAATAAGAATCTCGCCCAAGCTTCACAGGTCGCCACAGCAGCAAACAACAACACTCTACTGAGAGGCTTATATATACAAATGACAATTAATACCCAAATGCGTAATGCATAAACTTGACTTATTGTTAGTCTAAGAAATGAACAAATAGTAGTAAGCAAGCTGCAGCAAGATACATATTAGATATACATGCTTGAATTGATAGATTTTATTTTAAGTGCGTACTGCAATATTTCTTGTTTTCTCTATGATTATGTGATTATTGAACCCCTTTCCTAAGTGCAAATCCTTTAAGATCCTTGATCTTATCCCCTCCCCATTATCAACTTGTAAAGATGCACATGTGCTTGGGAAGTGAGGCACTACGTATAAAAACGAGTAGGTTCGCGACGCGCGAATTGCTTTTGTAATGCGCAATATAAATTAAATTTTCGACCTGGTTGAGGAGTAATTTAAATTCTGTCGACGATCAGCGAGTAGGTCCGCTTTGGCCACTTTTCTTTTTCGACTGTGTATTTCTACACGAAATCCAGAGGCGGAATTGCTATTTTCAAATCTGTCCTCGAACTTTCTAAGACAACCACATACGAGAGAAACTTTGACATAAATGAAGCTCCCCTCACAAGTCACTAAATAAGATAAGATTTAAAAAAAATGTATTGGGCCTACAAAATGAATAAGCAAGCGTGATAAAGATTACTATGAATGAAATTAATTTGTAAAGGAGATTGGAATGAATTTGGTCAAAGAAAAAGGACTTATAATAGCTTACCTGTGACCGTAGGCATAAATAGTAAAAAAAAAGACTAATTAAGAAACAATTGTTCTGATTCAAAGTGGTCAATTAAATTATTTCTCGATTTAAATGAACTCTTGTAAATATTAGTATGTAAATCAACTTGTAAACACCGTGTGATGTTATGAAGCGAGAATTTCTTTTAACACACCGTTCACGCAGACGCTCACCACAGTGCAAGTGAAGTTTTAAAGTTCGACGATTTTCAGTGGCAGTATTCTACTGCACGATATGTGTGAAAAATTCATTGATGTGTGCAGTGTGTCATAATCTGTGCCAATCCACACACACAGTTGCAGCGGTAGCTACCACCTACCTGTGAATCCGTAATTGGATAGTCGACAGGAAGTGATGTGAGGCAGTTTCGGTGGCAGAAGCTCCCTCCAGCAATCTAAAAAGCACATAGCCACGATCCGCCGAACAAAAGCGACGCACGGCATCTCAAACGCGAAATCAAGGCTCTGCAAGAAAGCTCCGGTCACGTGCGCGCGCACAGACTGAATTTCAAGATTGCTCGCAACAGTGGAGGCGGACAGCCACCATGTGACGAAATAATGTAAACGTTCAACCGCCAACAGCAGTTGCTGTGCGCTATATTATGTAGTAGAGATGGGCAAACTGAAACACGTAACTGTTTCGAAACAAATGAAACAGTACAATGTAATGTTTCGATACACTGTTTCGAAACAGTGAAACCGTTTGTGTTTAGTAATCTAATAAACCTACACATTTTATCATCTTGAATGTCTACTGTGTAAGTATGTTCATATAAACACAAATGAGGAGCGAGAGCGCTAATCATTTTGCAGAAAGTATGAAGCTATCACTTAGGCGTATAGGCATTTCGTATTTCCCGCAGCAAATGCACTGCTTTCGTGTCGTGTGACTTTCATACTTTTCAATTGGCTGAGGACAGCTATAGCTGAAGACAGACGAACCACCACGAACGAAACTGGAGGTGGGAGCAAACTGCAGAAACTACGGACGTGCTACTGGGATTCCCACATTCTGTTAGTACGGGTAATACACCCATCCTGCTAATTTCCATGCACACAAAGGGAATCATTGTGGATAATAGGCACATTGACTACAGACTCACAGATAATTCGAATAAATAATAAAATATAACAGAAAAAAATTTTGTCTTTCAAGGTGTTTCGAACCGTTACTATAAATTCACCATGCTCCCCAGTCCTTCCCGTTCACCATTACACTATAAGTGATATGTCAAACAGATTGCTTGCAATTATACCTACATCAAATTTATGTATGTGTCTAATAACTGACACTCTACGCCTTCGTTATTCAAAATGTTGTAGGTTTACTTGTGTTTCTTAATATGATTACTGTACATGAACAGAGAAGCGTATGTTATAAAGAAAGTGTAATTTAACTGAATGATTTTCACATATTTATTATTTTGAATGTGAATAGTATGCGTTGTTTTATTGTTTGGTTAGTGTTTATAAAGCAGATGTTACGCCATTTCCGAATAGGACAGTCAGCTAGAAACGAAGCTTTATTTTCGGATATCTTAAGCTTCATACTATTGCCTGTCAAAAAGATTTCGACACTCTTGAAAGTGTTTCATGAAGTGGTATGTTGTGTTCCAGTACCTGTGCCGGCCCGAATCTCATCCGACACAGAGCGGAATTAAACATCACTGTTTCGATACAATTAGTCCGTTCCAAGCACAGGTGGACTGAAACAGCCTTATTTTGAAACAACGATACAGTGTCTGTGTCTGGCTCGAGATCGAATCTGGTCCGGTTGTCCGAGACAGGGGCGGAATGAAACATCACAGTTTCGAAACAGTGACCCACAGCCGTTCCGAAACACTGAAACAGTTCCACGTATCGATACACTGTATCGAAACATAGAAACAGTGGCCAAGTCTATTCTGTAGCAAAAACATTCACATCTAGTACTGAAGACGTTTTTGTATGTATCATAAACCTTCTGAGAGACTCTAAGATAAAGAAGTAAGCGTAATTATTATAATGACTGATTTTACACAGAGATAAGTCACAAGTTCACCTCTGAGCACTGTTGAAATGTAAACTTTAACGAGAGGTCACGATACGAATGAAAATACGCACACGAAAATACGTCAAAGGATCCGATCCTTCCAATATCCCATCCCACATGTATATAAAATTAGTTTTGTAAGCTATTCTAATATAAGATATTTTATCTGTTTCATATGTGAAATAATTCGGAGAGCCACACTCGAGCCCTGAAAGTGAAAGATATGGACTTCCTTGTCGAAGCCATCACCAGTGGCCGCTCTACAATCCAAGTCTATCATAAATAGTGTACAGGCGACGAAAATAAATTTATAATTAAGTGCGATAACGGACAAGCCAATTAATTGACAAGACGATGACAATATAATGAATACAGTCAAAACAGAAAGTTGTGTACCAGTTGTGATAGTCAAATTACTTTTGCAACAATGAAAAATGAAGTATGACTCTATTTTCTTATAAATTTTGTAAATATGTGTACTTATAGCCTTAATTTTAAGAATCATCAAGAAAGACTGAATCCATGCAAACACTGATAGAAACACAGAACAAATTCACAATGATCCACCGTCAGTAATTACAAATTGAAACGTTAATTCTTTTATTATGGAATGAATGTGAAATGAAACTTTTAATAACCTGTATGTTACAACCGAAAATTACAAATATTCCAATGAGCATTCCTTCCCTCCTAATGGGAGGCAATGTAATATTAGTAATTTTCGCCTCACAAACATTAATATACGCTCAATAGTAAATGCCTGATGGCCTAAAGTTATCGAACAATTGTAAATTAAAAAAGAAATGAACCATCGCATAGCTGTGACAGAGTCTATTATTCTTTATCTTTGCCGTTCTTGCGCGGTGCCTGTGAATCTCTATGTACATATATCAATTAATGGTATAAAAAAGAATTCTGTTGTTTCAAGACAAATGAGGCTTTTGGCGCCTCACCTGTTACTGTTTGTATTCTATGAAAGGCAGACGCGGACTTGCTGGGTTCCGCAACTGTATTTTATATTTTATGTGAAAATATTGAGTGAATATGCTAATTGTTATTTTTTCCAATCAGAAAACATGTAGTTTCTTGTAGCTGATTACGAAAAGACAGCATCAAGAGGACATTTTGACTGTTATGTATACATTATTTAACCACAATGGTCATCTATTGTAATTTAATATGAAAATGTACGTAGCATTAAAAAAAACGCATGTTAAAGATAAGTGTGCTTATTTTAGTAAATTAACCTTGATGATTTCCATCTCCCTGTTTACCTGAAGGATAATTATTTTGTGTTACTTCATCACCAGAAATTACGATCACGCTGATGGGCCGAACGCAGCATGAGGCAGAAGGAACATTATCGTTTTCCTATTATTTCTGAACCAACTTTTTTTGTGTAGTGTTGCATTTCTTTAAAAGTCTATAAATCTTCTGGTCCCTAAGTGTTGATGCGGGTATGACTACATCGCGACTATAAAAATGCACAGAAATGATAATGTTTCTTCCGAACGATCTCAAATATATATCAATATGCTGCTCTTATTCAGGTATTTTATGCTCAACGTATGTTATTATAATAGTGTAATCAATCCCTGATTCTGTTGCCAAGTGGCCCAACAAAATATTCACTTTTTCGACATTAAAAAAAAAGTAACAAATCTTTTTATTTTCGTCCCCCAAGAGCAACGCTACAACACACAGACACAGACACACATGCACACTCACACAGAGGTATTTACCTTGTCTACCTCATAAACTAATCTGATCGGACAGTTGGTAGGAAGGAAAACTTAAAGAATAGGCTATTCACACTGTACACAATTTTTGAGCTATTTAAAGTGCACCCATGTGCAATGCACATAGCGAACAACATGGAAGATAATTATTTACACACACACACACACACACACACGATTATTTACACTAAAATATTTACACTATGGTACATGACTCACACTATTCCACATATGTACATACAGGCTCTCCTCTCTCTCTCTCTCTCTCTCTCTGTCTCTCTCTCATTTATGCACTACTCTCATCTAGTGAATGGTGTGAGTACAGGCAAGCTTCAATGCCATTTGTACAAATGACTCGTTTATCGCCATGACCCATCGAATTGATTATAGAGTGCAGCACAGTGTACACCTCATGCCATCGATATTGAATAATAGTTTGCTGCACCATGTGCAGTGGCTGCTGTATAGACACTGCAAATATTCTTCAGTCTCGAGAGTCGTTGATGGCACATGATGCTCATGCTATCCCCACCTCTCGGTGGCAACTTCCAATGTGTGATATGCATACATTTTGGGTCTTAAACCTACAAACTCCACAATCGGTGACCGACTCGCCTCGTCTTTCATTAGACCGATAATATTCTTCTTCCGTGTAAGAATTGTCAGCCATGTATGAATACGTGTCGATTTCTTCACCATGGCACCTCATTCCTTTATATGGATTGCAGTAATTCACCTTATAGATAAAGCTATCTATATCAGTGTAAAGTAGCTTAGGATCAGCAAAACGAGGTTTTGCGAACTCATAACACAATCAATGCATATGGAATTTGGACAGGCGCATGCACATCCACACATCCACAGATTTCATGAACTCTACTGCAATTTACAACATATCCACAGTAACAAATTTCTTGTTGAAGATAATGACCCATTTCAAATTTGGTCTGGCGATACGATAACAAATGCCATCATGTCCATTCCAACACGATCTAATAAGAATTTGGCGATGTTGCCTCAATGTTTTCATCGTCTTCTCGAAAACTGCATTATTCGTCAATTTATAAAATTCTTTTTCGTAATCGTTTCTCACGGATGCACCTCCTCTCGTATTTGGATCAGCATACTAGTCCAATGAAGGCGACTGCTTGAAGGAGACACTGTGCCTAACTGAAATTAGCTCCATCCCTAAATTGAGACATTGCTCAACTTCCTAGTGCTGCACCGTGGAAGTAGTTGTTCTGGGCATGACGACAAATCGCTCTGTATGTCATACACACTGCTAGGGTGTGAAGGGCCTGCCTCAACAACATACTGTTTTTCAAGTTCAGTGAGAAGCCAAACTACAGAATGAGTCCCCACAATATAACACATGCGGTTAGTGCACAATAAACCACTGCATTCAGCTTTGGACAGCCATCGAAAGTCGCCGATTGGCAATGATTGTTGATGGCAGGCCCATACAAGTTATTCACATCTAGATACATGAGTTTTTCTGTGAAGGTAATATATTAGGCTGCAGGGTCGCCTTCACAGCGTGTCACAGGTGCGAGGAGGCATTCGAAATCTGCGTAAACCACAAAGGGGCATCGCTTCTGGTGCTGGGCGTCCTTAAAATTAAAGATTCGGTTTTCCTCAGTAGGTATTCTAATATATGTCGGTTTCCTGGTAGAAAAAACAGCTTGATGCTTTGCTAAAAAGTCACTTGCGGAAAAAGCATTCAGGCTCTTAAGGCCAAAATATTTTACATGATGATTTTTGACAAGTGGGAGGAAAGGAGGGGGACATGCCTTTGATCCAACAGTAATGATATCTTTCTTGTTATTTTCCTCAGCTGGGAAAAACAGCATATTCATATGCATCTTACGCTGATCTGTGAATTCTGAGAAATGGACGTGTCTGTCGACTCTGTTTACCGCCATCTGACTTACAAATAAGCAGGGTATAAACATGATTCGATATACTGGTATTCTGTGCCTCAGATTTGGGTATGTTCTGGAGTTAAATGGGGAACTTGATACCGTCAAAGTTATAAAATTCAAGAACGTCAATACCTCCGCCGTGTCAAGATGTACTACGGTGCGGATCTTTCTTGTAATTTCTTTTACAAGCCAGGATTTACCATGCGAAACAATACTGATCGACATTTTGCACATTACTACATGCCCAACTGGCTACCATATCTTCAGGAAGCTTGATATAGCTGCACCCTTCATTGACAGGGTCACAGACAAGTGTATGGATGCTGACGTGTTTTGCTTGGCTGAATGCTTTACCTGAGTCTCTAACTTCTATCTCAGAAAACCTGTCTCGTATAGCACTCACGGTTAAATTTTCAAACCGCAGATGTGCTCCACGATACCACCCCATTTCTCCCGCAAATGGTGGTGATGCTGGTCGCCTCTGCAGCACCACCTTGTTCGTTAGGATGCGTGAGCTCGCAGCAAAACAAGTCACTGCATTTAATGGAGGCCGGCTAGTGTGGCCGAGCGGCTCTAGGCGCTTCAGTCTGGAACCGCGCGACCGCTACAGTCGCAGGTTCGAATCCTGCCTCGGGCATGGATGTGTGTGATGTCTTTAGGTTAGTTGGGTTTAAGTAGTACTAAGTTCTAGGGGACTGATGACCTCAGATGTTAAGTCCCATAGTGCTCAGAGCCATTTGAACCATTTTTGAACTTAATGGAGGCCTACGGCAGATGATTAATAAGTCGAATGAGCTTTCTCTCCTACGGGAGGGGGCATGCTCTTAGAAACCCTATAGGGTCATTGTACCCTCTGCCGAGTTCTCAGTTCGCGAAAATGAGATTCGCTCCTCAAAATTATCCTCACTCACCATGTAGTTCAACTCTTGTGTGGCGTTACTAAACTGGTACCGATCGCTATTAAACGGGGAGACTACTGCTTCCAATGACAAAAAGACTACGACTAGTTGTTGGCTGCTGCCGGTCTTCATTGCCCCGGCACGAGCACCTGGGTTGAGTCGAAGTGGGGTGGAGAGTTGCACCAGCAGGCCCTGCTGCAGCTGGTGGCGTGTTGTCACTCCAACGCGAGCAGCCGAGCAGAGGGGATACAGGCCGGCGGGATGTACCGTCAGCGGCAACCCTTGCTCAAGGTCGAAGTTGTGGCAGTGGACCCCAGAGTGGGGTGACGGCAACGGAGGCAGTGGGGATGGTGGGGGTTGTGAGGGCTCCAGGACCTGTGGGGGCGGCGGGGGATATAGCACCTGTGCAGGCATTTTGTCATGCAGCCGAAAGTCTTGTCCTCCAGTGTGGGGCAACCAGGACAGGATGATATTGCAATTGTGTTAACGCCTGCATTTGCACCCACATCAAAGCATACTGTGATGGTGTAGCAGTGAAGAGAGACGGGAAGAGAATAAGTATACTCACCTGCTAACTACTACTGCTGATGATTCTGCAAAGAAAGAAAGAAAGATAGAACACTGATTATATATAATAATAATTACCAAATTATGAGGGTGAGTCAAATGAAGACCTTAAATTTGTAACAACAAATCGAAATTTCGCACCGTTATCCCGTAAGTTGGTAAGCGTGCTACAAACAGCATGCAGAATGACCTGTAGGTGGCAGCATAGTGCAGATGCACACGTACCGTCGCAGTATCAGTATAAAGATGGCCGCCCCACTTGCGACTTGCATCAGGGAGGAACAGCGTTCTGTTATTCGGTTTTTGCATAGTGAAGGTGTGAAACCTATTGAAATTCATCGACGAATGAAGGTTCAGTACGATGACGCATGTTTGTCACAGCAGAAAGTCTACAAATGGAGAAGGAAGTTCGCAAATGGTGTGACTTCAGTGAAGGATGCTCCTCGTCCAGGTCAGGCACAACGAGTTGTGACTCTACAGAACATTGCAGCAGTTGAAGCCATAGGGAAGGAAAACCGCCAAGTTACACTGAATGACATTGCACCATGTTTACAGATTAGTCATGGGTCAGTACACCACATTGTGCATGATGTGCTCCTGTTTCACAAAGTGTCTGCAAGATGGGTGCCACGGCAGCTGACTCCTTGAAATGAGAGAACGACGTGTTGATGCTTGTGAAGAACTTCTTCGGCGCTTTGAACGAGAAGGTGATGGCTTCCTTGCAAGAATCGTTACTGGGGACGAAACCTGGGTACACTTCCACCACCAACCGGAAACGAAGAGAGCGAGCAAGGAATGGCGCTATTCCTCATCACCGAAACCAAAGACGTTTCCAACAGAACCATCAACAGGGAAGGTTACGCCACCTGTCTTGTGGGACAAAAAGGCGTCATTTTGGAGCATTAAATGCCTAGAGAGGCCACTGTCACCAGTGCATTATACACAGATCTTCTAAAAAATCATCTGCGGCCTGCAATCAAATCAAAGCGACGTGGATTTCGGTCAGCAGGTGTCCTTTTGCAACATGACAATCCAAGGCCCCATACTGCAAGCACAGCAGTTGCAACAATCACAGATCTGCATTTTGCCCCAAGTGATTTCCATATGTTAGGACCACTCAAAGACGCAATGGGAGGAAAGATGTTCCGTTCTGATGAAGAGGTACGCCACACAGTGTAGAGTGGTTGTGCAGACTATCAAAAGAATTTTTTTCTAAAGGAATTTATGCACTTTGTAAGCGCTGGAGGACTTGCATTGAGGGTGGGGGAGATTATGTTGAAAAGTGATACAGCTTTGTACCACTTCTGCACAATAAATAATATTTAAAAAAAATTTAAGGTTTCCATTTTACTCACCCTCGTATGTAGAAACGTAAGAAACAGTAAGATTGTCCAGCACTTCATCTGTTGTCTCTGTGTCACCAAATGTTGGCTGTAAAGAATCTGCCTTGGAATTAAAACGTGGAGTGAATAAAAATTGTAACAAGGCGCGTACACTGAGGTGACAAAAGTCAAGTGATGCCTCCTAATATCGTGTAGGATCTCCTTCTGCCTGGTGAAGTGCAGCAACTCGTCGTAGCATGGACTCAACATGTAACTGGAAGTCCAGTGCAGAAATATTGAACCTATAGCCGTCCATAATAACAGACGTATTGCCATTGCAGGATTTTGTGCATGAACTGACCTCTCGATCATGTGGCATAAATGTTCGATGGGATCCATGTCGGGTGATCTGGACAGCCAAATCATTCGCTCGAATTCTGCAGAATGTTCTTCAAACAACTCGCAAACAGTTGTGGCCTGGTGGCATGGCACATTGTCACCCATAAAAATTCCATCCTTGTTTTGGACTATGAAGTCCATGAATGACTGAATATGGTCTGCAAGCCATTTCTACCACAGGACTGAGTCCATTCATGTAAACACAGCCCACACCATTACTGAGTAATTACCGGTTGCACAGTGTCTTGTTGACAACCTGGGTCCATGCCTTTGTAGGGTCTGCGCCACACTCTAACCCTACCATCAGCTCTTACCAACTGAAATAGGGGCTCATCTGACCAGGCCACGGTTTTCCAGTCGTCTAGGGTTCAACCGATATGGTCACGATTCCAGGAGAGGCGTTGCAGGTGCTGTCGTGCAGGTTAGCAAATGCACTGGCGTTTGTCATCTACTACCATAGCCCAATAACGCCAAATTTCGACATACTACCCGAACTTTTACTTTCGTTGTGTGTTCCACATTAATTTCTGCAGTTATTTCAAGCAGTGTTGCTTGTCTGTCAACACTGACAACTGTACGCAAATGCCGCTGCTCTCGGTCGTTAAGTGAAGGCCGTCGACCACAGCGTTGTTTCTGATAAGACATAATGCCTGAAATTTGGTTTTCTCAGCACGCTTTTGCCACTGTGGATGTTGGAATACTGAATTCCCTAGCGATTTCCGAAATGGAATGTCCCGTGCCTCTAGCTTCTACTACAATGAATCCTTTATGTTTGAACGAAGTTGTCTGGGCCGCTATTACAGAAATTCACATGGAAACCAGAAAGTCAATTGGCAAATTTTAAAGATTCACACTCTTGCAGATAATGTAACTTCAAAATAAGTCCCACTCCACATTCCCAGCTTCACTGCTAATAATTTTCTTTTCTGCTAAAGTATTATGAACTAACTTCAGCATGTGGCGTAGGTCAACGATTGCGTCGACATTACTGTCATTGGCAGGATGCTTGAAGTAAGGGGCAAAATTTTCCAGATTTAGTGAGCACACAAGATTTTTCAGGGTCTGAATGTTCACAGCAACACCATCACATATGAGCCACGTTGCAATAGAAATTACGAAAATGGGCCACGAGTAGTGGTGCTTTCTTTTCTTAAAAGCGTAGTACTTGAGCAAAAATGGATTGCTGCAATACACTGTGAAAACTTCCAGGTTACACAGAATTCGAAGGTAAGCTCAAAGTCTGTGCAATTCAGTGAGATTGTCTCAGGGTATGTGTGCTGTAATATAGTGAGAATGACCTACTTATCATGTGTTTAAGTTAGCATGATGTCTAGTCGTTCAGTAACAACGTGATTTCGTTTGACGTGATGCATTTCTCTATCAGAGCAAGTGCACTGTATACAGTACTGAATCACTGGCAGGCTGTGATTTAGCTATGCAGGAATATCTTAAGCTTTATAGCTTAAAATACTGAGTCAATATTAATCGATTTGTTCTCAAAGTAACCGTCTCTAACCCCATGCTTGCGTTAGCACTTGGTGGCATCAGTTCCCTTGGGCGTTATCGTATGTAGCTGATAAAAGCTTTTCTCATTATTTCAAGGTCTGCGAGCTTCAGTTCAGTGAGGACCTCATTCTGAGACGTAGTGAATATTTCGACAGTTCTGCAGAGTAGAAATATTCTGTGCCTGTTCCGAAATCTTGCCATAAACCAAGACCCATACCATCGATTCTACCTAACTGTCTGAATTACCTTCCTTTAGCTTCTTGTTCTAGGGAAAGTGGAGATGAGAGATGGGAGAGTCTGGAAAAGAGCCAGTGTAGCAACTCATGCCCAGTATGAACAAGAAAGACGTTGCGCGGACTTTAATTGTTTTCTTAAGTGCTTAGAAGAGACCAAGACGCCCAAAGATTGGCATATTATAAAGTCATTTAGTGCCATTAGTTTTGTTCTAATAGAAACAACGAATATTCTTACACTTCCGTGTTCTGTTGTGGTGAATACTGGCTGGAGTATGCAGTTACAGTATATGTTGCAATAAGTGTAATCACAAAACTTGGTACAAGGAAGTTCCAATTAAATATAATCCATTTCATTGACTTAATTGACATTATTGATAACTTGGAAAACTTCACTAGAAACAACACAGATACTTCACTAACAGATCACTTGCTATCCATAAACAGTTATTTGAAAAAATATGCCAAATGTTTTTGATGAGTATGTGAGCAAGTGAATTTAATGGGTATTTAATGGGTCATTAGTCCCCTAGAACTTAGAACTAGTTAAACCTAATTAACCTAAGGACATCATATACATCCATGCCCGAGGCAGGATTCGAACCTGCGACCGTAGCAGTCGCGCAGTTCCGGACTGAGCGCCTAGAACCGCTAGACCACCGCGGCCGGCGTATGACTCAAGTGACACCCAATAACCTGGCCATGTTCTTAGTCTGTGAGTTCCGCAGCGCCCCCCAGTCTGCTCCCTCACGATGTCTAATGACGACTAAGGTCGCTGATACCGAGTACCTGGTAGTTGGCGGCAAAATGCATCTAATACATATGAAAAACGTATGTTTTGAGGGGTGTCCGGATACTTGTGACCACATAGTGTACGTTGTTAACGGCTTCACGATCAATTACAAGTCAAAGTTACATGTTCGAAATGGATCACAATCACTGCAATTTCTATGTACGGATGGACCACAGTGTAACCATATTCGGTGATAAACACGTGAAGTAGGCGATATATTACAACATATCCGGCCACAGGTAAACGTACACTACTGGCCATTAAAGTTGCTACACCACGAAGATGACGTGCTACAGACACGAAATTTAACCGACAGGAAGAAGATGCTGTGATATGCAAATGATTAGCTTTCAGAGGATTCTCACAAAGTTGGCGCCGGTGGCGACGCCTACAACGTGCTGAAATGAGGAAAGTTTCCAACCCATTTCTCATACACAAACAGCAGTTGACCGGCGTCGCCTGGTGAAACGTTGTTGTGGTGCCTCTTGTAAGGAGGAGAAATGCGTACCATCAAGTTGCCGACTTTGATAAAAGTCGGATTGTAGCCTTTCGCAATTGCGGTTTATCGTATAGCGACATTGCTGCTCGCGTTGGTCGAGATCCAATGACTTAACTGGATATGGAGGCGGTGGGTTCAGGAGGGTAATACGGAACGCCGTGCTGGATCCCAACGGCCTCGTATCACTAGCAGTCGAGATGACAGGCATCTTATCCGCATGGCTGTAACGGATCGTGCAACCACGCCTCGATCCCTGAGTCAACAGATGGGGGCGTTTGCAAGACAACAACCATCTGCGTGAACAGTTCGACGACGTTTGCAGCAGCACGGCCTATCAGCTGGGAGACTATGGCTGCGGTTACCCTTGACGCTGCATCACAGACAGGAGCGCATGCGATGGTGTACTCAACGACGAACCTGGATGCACGAATGGCAAAACGTCATGAATCCAGGTTGTGTTTACAGCATCAAGATGGTCGCATCCGTGTTTGGCGAAACTGCGGTGAACGCACATTGCAAGCGTGTATTCGTCATCGCCATACTGGCATATCACCCTGCGTGATGGTATGGGGTGCCATTGGTTACACGTCTCGGTCACCTCTTGTTCGCATTGACGGCACGTTGAACAGTGGACGTTACATTTAAGATGTGTTACGACCCGTGGCTCTACTCTTCATTCGATCCCTGCGAAACCCTACTTTTCAGCAGGATATTGCTCGACTGCATGTTGCAGGTCCTGTAAGGGGCCTTTCTGGACACAGAAAATGTTCGACTGCTACCCTGGCCAGCGCATTCTCTAGATCTCTCACCAATTGAAAACGATTGGTCAATGGTGGCCGAACAACTGGCTCGTCACAATACGCCAGTCACTACTCTTGATGAACTGTGGTATCGTGTTGAAGCTGCATGGGCAGCAGTACCTGTACACACCATCCAAGCTCTGTTTGACTTCAATGCCAAATCGTATCAAGGCCGTTATTACAGCCATAGGTCGTTGTTCTGGGTACTGATTTCTCAGGATCTATGCACCTAAGATGCGTGCAGATGTGATCACATGTCAGTTCTAATATAATATATTTGCCCATTGAAGTTTATCATCTGCATTTCTTCTTGGTGTGGCAATTTCAATGGCGAGTAGTGTATGTGTTATAAATTACAAAACACAAAGCGGCCACTAAGCGTTGTGAGGCGAGTCGGTCTCGTTCACACTCATCTTGTGTTAGTACCACAGCACTATGGTTAGGGGGCTATGATACTTCCGGAACGCCGCATGCGTTCCGCAGTTCGACCCAACATCAGGGCAGCTTGCTGTGAGACACGAGCCATAGAGCTGCTGCTGCTGTGTGGCCAGCCGAGCCATACTACGTTATCTCACCAGCCACAACGCTATAGCAGTGGGTCAGGGCCGCTACGTCACCCGTTGGTGCAGCCGGGCCGCGCTAACATCGTATACACAGGCCTCACGGCGCAAATGTGACGTCATCGCTGCTGGCTGTCGCTGCAAACCAGAATCAGCGCAAGAGCGTGTACTTCCCTCCTGAAAGCATAACAACGACTTAGTTCTCGACTGTCAATCTGGGTGTCATTTACAAGGAAATTGTGCCGTTCATCATCTACAAAGAAATTGCACCGCTCCTGCATGCTATAGCGCAAAATGCATGTTACTCTGGTTACAATATACTGTGATTTCCATCTACAGTGTTTGATATCATACGCAAAATTTTACTACTTGCTAACAAAGTAGACAGGATGACATAATTATACTGGTGATCGTAAGTTTAATTACTTCAACAAAAATTTAGTTCACTGGTGAGACGCTCTGCTAAACCTGCAGGACAGGACAGGTAGTTTAAGTTGTGGAAAGTGACCAAAATAAGCGACTGTCAGTTACACTCGAACATACAACCTTTTATTTGATCAGACATTAAAAGAGCTAAGAAAATTAAAAAAAAGCTTTAGTTTTGTAACTTAATTTGTGGCTGAATGCGCCGTGCAAATCTCATGCCTTAAGGGCAAGACCACTTTAATTTAAAAACGGCTGAAAGCCAATAACTTAAAGCTCAACCAAAATCAGAAATTTAGAGGCAAAGCCTTATCTTAAAACAGTTCCTTAATTAGGATGAAGGCCCAAAGAATCTGACACTTTAAGAGCAAACAACTTAAATTCAAAATCGGCTGAAGGCCCAACACTTAAGACTTACAAGGGGAGGCCGCCAATTGTGAAATTCAGATTCGATTCATACTGCGCATAATAAAAGCTCATGACCATAGGTGTAATGTGGCAAAGCACCAAGATGCACTTCTGAGAGTTAAAAGAAACCGTTGCGGTGAAATACTCTCTACGATTATTAACTTTCTACAGTGTCGTGGTGCAGGGGTAAGCGCTCGGTTTAGTAATCCGAAAGTCGCCGGATCGAATCTCGCGCCATTGAACTTTTTTTTTTTTTTAGTATTTGTTTTTTTGTAATTCAATTGTGTGTATATATATATATATATATATATATATATATATATATATAATTGAATTACAATTAATTCAATTGTATATATATATATATATATATATATATATATATATATATATATATATATATATAATTGAATTACAAAAAAACAAATACTAAAAAAAAAAAGTTCAATGGCGCGAGATATATATATACATTTGAATTACAAAAAAATTATTTATATATATATATATATATACACTCCTGGAAATGGAAAAAAGAACACATTGACACCGGTGTGTCAGACCCACCATACTTGCTCCGGACACTGCGAGAGGGCTGTACAAGCAATGATCACACGCACGGCACAGCGGACACACCAGGAACCGCGGTGTTGGCCGTCGAATGGCGCTAGCTGCGCAGCATTTGTGCACCGCCGCCGTCAGTGTCAGCCAGTTTGCCGTGGCATACGGAGCTCCATCGCAGTCTTTAACACTGGTAGCATGCCGCGACAGCGTGGACGTGAACCGTATGTGCAGTTGACGGACTTTTGAGCGAGGGCGTATAGTGGGCATGCAGGAGGCCGGGTGGACGTACCGCCGAATTGCTCAACACGTGGGGCGTGAGGTCTCCACAGTACATCGATGTTGTCGCCAGTGGTCGGCGGAAGGTGCACGTGCCCGTCGACCTGGGACCGGACCGCAGCGACGCACGGATGCACGCCAAGACCGTAGGATCCTACGCAGTGCCGTAGGGGACCGCACCGCCACTTCCCAGCAAATTAGGGACACTGTTGCTCCTGGGGTATCGGCGAGGACCATTCGCAACCGTCTCCATGAAGCTGGGCTACGGTCCCGCACACCGTTAGGCCGTCTTCCGCTCACGCCCCAACATCGTGCAGCCCGCCTCCAGTGGTGTCGCGACAGGCGTGAATGGAGGGACGAATGGAGACGTGTCGTCTTCAGCGATGAGAGTCGCTTCTGCCTTGGTGCCAATGATGGTCGTATGCGTGTTTGGCGCCGTGCAGGTGAGCGCCACAATCAGGACTGCATACGACCGAGGCACACAGGGCCAACACCCAGCATCATGGTGTGGGGAGCGATCTCCTACACTGGCCGTACACCACTGGTGATCGTCGAGGGGACACTGAATAGTGCACGGTACATCCAAACCGTCATCGAACCCATCGTTCTACCATTCCTAGACCGGCAAGGGAACTTGCTGTTCCAACAGGACAATGCACGTCCGCATGTATCCCGTGCCACCCAACGTGCTCTAGAAGGTGTAAGTCAACTACCCTGGCCAGCAAGATCTCCGGATCTGTCCCCCATTGAGCATGTTTGGGACTGGATGAAGCGTCGTCTCACGCGGTCTGCACGTCCAGCACGAACGCTGGTCCAACTGAGGCGCCAGGTGGAAATGGCATGGCAAGCCGTTCCACAGGACTACATCCAGCATCTCTACGATCGTCTCCATAGGAGAATAGCAGCCTGCATTGCTGCGAAAGGTGGATATACACTGCACTAGTGCCGACATTGTGCATGCTCTGTTGCCTGTGTCTGTGTGCCTGTGGTTCTGTCAGTGTGATCATGTGATGTATCTGACCCCAGGAATGTGTCAATAAAGTTTCCCCTTCCTGGGACAATGAATTCACGGTGTTCTTATTTCAATTTCCAAGAGTGTATATATATATATATATATATATATATATATATATATATATATATAATTCCCGGCAATCAGTTGCAACAATTATGCATATGATAAGTTGTTGAAAGTCGTTTGTCGTGGAAAAACTGGCAACTTCGAACATCATTATGTTTTCCGCAAACAAAGTTGTATTTCACAAATGTTATTAATTGTCTTCATAATGTTAACCACGTATAGCTAACGGAAGACGTAGAAACGATATTCCGAATCGAATACGTATAGCATAAGTCAAACGTTCGAATTAGAATAGAGACCCCACGAACACAAACTTGCTGTGGCAGGTATGAAATATAAACTCCGTTACTCGCTCGTTACACTTGAAGGACAGATGTTGAATGGGCCGAAACGAGCCGTCGCATAACAGCGTAGTTGCGTGCTAACTTCGAAAGAAGTTAGATGCGGTCCCTAGCGCAACTTATAACATCGTCGAAAATCAGTGCGGACGGGAGAGCTTTGGTACACCCTGTTAAACAAACGGAAAAATGGAAGCGGTACAATTGGAGAGCGATCCGCCTTCACCTACATGCATAAGCAATTCAGTAATAGTTTATATATATATATATATATATATATATATATATATATATATATATATATGTATTTGAATTACGAAAAAAATAATAATAAAAAAAATTGCATGGCGCGAGATTCGATCCGGCGACCTTCGGATCACGAAATCCAGCGCTTACCGCTGCGCCACGACGCTGTAGGAAATCATTACCCGTAGAGAGTATTTCACCGCAACGGTTTCTTTTAACTGTCCATTTTCTCGACAACGGCTGAGAGGTGCATCTTGGTGCTTTGCCACATTACACCTCTGGCCATGAGCTTTTATTATGCGCAGTATGAATCGAATCTGAATTTCACAATTGGCGGCCTCCCCTTGTTAGTGACATTAATTTTAAAATTACCAAAGGCTTTACATAAAACAGGTCTTAAATTACGCTGAAGGCCCAAACCATCTGACGCCTTAAGGGCAAAACAGCCTTAATCTGAAAATCGGCTAGAAGCTATACAAGTACAAACAACAAGAGCAAACAAGAAAAGGGAGCACACCCAAGGGCGCCAGGAAGTTCCAAGGGTCGTCCTGAAATTCAAACACTAGTGCTCACGTAGGTGAGAGAGGCAGTCGGCCCAACCATTGTTGATCCGCCGACAACCAAACCAACACACAGTCAATGGACCCACCTACAAGATAACTTCCGCTTCACCCGACCAGCACACGACAGTGAGTTCAATGGAACAACGTAGAAGGTATTGGCGCTCACAACCAATTATACAGTGGGCTGTCAAACTGTTTCCCTGCTGCTGCACGCCAACCGACCAACTGCCTGCACACGGCCCAGCTGGAAACTACACTCCTGGAAATTGAAATAAGAACACCGTGAATTCATTGTTCCAGGAAGGGGAAACTTTATTGACACATTCCTGGGGTCAGATACATCACATGATCACACTGACAGAACCACAGGCACATAGACACAGGCAACAGAGCATGCACAATGTCGGCACTAGTACAGTATATATCCACCTTTCGCAGCAATGCAGGCTGCTATTCTCCCATGGAGACGATCGTAGAGATGCTGGATGTAGTCCTGTGGAACGGCTTGCCATGCCATTTCCACCTGGCACCTCAATTGGACCAGCGTTCGTGCTGGACGTGCAGACCGCGTGAGACGACGCTTCATCCAGTCTCAAACATGCTCAATGCGGGACAGATCCGGAGATCTTGCTGGCCAGGGTAGTTGACTTACACCTTCTAGAGCACGTTGGGTGGCACGGGATACATGCGGACCTGCATTGTCCTGTTGGAACAGCAAGTTACCTTGCCGGTCTAGGAATGGTAGAACGATGGGTTCGATGACGGTTTGGATGTACCGTGCACTATTCAGTGTCCCCTCGACGATCACCAGTGGTATACGGCCAGTGTAGGAGATCGCTCCCCACACCATGATGCCGGGTGTTGGCCCTGTGTGCCTCGGTCGTATGCAGTCCTGATTGTGGCGCTCACCTGCACGGCGCCAAACACGCATACGACCATCATTGGCACCAAGGCAGAAGCGACTCTCATCGCTGAAGACGACACGTCTCCATTCGTCCCTCCATTCACGCCTGTCGCGACACCACTGGAGGCGGGCTGCACGATGTTGGGGCGTGAGCGGAAGACGGCCTAACGGTGTGCGGGACCGTAGCCCAGCTTCATGGAGACGGTTGCGAATGGTCCTCGCCGATACCCCAGGAGCAACAGTGTCCCTAATTTGCTGGGAAGTGGCGGTGCGGTCCCCTACGGCACTGCGTAGGATCCTACGGTCTTGGCGTGCATCCGTGCGTCGCTGCGGTCCGGTCCCAGGTCGACGGGCACGTGCACCTTCCGCCGACCACTGGCGACAACATCGATGTACTGTGGAGACCTCACGCCCCACGTGTTGAGCAATTCGGCGGTACGTCCACCCGGCCTCCCGCATGCCCACTATACGCCCTCGCTCAAAGTCCGTCAACTGCACATACGGTTCACGTCCACGCTGTCGCGGCATGCTACCAGTGTTAAAGACTGCGATGGAGCTCCGTATGCCACGGCAAACTGGCTGACACTGACGGCGGCGGTGCACAAATGCTGCGCAGCTAGCGCCATTCGACGGCCAACACCGCGGTTCCTGGTGTGTCCGCTGTGCCGTGCGTGTCATCATTGCTTGCACAGCCCTCTCGCAGTGTCCGGAGCAAGTATGGTGGGTCTGACACACCGGTGTCAATGTGTTCTTTTTTCCATTTCCAGGAGTGTATAAGCGCCGGGCCAAAGACAGTCCAAGGTGTGAATATCGATACACACTGTTGCTGCCACTTGCAGAAAGAGAGGAAAACAGCATAATCGGGATAATCGCGGGAGACTAAACGCAGAAAGCAACCAAGATTTAATACAACGATTAGCATGAGCCAGTTACGGCTCGAGTGGGACATACACGACTCACAAAAGATCGCATCGATATTGTTGCCCAAAACAGTTAAGCACTCGTGTAACCAATTTTTAACCAACAAGGGAAAAAGAGGGATTTTATTAATCATACACCTTTGTCTGTTTGTGTCATTAGAACCATCAAATAGGTACCAAAATAATGCTGTTAAATAAACGAAGTCTTTGTAAGTGAAATATAGGTCTAGTTTTATGCACATTCAGTGTTAAAAATTCAGTTACACATATCGATAAGAGAAAAGTAAGAACGAGGAGAAAAGGAAAAATGTAAATGCTTGCTAATCTGTCACAAAATTTATTCCAAAATACTTTACACTTGTCAGTTTTCTCTTTTTGCTGTTATTGACATTATGACTATAGCAAATTTTTTTAACATAATTATTTAGAAACGTATCACACGCTACTGTAACTACACACTGAAGAATTCTGTCGTCTGTGTGACCTACCTGACTACAGAGAAACCTCCCTTAGGAAGAAATCTTCTCTTTTAATCGCGTCAACAGCTAACCTTGTAACTAAATTTCACTGGGAAAACCATATCATGGAGCGGTGTTCATCTTCTCCAGATACCAAGATTTTAACAACCAAATACATGAAAATAACAGCATTAATAACCTTATTATTAGGACAATACAATCCATCTCTGTCCACCTTTCTTATAAGTTCATAGCCTTAATCATTTTCTGTTACTGATAATGTTTTACCTAGCACTAAATATGTTTTACATGTCTCACATCCCAGCTTCTTAAAAACAATTGTGGCGCAGTATCTGACAAGTTATGTGAAAACAGGCAAGTATTCCTGAACAAACTGAATTTGTCCCTCACTGAAATCCATTGCACTGCCAAAGTTTGGTGGTGGTGGTAAGGTGAGACCATTTACACAATCAGTTTCAAAAGAATCTAAATCTATGCCAATTTCTCCTAGTACATATGAAATTTTCAAGGATGGCGGGGTCTGGATTCTTAGCTTGGAATCAGTTTCAAATATCTGCCTCAAAGATACTAAATACTGAAATGCCATCACTGTTCGACATTTTCCAAATCTTACTGCTAGAGGATCTGTCTGAACCTTCCTGGCAAAAGATATTTAAATTTCAAGTCCTCACTGCAATATTCGGTCTTTTCAAGAAGAGCATGAGTGGTATGCGAAATGACCTAATGTGTGTCCTGGATAATCCAAATATACCATCAGGACAGTGTTTAGATACATCCATCCATGATAAAAATCTTTCTAAATATCTGATATTTTCATCACTTGTGCTCAGGAATAGTTTCTGTTGTGCATCCTTGAAACGGATATCTCTACAAGGTAAGCTAACATTTAAAATATTCCACCATGTACAAATTAAATTAATAAACTTCGCAGTGATCTCAAAAGTTTTAATGAGATGACGTTCCCCCAAGTTTAACAAACCTTGGACAGTAATCTCATTGAAAATATTAAGCATAATTTTGACATTTTGTCGCTCGAGTTTGCTTGTATAAAGAGACTAAATTAAGTTTGTTGGCAAATTTCATCATCTGTGTACTCTCTATTTCACTTAGCATTTTAATTGCAGATAACTTGGCCATAAGCAATTGTGAACTTTCTGAAACTGTTTCAAACTGGGGATACTTTATTGGCTGATCAGGATCTTTTTATTGATCCAATTGTTTCTGACACATTTTAATATGTGAGCAGAATCCAAAACATAAAAAAAGAGTTTGATTGTCTTCACAAGGGTGTTTATATACAACTGGGAGTTGAGGAAGGGAAACAAAGAAGGACACTACCCGCCTGTTAATTGAATTGCTGTCACTAACAATGCAGACTACCTAAAATCCATTGCGTGTAGTCCAGAAACTATTTTCTTCATTACAGTGTCGAGTTCTTCAGCATTTATGCTTCTCACTGGAAGAATGTGAACTACATCTTTATATGAAGAAAGCAAACTTTGTATAATAAAAACTACATAACTAGTTGTCACATTTTTAGAATTGAATACAGCACCCAAAATGTTACCTCCTGTCAAGTCCAAATAAAACTTGAAGTGAATTTCATCAACCATTAATGAAACACCATGATCTGATTCACAAAGAAACTGGGTGTTCTGTTTTGTATACAACAGAAAATTGCCACATAGCTGTCAAGCTGCTGAGTTTGTTTGAAAATGTGAAGAAATCTTATGCAATGTATTAAGATGAGGTAGTACAAGATAGTGTGTGCTTCTCATAAACTTGTAAGCGGTGGTGATATTGGAAATAAAATACTGCAGGATGTAATGAATCTGACAAGTATCTATAATGGTTCTTTTGGATACCCATTAAATTCACTTGCTCACATACTCATCAAAAACATTTGGCATATTTTTTAAAATAACTGTTTATGGATAGCAAGTGATCTGTTAGTGAAGTATCTGTGTTGTTTCTAGTGAAGTTTTCCAAGTTATCAATAATGTCAATTAAGTCAATGAAATGGATTATATATAATTGGAACACGTAAGAACTTTCGTCGTCCCTTACCTTTTTTCACTGGTGACCTATCAGAATCGCGTCAAATAATAAAGTGTACTTATAGTGCCCTAAGTCAGGTCCTTTGATTTTACAGGGGGAAAGGGACTGAAGTCTTTATTTCAAGCAGTACGCTCATCACTTGTTCTTCAACACAATCAATACACATCGTCGAGATCCCAGTGCAGTCGCCACAACGTCCACGCTACGACTGAATTAGTTGAAATTGTCGCCGCACCTGGCCCCATCTCCCAGGCGACACGGTCGCCGAGCGCCACGGGTAAGGGAGCTCTGGCCCTGACGGCCAGCGCGCGAGCTGTGGCCTACGGCGATGCGCTGGGGGCGGCCCGCACTAGCCGCTGGACCGGCGATCGCTCCCACGTCGTAAACATGTTTTCGCTGGACACGCTGGAACTTGCCAAGTATGACATCACAACGGTCCCTTGCCCGTTCACCACGTGTATTCGTCGCCTCCGCACATTTCCCACCAAAATTGTTTGCCTCGGAGCTGAAACACACGACGGTCGGCCGTTCCACAAAGAATGCAGCACTGCCACACTTTTGGTGCGAAAGTTGTTTTCCTGGGCACGTTTAAACCTGTTGATGCCGACCATTCACCGTCCATCACGTGTCTTTGTGTGACCGAAAACGTCGTGCTACACTTTTGGCGCCAAAGTTTGATCGACCGTGGAATCCGCCATGGCTGTATAACAACACGTTTGGTCGTCACGAGAACGCTCGCTAATTGACTCTCTCTCGCGTGCGTGTTACGACTGGACACTCCCCACGCCGACTCCCTGCTTACGTCACACATCCTCCATACACGCGACGGACATATGCTAACTCCCACATCGCTCATCTAACCTATCAATTACCAAAACAATTCCATTTCAATTTTAATCATATTAAATAATTCAATTTACAATTTCATATACGTATGCAAATGTGTTCAACTACCTAATTTCAACTACTTTTCGAGGACCAGACCGCCACCTCTTCCTAGGAACCAGCGCCAAGTTTGAATTCTGTCAGTAAAGAAAGGTCACTTCCGCTTTCTCTACCAACCTAAGAAAATTCTTGGAAAGAAAGGGCACTTGTTCTAACCTCAGCCACCCGGCAGCCACTTCTACGAACCTGCGCCAAGTTTGAATTCCGCCAGCAAACAAAGCTCATTTGCGCTTCCGCCACCAACCTAAGAAAATTATTGAAAAAGAAGCTCATCACCACTAAACTAAGCCACCAGGACTCAATCTCTTCCTACACGTTTCGGGTGAAAGGACTCACCCTGCACTAGGCCCATAGATGGAGGAACGAATTTACTTTATTTAGGAATGGAGTATATGTATCATACCGACGTGTCCCACGCCATACAGACCTGCAAAACACTGCTACATAACTCATTTTATAACGCTCTAGACACACATTTGCTAATTGTAAACAGTTAAAAATAATACAGAGCACAGCCTACAGACATGCGAGCCGCTCGTAAATAATGCAAAACATTTATGTCCAAATAGCCAAGTACTCCTAATTTTCGCAAATAATTTCAGTGCATAGGCTGATGGAAGGAGTAACGAGTGTACTTTACTTATTTGAGACTTATCTTTTTGAAACTTTTGCATCTCATAGGTTTCCATATGTAAGGCTGACATAAGGCAGGTTCTGAACTCCAGTAGTGCACTACACTTGGAAACACAACCACATCCATCAAGATATTCATTTCAATCCAGATCTGTAACACCTCTACAGTTTATTTTGTCCAGTTATTTGTAGACTCACTCACATTCTCACCAGATCGCCGTTTTTGCGCAAAAACCGCTCAGACTGTGCTGTGCTGCTCGGGGAAGTGAGGAAGGGCTGCACTCTATTTATTTCAAGCCCTTTTATTTAGTCATGGGGTATATCTCTCACGAAACACCTGCACTGATCCAACTGTTGTCATCTGACACAGGCCACAAACACGTAAACAACTCCTAATTTCACCACACAATAGCAAACTGCTCTTAAATAATGCAGTACACAATATCCGCTGACGGGCTCTGTACTCGTAAACTCTCCAAATAAAGCACAGCACAGTGCACAGACATGATCGCTAAATAGTGCAAAAGACGCGCCCAAACACCCCCAGCTGCCAAAACGACCAAACGTCTCTGTTAGGCCTCCCCAAACATAACCAACTCACAGTCACATTCACACCTAACGCCGGAGAAACTTCATATCACCTATACACCCTAGATTACGCTCCAAGCCAGGCCGCGTGTGTGTGGTCAGTGGGAGGAGGGATTCCAGAGCCTCCACCCAAGTTCAGCTCCCGCGCTCGCTCCTGACAGCCGATCAGAAAGGGCACTCTTCTCTGACACATGTGAAAGCGCATTGTTCTTCTCATGTTTACTGCCAGTGTCTAAGGTCTGGACCTGCCCTCACGTCTGTTGTCAGAATAGCCCATAGCTCGTTGACACACAGGATTAATGCTGCCACAAAAACACTTACTACGGTGATGGAAAACCAATCACTCTGATCTGCGCTGCAGGGGCGTGTAATGATTGACAACACTACGTTTTTTCAAACAACTTATTTAACCAACAGTATATCCATCACACTATCACAAAACACCCACCCAGATTTGCCCTAGGCCATGTCGCACAGCCCTCAGACACGCACCCAATCATAATTTCATTACACACAACAGCAAACTGCTACTAAATAATTCTTCACACTGATGTGTAGATACGCTCAGTACTCGTAAACTATCCAAATAATGCGTAGCAGAGCCTGCAGATCCGCTCGGAAAATAACTCAGCACGCGTGTGCAGGTAGCCCCCTCCGCACCCTGTCCACAGGTTCGTGAAGTCACCCATCCGTCTGATTACAGACTGCCCACAGGCCCTGCTCGGTTTCCGCAAGCGTGAGTTGGCGCGGTCGACGCGCTCTTCAGCACACACAGGACCGCGATCCGTCACAACCCCTAGCCGCGGCCACCAAACGCGGGTGAAAGTCAACTTTATATCAACGTAGTATGATTCTAAAGTGCAGCCTCCATACGCTAGACACATCATAGCAGTAGCACACGTCTTTGGCTCCTATGACACACTGCGCATTGCTCCTGACACGACATTAAACAGTCCTTTAACTAAACAGAACTACACATCCCTGCTCTCGCCTCGTCACGTGACCAGCCATCTAAAACCTTCTCAATATTATTCTTACTTTACAACATTTTTTTTTTTTACAAAAAGATCTAATTTACTCCTCCCACCTCACACCCATCCCACCATCAACATACGCAAATGTCCTCAACCCTATCTTGACGCTCATGTATCACCCTGCAAACCATGTCCATCAATAAATTTACCATTCTCATCCTCTCTCTTCGAATTACAAACGTAGCCTCTATCTAAACACCAATCAACTCATCTTTCTCGCACTTTCAAGAATAAAATTAATTTTACACGCACCCTGAAATACCAAACCCAATTAAAGAGTGAAACTTTTATACAGACCATCAAGCACATATCACACTCACACCAATATTCAAAGCCTGGTCCATATTTACCACCTCCAACTTGAATTAAATATTATTACCATGGCCCCAACATTCTGCCAGCGCTCGATTTGGAGCTATTTGTCCGCTCTTAACTCTTGTCACTACTGATCGAATATCACTATCTATATATCTCATAAATTTCCACATAAAAAAAATCTCGCACTGCCGTTTAGAGGCTCCTATATCCGAACACATACCATCATTCAAAAACTATCACTTGCTCTTATCTAATAACTCATCCATCAGGTTTGGGGAGGCAAGGTCACCCCTTTCTTTCTTTCTTTCTTTCAGCAGCAGACAGCTATTTTTTTACAGTGGTAGCTAAATTGCGCCATCAACTTAACATCATCAATGGCGAAACATATCTTAAATACGTAAACACACTTACTCAATTACCCAGCTTTCCCGCTGAGGACATGACCTTCAATATTACAGTTCTTAATCCAATAACCACCAAAACAAGTACTAAATGCTCAAACTAATCTCATAGTACCTTACAAAGCGTGTGTCCCGAGCGCCGGCGGTGGTATGTCAAAGCCACATATCTGTCCATCTAAACAGCCGTCCACTCAGCCCCAGGACCAGCATGCTGAAGAGGGCTCTCTCTATACTTGCTCTCCAGCTATTGTCTAACGGCATACAGTGTGCAAATGGATTCTGGAATAGTGGAGATCTCTGTCCCCCCTGCATCTCCAACAGGACATGTAAACAGTGTCTCCCCCAGCCAGCAAACCCGATGTCATTCACCCTTCGGTGACAATTTCCACTCACAAATCTTAAACGCTCGCATATATAAAACCATATACATTCCTGCCAAAACTCACTTAATAATAAAAAAGCATTCTCCCTTTCTAAGCATACATGAGTATACATTTATCTTCACCCATCTGATCTCTGCAATTTAAGCCGGAGAAAGACATATCCATTACCTTCTGCAGTCTGTATAGAAACAGAACGACCTCAGTTACTGCAACAGGACCTTGATTTGACCATTCGCCGGAAATGCGTGCAGTGTTGTACGTCCGAAACTAGATACAAGTACAACAGATCCTCAACATCCCATCACCTTTATCCTCTACCATCAAACAGTGAAAAAAAATTACAAGCAATAAAAGCTCATCATATTTAAAAGTCGCGAAGGCACCAATGCGATCCACCTCAGCGTGGACAAACGGAATATGACTGCACTGGGATCTCGACTATGGGTACTGATTGTGTTGAAGAACAAGTGATGAGCGTACTGCTTGAAATAAAAACTTCAGTCCCTTTCCCCCTGCAAAATCAAAGGACCTGACTTAGGTTACTATAAGTGCACTTTATTATGTGACGCTATTCTGATAGGTCACCAGTGAAAAAAGACAAGTGACAGTGAAAGTTCGTATGTGTGATCGATTATGGTGTTGGATATGAACTTGTGATAGATTTTTGTTATGGATGTAAGGGAAATGGCTTTCTCGCCGAGAAAATCGGACATCTTGAATAAATAATATATAGAAGTACAGTTTTCGAGACATTATCGTGTTGGAATTTGAATTTGGCGCAATTTTCTAGTGGCGGTATGCCAATAATAATAAATCAAAATAAATGATGAATGATAATGAATAGTAATCAATAATAAAGACAAGAACAGTTTTGCAGCCATTATCGTGCTGGAATTTGAATTTGGAGCGTATTTTTTCTGGAGTCTTAGGTTAATGGACGTAGCCCAATTGGTCTATTTTCCCGCCAAAATTCAAAATTCCCGCCATTTTTTCTGCATGTTGGGTTAGTGGACATAGCACAATTGGCCTATTTTCCCACCTAAAGCAGCCATCTTGTATGACGTCATGTGCTGTTGCCAAGTGTACATGCCGCCATCTTGGATGACGTCATCTCTGCCATCTTGAATATATTTGACAACAATGCAGAGTGGGGCACAAACCGCTTTATCCCACTACTGTCGATACTCGTAAAGAACAGCTCCTCTTTTGCTGTTGTTTTGATGAAACAGCTTTACGAGTAAGGACCTGCTCACCTTGCCCAGACACATGTTCACCGTGTGCGACTGTAATGCAAACTAATGCTTGTGTTTCGAACCTTAGTGTCGCGACCATACTGTCGCCTGATGGTAAGCCAGGACACTTAACGCAACACACAACGGAAATCCTGCAGTGCACAGTCTGAACAACATTCCTAAAAAATTTGTTACCCATTCGATAAACAGTTTACGTCTAGAATGGCTCACGTAGCGAAAGTTTAATTATAAACACTCTGTATTATAGTATGGGTCACAGAAGCGTTTTGTAAGCAATCTCATTTGTAGTTTTATTGTGTTTTTCCAGTGTCCTGCCAATGAACCTAGATCTGGCTTCTGCTTTACCTATGATTGAACTTGTGTGCTCATTAGATTTAATATTTCCACAAATTGTTGCATCCCAGGATAGATAGGGATTGACTGATTCCAAGTACGACTCACAGATTTTGGAGTCATTACTTGGAAGACTAATAAGAAATTAAAGGTATTCTTTTATGGACTGCTCTTGAATATTGTGAAAGTGTTGTTAGTTTTCTTTGGGTTTTGTAGGACAACAGCGTTTCCTGGGCCTCTGGCCCTCGCTTCATTAATAACGACTCCCAGAGTTATAATCTAATCTCACACTTTGTGATGCTGATGTCCAATAACGCTATTTTATAGAGATATCTGATTTTTATCGATAGCAGTAATGTGAATTTTAGCAAGCACTGCAACTTCTCCATGCCTTATGGCAGCAGTTAAATGTCTGTCGAGTAGATCTGTATTTTACCTAAGCAAGTCTAGTTCCCTACATAACAATGTCAAATGTGCTAAACTTTTTTCAGTAGCTAAAACTGACACTGACACATTGACTTCAAAAGAGATATTAATACTTCATGGCAGCCAGATCATCAAGTAATCCATTTTCTGTGGTTGACATCCATGAATACTTTTTCTGGCCTTTTATTGCTCATTTACTGTACACTAGCACATTTATAATTTAGCCTGAAGCTCAGCGTTACACTACACGTCTGTTACCCAGCCTATTAAGTATACTTATGTAACGAATGCAGAGTTGAGGCCTGTTGGCTGCTAGCAGTTACTTATTTGTCTGTCATTCAATGTGCAGAAAATCACGAGTTTTGTTTCAGATTTTTCAAACAGTTATTGATAGCTCTACAATATCATTCTGATAAAACAGTGTGCAGTAATTGTGGTTGTCCAGTAATTTTTACCTGTTTCATTATACTTGGTAACATATTGTTTCAATAAGTTTTGAAACAGTTTGATTTTAATTTTTGTATAATATTTCATCAGTGTCATGACATCATTTTTAATCAATAAATACATGTTTTCAATTTTAAAACACGGTATTTTAGTATATTATGAGACCTGTTATGGAATAATTTGAAATGTTCTGTTTCTCAGATCAAATTCAATTAACAACTGTAATACTTAATTTTGGTGTCTGTGAAACATAACAACAGTCTCCACAGCCTAGAGTATATTTTATGCACATGAGGGTGATTAAGATTTGTAGCCTTTTTAAAGTATTAATTATAATATTATAATTACCATAGCTATCTAGCATCAGAAGAAGTGTTCCAATTTATAGTCAACAACGTTATCCTTCAGTGTGCTATACTTTACCTCACACAAGGCACTGCAAATGAGTATAAAATGTTTATTTTCATATTTTGTGATAGTGGTTGAAACTTAAACCGGTGGGGACTATATAAACGACTGATTGCGTTGGCATAATTTTAGCATTCTAACAACATTTATTTTTCAAAAGAAAAACAGACGCAAATTATGCTAATAAGTTATTGATTGTGAGCCGTGTACGGCTCACGTTTATCCCATTTATTGTTTGTCATCTTCTGTTACGGTACTGCCGCCTCATTTTCTTATTCCATTTACTGGTATCACTAACGTCCTGCCTTATTTCCCGCCGCCCGAAGTGGCCGCGCGGTTCTGGCGCTGTAGTCTGGAACCGCGAGACCGCTACGGTCGCAGGTTCGAATCCTGCCTCGGGCATGGATGTGTGTGATGTCCTTAGGTTAGTTAGGTTTAACTAGTTCTAAGTTCTAGGGGACTAATGACCTCAGCAGTTGTGTCCCATAGTGCTCAGAGCCATTTGAACCATTTGAACCTTATTTCCCCTTGAGCTGAAGCAGCGGCGCATATCGATAAGTGCACTGTCGTACCATCTCTGGAGTGTCTGATAGTATTTCCGGGTCGTCGTGTGTCTGGCAGTGAGTTGGACCAGCAGTGCAGTCGGGACGCAGCAGCCGTGAAGTTGGGGACGGAGCGCCAGTGAGGCGCGGACAGGCAGTGCTCGCCGACTGCTGGTGACACACATGAACTGTCGGACTGGAGGGAGGTTGGAGCAGGACGACTGTTGGTTGGTCGTTCGGTTGGTCCTCTCATCGGCCGACGTATATTTTTTCCTCTTACCGTTTCCGGGTCTGGGCAATTGGTCGGTTTGCATGAAGTAGCGAGGAAATCTCTTTGGCGTGCAGTTTGGCTGAGGCCGCTGGCGGCGTCCACGCGCGGTCAGAGTGTGTGCTGCTGTTCCCACTGCTACGAGGTCCGTAGCTCACCGATCCTGGACACAAAAGTTGAGTTTTGACATAATATACCGGCAAGTCACGACTGTTCACATTGTGTCGTTTGGATTTCGTTGTCGGCTGTTAGGACATTCCCGTGAGCAACAATGTGTGTTTTCAAGTTGGCAAATTTTAGCCACCCTCCGGTGGAGTTTAACTATACTTGGTTATTTTGAATTGAAGTGCACCTGCGGAATCTTCTGCCTTGTGGTTGTTAACGTTCCAGTTACCTGCTCTGGACGTTAACGTGAATTCAGGTAGTGTATTTTCCTCATCATGTTATCGCTGTCCAGCATGGTGTGTAGTTTGATAGCTCAATGTATAATTGTTTGTGGGCGCCAATACCTTCTACGTTGTTCCATTGAACTCCATGTTGTGTGCTGGTCGGGTGGAGCCGAAGTTATCTTGTCAGTGGATCCATTGACTGTCTGTCGGATGGGTTGTTGTCAGATCGAGAATGGTTTGGGCGACTGCCTGTCTCACCTAAGCGAGTGTTAGTGTTTGAATTCCAGGTCGACCCTCAGAAACTTCTAGGCGCCATTGGGTGTACTGCCTTTTCTTATTGTTCTTGTTGTTTGTATTTGTATGGCTTCTAGCCGATTTTTAAATCAAGATTGTTTTGCCCTTAAGGTGTAAGATTGTTTGCCCCTTCAGCCTGATTTAAAGAACTGTTTTAAGGTAAGGCCTTTGGCCTTTTAAAAATTTATTTTGTTTGAGTCTTAAGTGATGGGCCTTCAGCCGATTTTTAAATTAAAGTTGTTTTGCTCTTAAGGTGTCAGATTGTTTGGACCTTCAGCCTAATTTAAGAACTGTTTTAAGATAAGGCCTTCTGCCTTTTAAATTTCTGATTTTGGTTTGAGTTTTAAGTTATTGGCCTTCAGCCGATTTTAAATTAAAGTGGTCTTCCCCTTAACGCATCAGATTGTGTGGCGTATTCTGCCAGTTATTAAGTTCCAAAAATTAATGCTGTGGTTTTTTTTCAAATTTTATTGGCTTTTGTAATGTTTAGTCAAATAAATAAAGTTATATGTTCGAGTGTAACTGACAGCCACTTAATTTAGCCCCATTCCACAATTTAAACTACCTGTCCTATCCTGCAGGGCGTCTCAGATTGAATACCATAAACAATTAACAGGTTGTTTAAAACTACACTGGACAAGGATCCTAGGTGACAGAGACAGTATAACTAGTGTAATGAGTCAGGTACTTTGGCCTTAAAAATGTGTATAACGCAATCTGAATTGATCTGACACTGAGCAGACCTTCATTGATCAAATCTATTGTAGTTTCTCTACATAGGTGCAGCTGAGAGCAAGTGACGATTGAGATCTGTTCGCCCTGACAGTGCCAGAGCAGCAGTAATGAAGGGTCAGTATAGCAAACACATAATTATAAATGTCCTCATAGAAAAAGAACTTGGTGTCCGCACATTTCCGTATTGCTGAAAAAATGATACTGCTAATCACTGGCTTTTTTTTAAGTTTCTGCATGGACGACTTTCCCCGAAGTCATGTTGCTTCCCATGTCAATAAGTGAACACATACAATCTTAAAGATGTTTATCTAAATCGTCTCTGCCTTGGAGCTTGTTGGTCCTAGCTATGATGTGTAATAAAGATTCTATCTCCAAACGTTTCTCAGATGCCGGATTTTTCTTATAAAACTGAGGCGGCCGATGGAAGTGGTTCACAGGCCTATTTGCAGTATCAGCAAACACGAAAACAGGTGAATTTTTAATTACGCATGGCTCTGCGCACAATGCCCGGCTTACAACTCCACTGTGTAGACGTGTTCCTTCAGAAAGCCGCCCCCAGCTCAGACTTTGGCTGGCGCCACGGCAGGTGTCATGGCAGTGTTCTGGTGGAGACCTGTCTAGATGAGGGGCTGCCCTGTCTGCCCTGTACAGCTGCGGACCTGTCTGGCAAGATCTACTGAGGGATGGACTCGCCACCAATTGCTTTCAACTCCCAACATGCCGTTTGTATAAGCTAAGAAACATAAAAATGCAGCTAAGGGTATTCATTTCATTCTATTGATTTAATTGTAATTTCACACACGCAGTAGTCGCATCGCGCAGCTGGCTACTTGCGCTTACTGAGCTATTGTCAATGCGCGAGTTATTGACGCGACATTTGTGTCTTTGTCGGGTCACAATAAAGTCTTAACTCACCTGTATTTATTGGTAGTAGGACGCCAGACACAGTAATGAAGGGTCGGTATAGCGAACACATTATTATAAATTATAGAAATTATAGAAATAGAACTTGATGTTCGCACATTTCTGTACCTCATGGACCCAATGTCTGTAATAATCCTAACAAATGCCAAAGGAGGCTCTAAGCTGAGGACGCAAAACTCTTAACCGCCTTGTAGAAGTTGTGTCACCATGGGGTTCAGTTACGGCAATCCTATAGTCCTGAGGAGGCGCAGGGCTGTGTCAACTTCCGAGAATTTTCGAGTTCCTGCCATATACCATATTTTAAGGACGATAAGACGCACTTTTTTCTTTGGGAAATCGCCCCCGAAATTCAGATGCATCTTATACTCGAAATTAATATAAAAATGTTCATTTTTAAATTTCCTGCCAGTCTTAAAAAGGGCCCTGTATTCGATGTCGATGGGACCTATCTCTATCTCGCAACACTGGATTCAACTGGCAGCAGCAGTGTACCGATGCGAGGGACGTGAGTTGCGGGGACGATGACGATGAAGAGGAAGAAGAAGAGGAGGAAGAGGAAGAAGAAGAAGAAGAAGAAGAAGAAGAAGAAAATTCAGATGACGATTTTCAGGAATTTTAAAGGACAGTTCGGTGTAATAAACTAAGAATTCTTTTTAGTCAGGCTTCGCAGTCTAATAATAATTATGGGAAAAATTTTACTCCGCAAAATATGGTGTCCATGGCGATTAAGCAGCAGCAGCCTAGACATCATGCGACAACACGGGGTCATCCAATGTTGTAATTCGTCTTAGACTGCTCTAATTTGGTTACAATACAGAAGACAGTGCTGGATTTTTCTGTGCTAGAGTGATTTTGTTGGCGTATGTAAATCAGTTGGGCACAATCTAACCAGAGTGACACGGCCGATCACGAAACAACTATAAACGGTTTGCGAAACGAGGTTCAGCGGCTAAAAACGGACAGAAGCAGACGCAGCCTCGACATAACTTGTGAAATGATAACTGTTGCAGTGCTGTCCCCACAAGGAATTTTTCATTATTACCATGATTAACGCTATTAAGCGGAAAATCCGAGGAAGACGTAAAAGTATTCGTTGGGGAACTCGAAGGCGCTGCATTGTTGGGTTCGTGGACTGATTCAGATAGACTATCAGTTGCTAAATTAAGAATTCCGGGAGCAACAAAAATTTTTATCAGCGCGCAGCCCACATGCGTGAAATGAGAGGACTACAATGAATTCAAAGTTGCAGTTGTTCGAAGATCAAACGCAAAAATTCTATCAGACTTGAGAGATCATAGTCTGTGGATGAGACTGGACGGATCTATTGAGCAGTTTGTCGACATAATTCCGAACATTAACGCTCAAACGTACGAGCTGGTAGAAGACGAGAATGAGAACCACATTCAACTGAAGCCGATCAGAGACCTTTAGACAGAGGAGGCAACTGAAATTCGTTAGACGTCGAATTTAATTAATAAGGATAGTGGTTTCAACCTTGATAAATCATGGAATCCGGAACTTGCTGTAATAAACTCACAAAGACGCCGTCACAGTGCAGCTCACAGTGATATATCGACATGCCAACACAGATCGACTGCAGAGTCATAGATGTAACTCGCGCATTGCGCACATCTCTGCCGCCGACCAACGTCTCTGGCGCATTTGCATCTGTGGCCGCATGCGCAGTTGCGCGGTACACGAGTATAAACGGACGAAGCGAGCACTGGAGCGGCAGTCTTGCGGCTCACTCTGAAGATGGCTGAACGTTACACGGCCGATATATTAGAAGAAGTAGGAGAATTCTTGCTGCTGCACAGCCGAAACTTAATGGAACAGTCTTTGCACCGCCAAAACCTGAAGATTCACAGCTTCAGACATGTCCATCCGCTGGTTTTATGACGAAAAAGTACGCAAAGCAGCCCGACTGATGTGGTGTAAGACGTTTCAGGAAGCAGTGCAAGCAGCTGTTGGCTTCGTGGAAGCATTAAGTTGGCCGAATGATGTACGAAAAGAAGAGCTTTGCGTGTTCAACAGAAATGCAGAATGTTACAGATCTAATGCCTGGTCATAAACGTAAAGACTACGTAAGGAGAAACGAATTTCCTACAGTTGTGCGATGCAGGGTAGTAAAGGAAACGGTAATGCGAGCAACAGACAACTTGGCGGTTCGTTAAACGGGTATGTGGACGTACATGCCATTACACCGTCCAGCACCTACCCGAGACAGTGATTCCTGTTAGCTCCACCGCAAATCAGATTGACAATCGACAATGACTTTGTCATAGCTGCTCTATATTGTGGAAGATAAATCATGCTACTTATTAAGAGCGTCACAGTTAGAGGTGCACGGGTTAAACGACGGGAAGTTACATACCCACGGAGAGACTGACGTTGAATTATGTTTTGGGCAAGAAAAATACGCAGCGTGGGTGGAAGTACTTTCAAACAATGAAACGCTACGACGGTGAACTTGGATTTGATTTCTTGTCCGCTAACAGGGCAGACATATTTGTCGCTGATAGAAGAATCAGACTAGGCTGTAGAAACTACGACCTAGGAAATCATTCTTCAGATCTTCTCAAAGGAGTAGCAGCACTGACGTGGAATATATCAACCCAACCGACACATCAGTTCAAAACCTCAGAGTCGATGTACAAATTGATCAGCCTCAGCAAATCCCCCAGGGAGCAGGAAAAACAGTCTGTGCTGAAGTGAAGTCACTCCGATGAAAATAAGGAACTCCCTTATCGACCGAGCTGTCGGATAAGTGTGAGTCACTGGACAAAATGCATTGTTATGTTGCTCGAGGTCCAGGCGTGGCTACTGTGGTGAGACAGAATGTAGGAAGAGTGCCAAAATGAATAACGAACATGAGCCACGATGACGTTTTGTAACCACGAGGAATAAAAAGTTTCTGAAGTGTTGAGCATTAGTAAAAGTGGTGTCATAAAGATTCAAATGAAGTTTCAAATGTCCAGTTACGAAGACAGATTTTGGTAGTGGTACCGAAAAACTGCAACCAGGAGCCGCAATTAATTATGAATTAAATAACAAGATTTGGCAGAAGCTATGTGAGAGTTGAAGAGCAGACGATTTTAGTGCCTGTTTTGACAGGGTGCGCGAATCTTTTCCAAATTTACCTCTCACTCATCTGGTTGAGCATTGCATACACACTGCCCTAACCACAGCTAGAGTGTGAGCTTATCCAGATTTCAGGAAGCCCTTTATTCTTTCAACGGATGCTTCAGATTTTGCTGTCTGTGCTATTTTGTCTCAAGAAATTGATGGCCTTGAAAACGCAATGTCATTTGCCTCCAGACAATCAAACAAAGCAGAATGTAGTTATACTGCAACAGAAAAGGAGCTTTGTGCTTTGTTTTTTGGTATAAAACATAACAGATGATTCTTGATGGGAAGAGAATTTACATTGATTACAGACCATGCCACACTTAAATGGTTATTGAACTTAAAGGATCCAAGTTCCAGACTGACGAGATGGGCTTTGAGAATGAGTGAGTTCCAGATTATTCATCGACGTGCCAGACTACACGTAAACACAGAGGCGATAAGCCAATTCGTGATTGTGTGACAATAAGTCGCGAAGAAGAGCTAAAAACAGCTCAAGAAGTGGGTCTACAATGCAAAATATGGTGACATTTTGTCGAAATGGATGGATTGCTGTAGAAAATCACTAGGAAAGTAAACCATCTAGCTATTCCAGAAAGCATGAGAGAGCAAATCAAGACAGAACAACTTGATTCCATGTTATCTGCATACTTCTGTAAACAAGCAACGAACAATAAAATAACTAAGGTACATTGGTAGCCAAGACGTAAAGCTGACGTTTTTGAATTTTTTCACAATGTGATTCCTGGGAAAAGCTAAGCTACCATTACAAGAACTGCCAGAGACTAGTGAACCTTTCGAAAGAGTAGATTTCGATGTCGCTGGACCTTTACCTAAAACTAAAGTTCGGAATAAATACGTAGTGACCATGATCGATCATTTCTACAGATATCTTCTAGAGATGGCAATACCTCGTCAGAGTGTCGAGATTGTGGCTAAAGTTTTAGGGAAAGAGTGGATTCTAAAGTTTGGATCATCATTAAGCATAATCAGTGACCAAGGATTGAATTTCGTGAGCGTATTGTTTAAACAGACTTGTAAGCTAATGCAAAAAACGCAACTAAGAACTACACCAGCATGCTCTGAAGAAAACTGACTTGTTGAGCAAGTTCACAGAACAATCATTAAGATGGTTAGCCAGTACAGAAGCAGCAAGCATGACAACTGGGACGCCTGCCTTCTGTACATCGTGAATGCTTACAACGCCGAAATACACACGTCTACTGGCCTAAGTCCGGACTTCACACAACTGACCACTTATATCAGCAATGAACACGTAAAGGAATTAGCGTGCAAGCTAACCGAGGCATGGAAGGGAGTGAAGCAGCAAAATCATCAAGCTTTTCTGTACTGAGTCGGAGATCTAGTGTACGTGAGTAGTGTAGTGTTAAGGAAGAGTCAGGTCATCGGATCAAAAAGTTTAAGAAGTTTTGGAAAGGAGCGTATTCGATCTTGGAGGTGTTGTCGCCAGTCACTCTTAAGCTCTGTTTAGACGTCCTGTAGCATCGTGAGACGACGACGAGAACCGACCGAGGAGCGACCAGGAAACGAGCAGCACGAGACTGCAGGCTGAACTTCGACGCCGACGTGTCGCGATACACTGGGCGATCCAGTCCCAGGTACCCATAGAATTTTCGTAGACGTATGTACTATGAGTGAGTGTAAAGCGTGTGTTTATCTCTCGGCCATGTGTACATATCAATGTGTTGTGCAAATATAGATTGCAGCTATTACATAAAAAGCGCAAGTGTAACTAAATCTTAATCCACAGGTTTCCCCATTATGCTCATTCATCAGTAAACACTTCCGGGCTAAATTGCCGTGGTCGATCTGTAGAACTTCTTCTCCCTGACGTTTCGTTCTCAACTACGGAGAACATCTTCCGAGGTGAGTCAATGACTGGGTGCTAGGAGTTTTTTTTTTCTTTTATTGTAATTTTAAGCACCTCATACAAGGTGGGCTGGCAGCAGCATAATACGCTGCTCTTCAGCCTTAAGGGGTACAATAATACGACATATAGGTGACACAGACAATATAATAAAAATGGTGGGCAAAAAATGTAGAAACAAAAACAATAAACATGAAGGCGTTCACGCTCGACGAAAAAAAACACTAACACTTGGTGACACGGCGCACAGAAGACGGACGACGGCGACGGCACACGTGAACAGGGGAGGCGTGACGACGAAAGAACACTAAACGCAGACGAAGGCACACACACGAGACACTGATGGCGATGATCTCCGGCGCGCGAATGTTCACAGAGCGTGTGTGAGTCCGCGGACCTGCCAAGAGAGGAGGAGGAAGAGGAGCGGGAGAGGGAGAGGGGAGAGCAGAGATGCCAGGGGCATGGGGGATAGGGGGAGGGAGGAAGGGGGAGGGGAAGCCTGGGGGAAGAGGGGTGGAGGGAGGGGACGGGGGAAAGGGAAAGAGAAGGGAGGGAGGGTGCCTAAAGGAAATGACACCGGTAGCGGGGGGGGGGGGGGGTAGGGTCAAAGTTGATAGGAGGGGTATATGGAGGGGAGGAGGACATCATCAGGGAGGGGGAGCTGGTAGAAGCCACCTTGGGAGAGGGTAAGGAGGGTGGAGAGATGGAGACCGGGTGGGACGTGGGAATACAGGCGCGGCAGCGGGCGGGGGTGGGAGAGGATCAGGGAGACGAGTGGGTGAGGAGGGTCGAGTTTATGGGAGGTGTACAGGATCTGTATCCTTTCAAGGAAAAGGAAGAGGTGGGGGAAGGGGATGAGGTCGTACAGGATCCGCATAGGGGAGGGGAGACGGATGCGATAGGTGAGGCAGAGAGCATGGCGTTCAAGGATTTGGAGGGATTTATAAAAGGTAGGGGGGGCGGAGATCCAAGCATAACAAAGGATAGGGCGGATGAGGGATTTATAGATGTGGAGGATGGTGGGGGGGTCCAGACCCCATGTACGGCCGGAGAGGAGCTTGAGGAGACTGAGTCGGGAGCGTGCCTTGGCTTGGATTGTCCGGAGGTGGGGAGTCCAGGAGAGGTGACGGTCGAGGGTGACGCCAAGGTACTTAAGGGTGGGAGTGAGGGCGATAGGACGGCCATAGATAGTGATGTAGAAATCAAGGAGGCGGAAGGAAGGGGTGGTTTTGCCTACAATGATCGCCTGGGTTTTGGAGGGATTGACCTTGAGCAACCACTGGTTGCACCAAGCGGTGAACCGGTCAAGATGGGATTGGAGAAGGTGTTGGGAGCGCTGCAGGGTGGGCGCAAGGGCAAGGAAGGCGGTGTCATCGGCAAACTGGAGAAGGTGGACGGGGGGTGACGGCGGCGGCATGTCCGCCGTGTACAAAAGGTACAGAAGGGGGGAGAGGATGAAGCCTTGGGGCACACCGGCGGAGGGGAAAAAGGTGTAGGAATCTGTGTTATGGATGGTGACATAGGAAGGACGGCAGGAGAGAAAGGAGCCGATCAGACGGACGTAGTTAATGGGAAGGACGAAGGTTTGGAGCTTGAAGAGGAGACCGGAATGCCATACGCGGTCATAGGCACGTTCGGGGTCCAGGGAGAGGAAGATTGCGGAGCGACGGGAATTAAGCTGTTCGGAAAGGAGATGAGTGAGGTGAAGGAGAAGGTCGTCGGAAGACAAGGACGGCCAAAAGCCACAATGGATAACGGGAAGGAGGCAGTGCTGGCGGAGATGCTGGTGGATGTGTCGGGTGAGGATAGATTCCAGGACCTTGCTGAAGACCAAGGTAAGGCTGATGGGACGGTAGGAGGAGATGGCGGATGGCAGTTTGCCGGGTTTAAGGAACAAGAGGATACGGGAGGTTTTCCACAGGTTGGGGTAGTAACCGGTGTACAGGACTACATTGTAGAGCCTGGCCAGGGTGGAGAGGAAAGAGACAGGAGCTTGACGAAGGTGACGGTAGGTGACATGATCATGACTAGGAGCGGTGTTGCGTTTTGTGTGGAGTGTAGCAATGAGATCCTGTGTAGTGATAGGGGCATTAAGTTCCGTGTGTGCAATGTTGTCCAAGTACTGGAAACCAGGAGCGAGGGGAGGGACAGAGATGTCAGTTCGATCGCGGATATCTGGGAAGAGGGAGTAATCGAACTGGGGATCATCGGGGATGGAAAACACATCGGACAGGTAGGAGGCAAAGTGATTGGCCTTACTAAGGGCGTCAGGGAATGGGTGATCATCATGGAGAAGAGGATAGTAGAGGGAGGGCTTAGTTCCGGTAAGGCGACGGAAGGCTGAGCAGAACTTGGACGAGTTGATAGGTAGGGTAGCATTTATACGGGTGCATGTCTGTCGCCAGTCCCAGCGTTTTTTAACCGCGAGCAAATTACGAATGTGTCGCTGGAGTTGCCGGTGGCGTCGTAGGGTGTCCGGGTCATGCGTGCGGAGGAAGGCACGGTAGAGATGGCGGGATTCACGAAGGAGGAGGATGGCCTGTGGGGGTAAGGAAGGACGGTGGTGGTGGATGGCGACAGTAGGGACGTGGGCCTCCACGGCCTCAGACAAGGTCTGCTGGAGAAAGGAGGCGGCATGGGTGCCATCATCTGGGTGGTGGTAGGTGAGAGGGTGGCTACCGACCTGGGTGGAGAGGGTATCCCAGTAGGCATTCCAGTTGGCACGGGAATAGTCATGGACGTACTTAGGGGGAGGGTCATTACGAGGGTCGGGGTGGGGGCGACGACCGTCTGAAACGGTGAGGAGGACAGGGAGATGGTCGCTACCAATAGGCTCCAGGACATCCACCGTTATGCGGCCAAGGAGATTGGAGGAGGAGAGGATAACATCGGGAGTGGAGTTGGATTCGGGATGGGTGTGCTGGGGGATGGGAATGAAGTCGCCTTGAAAGGAGGAGAGGAACTGATGCCACCGCGGAACGACTATGGATGTTGAGGTCGGCGGCGATCACGTAGGAGGAGAAGGTACGGTCGATGTGGGAGAGGAAGTCGAAGGGAATAGAGGCGTTGGGGCGGACATAGATGGTGGCACAGGTAACGGTAAGGCCAGGGAAGATGAGACTAAGGATCAAGTGTTCGGTGGGGTCGGGAAGGAGAGGTTGGAGCCGAACGGGGATCTGGCGATGGTGCCCAATGGCAACTCCGCCACACGCAAGTCGGAGGGGATTATTGGAGCGCTGGAGGAGGTAGGGCGAAGTGTGGACGGTGTGGTGGGGTTGGAGGAAGGTTTCATTAAGGAGGAAGGCGTCCACGCGGTGGGTGGCAAGGGTGTGTAGGAAGAGGTTCTTATTGGCGGGAAGGGAGCGATTGTTGTTGAAAAGGATACGGTGCTGCCGTGCCATGACAGGGATTTAAACGAGGGTGTCAAGACGGGAGAAGGTGAAATGGGCCTGGTTGTTCGAGTAGGTGGCGTACATTTTGAGGTGGAAAACGGAACGGGCGGCGAGGGAGATCTGTTGGAGGGTGTGTGGGCACTGAAAAGGATGAACATTCTGCAGGACAATGGTGAGGAATCTGATGATGTCCTCAGCGGTAGGGGGTGGGTGTAGGGAGTTAATGGGAGAGGTGGGGGCGTCCAGAGGGCGGACAGGAACAGTGAGTTCAGGAGTGGTAGGAGGGGGTCGGGCCTACAGTTCTGGGAGTAGGTGGGATGAGGGAGGTTACAGGTATTACAGGAGGGGGGGGGGACTGGAGATTGGGGCACTGCCGTAAAAAGTGGGCTTGCCTTCAGCGCGGGCAGTTGGGGGCCTCGCGGCACTCAGATGTTGGGTGCGCATTATACCGCAAGCACCTTTGGCAGTGGAGGGATTTAGGAGGGCAACGGGAGGGGTCAACTTTATAACGCTGGTTAAAAAGGAGGGCACCCTCCTTCAGGAGACAGTCTATGGAGGGGGCGTGCTCAGAAAAAACCCGCATAAGGCAGGTGGGGCCGGCAGTGTTATGGATGCGGCGAACCACATGCGCCTCCAGATGGGGATGGGCCTGAAGCTCCCCCAACACCTCCTCCTCCGTGATCACTGAACTGAGCCAAGTGATCACGGCGGTGAGGGCCGGCGGGCGACGCGGAGGTTGGGGTTGGCGGGAGGGAGGTGGCGAAGGAGCAGGGGTGAGAGAGGCATGGGGGCCAAAGCAGGTGATAGGGATGCGGGAAAGGAAGTCTGTGTGGAGGGTAGGGCTGGGGGAGGAGATGAGTACCGAATCATGGCGAGGAGTGAGGAGGGAGATGGGGGCACCAGGACAATTCTGGCGAAGGAAGAGGGTGAGGTTCCGGGCTTCAAGGAGGGAGGGATCCAGACGGGAGAGGAGGTAGCGGTAGGAGGAGAGGGTAGAGGAGGAGGAGGAGGGGGCAGGGACGGGCGGGGAGACATCCATGGCATCAGGGGTGGGGGAAGGGGGACGAGGCAGAGCCTTTTTGGGAGCAGAGGAGGCAGGAGTGCCGCTGGGGCGCTTGACGGCGGTGGAGGAGGGGTGGGGGATGGGAACAACTGGAATGTGGCGGGGAGTGGCAGGTCCTGGGGCTGGAGTCGGCGCTGGAGATGGTGAGGGCGATGGCGAAGGCGATGGTGAAGCCAATGATGAAGACGATGAAGGTGAAGGGGAGAGTGGAGCGTGGGCAGTAGCCCGCCGGGCGACCACCCTGGCGGGGGCCGCAGAAACGGATGGAGTAGAGGGAGGGAGTGGAGGGAAGGGATCAGAGGAGGCGCGGGAGGGAGGAGCTGGGGACGGGGCGACAAATAGAGAGGGAGATGATAGAGTGGGGGGGATGGACTGAGGGGGGAGTGAAGCGGCACACCACGTGATAGTGGTGGCAGCAGCGGAGGGGGAGGTGTAGATAATGGCAGTGGTGGTGGCTGTAGAAGAGGTGGTGGGGGTGGACATGATGGGAAGGGGGAAAAAATCACAGTACTAGACAAAGGAGCAAACGAGAGACACAGAGGAGAGAGGGACGGAGAATGACGAAGGAGATTGGGGCCGAAGCCCCAATCTGCTGCCACTGGGGGGGGGGGGGGGGGGCGATCCGGCCGGCTGGCTGGTGGGGACGCCTCTGCTGCTGCTGCTGCTGCTGCTGCTGGGTGCAGCTAGGACCACCGCTGGCCGCTGGCTGCAACCGCTGGTGGCGGGACCGCTGCTGGCCGCTGGATGCTGGATGCTGGGTCGTGGCCGCGGGCTGGTGGCCGCTGGCTGCTGGCTGCTGGCTGGGGCCGGCGTAGGAGAAGACCGCTGCGTACTGCTGGCGGGGATGCCGCTGGCTGCTGGCGTAGACCGCCGCTGGCTGCTGGCGGAGACCTCTGCTGGCGGGGACCGCTGCTGGCGGGGACCGCTGCTGGTGAGGACCGCCGCTGGCAGGGACCGCTGCTGGCTGCTGGCTGCTGGCTGCTGGCTGCTGGCTGCTGCACGTCGATGGGCTGGCTGGCTGGCTGGCTGGCTGGCTGGCACCTGCAACACCTAACACTTCGATCGGTACCAGAAGAGCACAGATCGAAGGGCGGTATTCGACTGAATCACCGCCGAAGATTTCTGCTAGGAGCTGGGGCCGCCGCTTATATGGAGATCGTAGAGGGCGCCACCGCACGTCACGTGGCGTCGATGTGTAGCTATCTCTGGCTATCGTCTGTTTTCTCGATTGCAGGCAATCGATTGTCACGTGATTGATGCAACGTCGACCGCCATATCTTGTCCAATTTTAATCCTTCTTCTTTACGATTAAAATTGTATTGATGTTTGTGGATTTCAATTGCCTCTCTATACATACGTGTATGATAATGCGACGTCCTCGCTAGCACGCTTGTGTCACCAAATTTTATTTCGTGATCTCCACCTTAAAAACATGTTCCGCTACTGCCGATTTGTCGATATGTCCGAAGCGACAGTTTCTTTTGTGCTCCGTCAAACGTGTATTGATGCTTCTTTTTGTAGTTCCTATGTAAACCCTGCCACAACTACATGGAATTTTATATACCCCTGGGGTGGCTAGGGGGTGACGAGCTTCTTTTGTTGAACTTAGGCATTCACTAATTTTCTTAGTAGGTCTGAAAATAGTCTCCATCTGAAACTTGGCTAGTACTTTCCCAATGCGATCCGCAATGTTATGGATAAAAGGAAAAAATACTTTTCCAGCTGATGGTTGTTGCTGTCTCCTATTTTTAGGCATTTTTCTACTTGTGTGAAGTGCTCGGTTAATCTCGTTTTTCGTATAACCATTTTTCGCAAAAGCCATTTGTAAATGATTTAGTTCTTCTTGTAAGTAGCCTGGTTCACAAATATTATTGGCCCTACCCACTAGTGTTTTTATGACCCCCCTCTTTTGCCTGGGGTGGTGGTTTGAGTTCTTATGGAGGTAGCGATCAGTATGTGTACCTTTCCTGTAGACCTTATGGCCTAAGGTCCCATCCGCCAGTTTGATAACTGATACATCCAAAAAGTTAAGTTGTCCATTATTCTCTTTCTCCATGGTAAATTTGATCTTTGGGTTGATGCTATTTAAGTGCACCAGGAAATCATTCAAGTCCTCTTCTCCATGATTCCATATTACAAAAGTATCATCCACATAGCGATACCACTTCGAGGGGCTTTTTGTGGCCGACTGCAGTGCTTGATATTCAAAATATTCCATGAATAAATTACTGTCGGTCCTAATGACATCCTTGTCAGTTTTGATGTAGTGTCTTTGTTCACTATGGTTCCCGTTGATGAAGCTCTCTCTCATATAGCCGATATGTTCCCTACTGATATAGTGGCCTTGTTCCAACATTGTCTATCCTCGACCTATTTTCAGTACAATGGTGAATTTTATGAACAGATTGATGGGGTAGCCATGGGAAGCCCCCTAAGCCTCGCAATTCATGGAATATTTTGAACATCAAGCACTGCAGTCGGCCACAAAAAGCCCCTCGAAGTGGTATCGGTATGTGGATGATACTTTTGTAATATGGAATCATGAGGAAGAAGACTTGAATGATTTCCTGGTGCACTTAAATAGCATCACAAGCATGCTAGCGAGGACGCCGCATTATTATACACATATGTATAGAGAGGCAATTGAAATCCAGAAACATCAATACAATTTTAATCGTAAAGAAGAAGGATTAAAATTGGACAAGATATGGCGGTCGACGTTGCATCAATCACGTGACAATCGATTGCCTGCAATCGAGAGAAAAGACGATAGCCAGAGACAGCTACACATCGACGCCACGTGACGTGTGGTGGCGCCCTCTACGATCCCCATATAAGCGGCGGCCCCAGCTCCTAGCAGCCAGTCGTCGACTCACCTCGGAAGATGTTCTCCGTAGTTGAGAACGAAACGTCAGGGAGGAGAAGTTCTACAGATCGACCACGGCAATTTAGCCCGGAAGTGTTTACTGATGAAGATGCCGGCCGTGAAAGCCTACATGGGATGATTATGCTCATTGATTACTTTAGTATGTAGAACTAATTAACTATGTTAAATGTAATTCCATTTTTTTTCTATGTCAGTGTGTTCCATTAATGCTACAGAAATAGTACCACAGACAACAGGAATGTTTTTTGAACGACGATCAGTCACGCTGGTTTCAACAAATAATGCTGAACTTGTACTTACATACAGTTTGAGTGAGATTCAACAACAATTCTATTCTATTAAGAAAGGAACTGATATAATTCATTCAGTCGAAGATAACGATACAGTTTCGAAAATGAAAACGTCGTTGTGAAAGAACTGGATCATCACTAAAATGCATGTAGAGGCTAAATGCGCTAACAATGAACGAGAGATTGTTTCTTAAACCTTTTGCCACACAATACCATCGTTAGACGCAAACGTGCCTGGTCTGATTTTCGAGGAAGTGTCCTTCGTACTGCATTTGGTATCTTAAACAGCTGTGATCTATTGGATGTCAAAGATAAAATTTTAGCCCTTGGCCAATGTCTAGTCCGAATTCAGTTAACCACTCTAACGAAGCAATGTTATTAAGGAATGTGCACCAGCGCTAAGCACACAGTTTTTATTGAACAAATTGTAAAGGAATTCATTGCAAATTTCAACATAATTCTTAGTGAGAAGAATGCAACCATCCATGAGTTGTCTGAAGGATTAAATGCTGTGAGTGCTCACTTACATTTAAACACTCCGCTTTTAAGAATTACGAGGGTGAGTCAAATGAAAACCTTAAATTTGTAATAACAAATCGAAATTTCGCGTCGTTATCCTGTAAGTTGGTAATCGTGCTACAAACAGCGTGCAGAACGGCCTGTAGGTGGCAGCATGGTGCAAATGCACACATACCGTCGCAGTATCAGTATAAAGATGGCCGCCCCACTTGCGACTTGCAGCAGGGAAAAACAGCGTTCTGTTATTCGGTTTTTGCGTAGTGAAGATGTGAAACCTATTGAAATTCATCGACGAATCTTCATTCGTTCAGTACGGTGATGCATGTTTGTCACAGCAGCAAGTCTACGAATGGAGTAGGAAGTTCGTAAATGGTGTGACTTCAGTGGAAGATGCTCCTCGTCCAGCTCAGGCACAACGAGTTGTGACTCTACAGAACATTGCAGCAGCTGAAGCCATAGTGAAGGAAAACCGCCGAGTGACACTGAATGACATTGCAGCATGTTTACAGATTAGTCATGGGTCAGCACACCACATTGTGCATGATATGCGCCAGTTTCACAAAGTGTCTGCAAGATGGGTGCCATGCAGCTGACTCCTGAAATGAGAGAACGACGTGTTGATGCTTGTGAAGAACTTCTTCGGCGCTTTGAACGAGTAGGTGATGGCCTCCTTGCAAGGATCGTTACTGGGGACGAAACCTGGGTTCACTTCCACCAAATGGAAACGAAGTGAGCGAGCAAGGAACGGCACCATTCCTCATCACCAAAACGAAAGGAGTTTCGAACAGAACCATCAGCAGGGAAGGTTATGCTGACTCTCTTTTGGGACGAAAAAGGCGTCATTTTGGAGTATTACTGTCATTACGAAATAGCCAAATAAGCTGGTACGTAAGGGTGTGAGGATTTTTGGAAATCAAATGCAGCGGGCATGCATTGTAATTTAAGTGGCTTCTGTAGGCCAGGTTGAGATTATTTTCCAGCTTTATACAAAGCAGTTATCCTGTACAAAATTGTTTGTCTCAGCTTACTCTAAGCTACTGTACACTTTGTAAGTATAAATAAGTGCCACACCTGACCAGGGAGAGGGGGAGGAACAGATGGAGATAGGGAGGAGCGAATCGACAGAGAGAAGGAGGAGATGGAAAGAGAAAGGGAGGGGAAAATGGCAGAGAGGGGGAGGGGATGAATAGAGAGGTGGGTAGATGCAGTTGCAAAAAGTAAGTGTGGATGAGACGATGGGCAGAGAGAATGGAGAGGAGGTGGAAGTGTAAGAGGCTTGTGAAACATGGAGGCACGTGGAGGGCAGGTGGAAGGAAAGAGGATGTGAATAGAGAGATGGAGACAGTGTGAGGTGGAAGGAGGATAGACTATGAGCAGGCAGCTGAAATGGGATGGGGAAGGTGAAACAGAGATAGGACGTGAGGAAGCAATACTGTGTGAATGTTTTATGAGGTAACAGATTGTGCCACATAGCCAAATACCACTGATAAATTTTACATCTTCTCTACAGTTATATGGTATAAAATAGCAGAAACTGGGACACATGTGTGCAATGTATCTGAATTACATATACAGGAGCAAAACCACAGGTAAAAGTGTAGTATATATTGTAAAAATGCATGTACATACATATTTCCACATCTCCAGATAATTCACTGGATTGCTTTCAACCAGACTTGGAACACATGCCAGTTATTGCCTGGAAAGAAGTACTGTGGGAACAAGGACTACCTCCCATAGTGGTGACTGTTGGGATGAAAACTGTGTGACATCTAAGATGAACATAGAGATATTGAAGGAGGATATGGACAGAGAGAGATGATGGGAGGAGATAAACAGGTAGGGCGTTGAGAATGTGATGGACAGAGAGAAGAGGACCAGGTTATGGACAGAGGATGGGGCTTGGAGTAAAGGGACAAAGGGGAGGAGGAGGAGAGAATAGAAAGGGCAGGGGAGACGGACAAAGAGAGGGCGTAGGAGAAATGGACATAGAAAGGGGTGAGAATGGGATGGACAGAGAGAGGGAAGAGGAGAACATGGACAGAGAAAAATGGGAGGACGAGATGGACAGAGAGAGAGAGAGAGAGAGAAGGGGGGGGGGGGGAAGGAGGAGCAGATGGACCTTTAAGTTCAGGCTTTAGTAGGCTTCCAACAGTGCTGATAACTGCAGTCAAATGTAAGCTGCTATGCTTTCTTGGGATACAGTCATCTCTGCAGGCACTCCAAGCAGAAGTTTCTTTTGTAATCTTTCTGTAAATTACCTAATGACGCATCCAATAACTCAATAGCTTTGGGTCACATGATCCTAGGAACCTGAGAAAAGATGATAACAAAGAAACCAGTGCAATATCTTCCACGGTTGGAAATGAAAAGGAAAAGAAAAGTAAAGTTTGGAAACAGAATTACAGATCAGGGAGAAGAAATTAAAACGTTTAGGTTTTCCGATGACATTGTGGTTCTTTCAGAGACAGCAAAGGACTTGCAAGAGCTTTTGAACAGAATGGCCAGTGTCTTCAAAAGATATTACAAGGTCAACATCTACAATAGTAAAATAAAGATAATGGAATGTCGTCTAATGAAATCAGGCGATACTGCGGAAATGGGGTTAATGACATATCATTCCATATTAATGTAATACTGCCGCCTTCTGAAGAAGATAGATTTAAATCTGTCGAAACCTAGGTAAAGATTACTTTATCCATTGCAACTGGTCGGCAGTTTTTAATCTTATTACGTGGAACCGTTGCTGTTGCGCAGCTATGTTTAAAATACTTAAAAAAAGACATTAAAAGAAGCAGATGTGTTTTGATATTTGGGCAGTAAACTAGCTGTTGATGCCCGAAGTAATGAGGATGTATAACTCAGAGTAACTGTAGATAGGAAACCTTTTTTCAAAAGTAGGGGTGTGTTAACATCGAACATAAATGTAAATATTAGGAAGTTTTTTCTGTAGGCGTTTGTCTGGAGTGTCGCCACCTATGGAAGTGAAACGGTGACGGTAAGCAGAAGAGAGAACTACAAAATAGAAGCTTCTGCAATGTAGCACTACATTAGAATACTGAAGATTTGATACAAAGATCGCGGAACTAATGAGAAGGTACTGAGTAGAATTGGGGAGAAAATAAATTTATGGCACAACTTGAGTGAAAGAAAGAATGCGTTGATAGGACTCATTCTGACGCATCAAGTTAATGGTAGTGGAGCGAGCTGTGTGGAGACCAACGAAGAGCACTGTAATAGATGTACGTTGCAGCAGTTTTTCGGAGACGAAGAGGCTTTGTGCAGGATAGAGTTGTGTGGAGAGCTGCCTCAAACCTGTCTTCCGACTGAAGACCACAACAATAACAGGTTATTATTAGTAATACAACATTTCGGTACTAATGGTGTTTTCAAACGTATCAGTCATGAAAGCATTTAAATGTGCATTTACAGACCAACAGGGAGTGGTTGCGTCTGTCAGTCAGCAACGGTGTTGTCAGTAAAGCAATAAATTACTTACCCCATAAGAATTAATTCATGAATAACAAACGTGTTGAGCTGGGCAGGTAGGTGGCAGAGAGCGCACGCGGTACGAGTTCTCATATATCAAGCGGTGTTATTGCTGGTCGTTGCGTAACTTGCAGAACTAAGCAGAGCTCACAACAACAGCAGTGACATGTAACTCCCGTTGACAGTAATAACTACTTTCATTCCTCGCTCCGGCGTCATGTACTTACAGAACTGTCAGCAACATGGAGACGTTGTTTGTGAAACCACTCGACGTAAATGAGAAAATTATCGGCTGAAAAAAAAAAATAGAATGACGCAGTTGGTAGTTCCTGTGGCGTTACAACGCGCAAATGAAATGAGAAACCAAGTTTCTGAGTCTTGTTCTCTTTGTGCATAAATAACCGGCCGTCATATAGGCAAGAAGCACATGATACTACGTATTCCAATCAAGCCTAAGTGGGGAACATCAACACGTGAAAAAGTAAATAAAATTCTCTTGAAAATTAATGACCAGTTCTACAGACACGCGTATATACAGAGCAAGCTATGAGTAATCAGCTTGGGTATTAATAAACAGCTTTAGCACTATCTAATCCTTTATTTTTAGATCACTAACGGTTTCATGGAACTAAGAGTCACATCTTCAGGTCAACGTCTGCATAATAATAAATCAAGAAGGAATAAAAAGCATTAGTCATTCACTGATAAGATAATTTTCCTAAAATTATTTTAAGATTTTATTTTAAAAAACAATTAAGAGGAGTAGGAACGCCCTATCCCGACAATGTTAAATTTAGTGACTTGGCATCCCTGTATCTCAAGAACCATGTACCCATTGACATGAAACTTTTACAGGGCATTAAACTGTACGTTCTGAGTCTGCTGAACTACAATAATTGCATTTCAGCCACTGTTTTCGTATATACAATTTTTTAATTACACGATTAAACTTTTGTGTACTTTTTTTGTACCTTATACTAAATAATTTTAGTTATACATAACTTTGTTCTTCTTTTAGTTCAGTAGACTCAGGATATGTATGTTATTACTCCCTGAAAATTTGAATACTCTACTAGAAGTAGTTTCTGAGATTTAGGGAAAAATGCAACAGAAAACGTAAATTTTCAGGAACAGCTTCTAAAGTTTCAAAAGACCGCAACTTATTTAATATATGCATCCTGCACCATACTGTACATCATCCTCTTGATCATTTTCCAAGTTTTTTCCTCTGTTCTTCTTTCTGGGCTCCTTAGTGGCCAACTGTGCTGCATACTCTGCTTTATCAATGTGAACCTTATCCATCCGTTCAAGTTCTTGGATGCAATTTGCTCCTGGATTAATTCCCATATGCTGTAGCACTCTCACACTACCAATGTTGCCATCACTAAAAGCAATAACAGCATCACTGACCCCCCACTTTAGTGTCTTCATTCCAACAAAAACATCTTTTGGTAAGCGAGTCCAGATAAGATTATTGAACGATCATTGGGATTTTGAGTCTGACCATGCAGACACTTCTTCAGTAATTCAGGATTTGCCAAATCTCTGTAAATAGGTTTTATGATATCCATGACTGCTGCTGGGATGAAATGTTTATGGCTGTATGAACTGTTTGAGTACTGGGCATCGCGGTAACTGCACCATGATTCAGGTCCAGGAGGACAAAGGTGGTGTACTGGTTTTCGATCAGTTGACAGTCTGTGGACGAAGGTACCTGCTTCATTTTCAACAAATCTTCAGTATTATTTCTAATGACCATCACATACACTACTGGCCATTACAATTGCTACACCACGAAGATGACGTGCTACAGACGCGAAATTTAACCGACAGGAAGAAGATGCTGTGATAAGAAAATGCTTAGCTTTTCGGAGCATTCACACAAGGTTGGCGCCGGTGGCGACACCTACAACGTGCTGACATGAGGAAAGTTTCCAACCGATTTCTCATACACAAACAGCAGTTGACCGGCGTTGCCTGGTGCAACGTTGTTGTGATGCCTCGTGTAAGGACGAGATATGGGTACCATCACGTTTCCGGCTTTGATAAAGGTCGGATTGTAGCCTATCGCGATTGCGGTTTATTGTATCGCTGCATTGCTGCTCGCGTTGGTCGAGATCCAATGACTGTTAGCAGAATATGGAATCGGTGGGTTCAGGAGGGTAATACCGAACGCCGTGCTGGATCCCAACGGCCTCGTATCACTAGCAGTCGAGATGACAGGCATCTTATACGCATGGCTGTAACCGATCGTGCAGACACGCCTCGATCCCTGAGTCAACAGATGGGGACGTTTTCTAGACAATAACCATCTGCACGAACAGTTCGACGACGTTTTCAGCAGCATGGACTATCAGCCGGAGACCATGGCTGCGGTTGCCCTTGACGTTGCATCACAGACAGGAGCGTCTGCGATGGTGTACTCAACGACGAACCTGGGTGCACGAATGGCAAAACGTCATTTTTTCGGATGAATTCAGGTTCTGTTTACAACATCATGATGGTCGCATCCGTGTTTCGCGACATCGCGGTGAACGCACATTGGAAGCGTGTATTAGTCATCGCCATACTGGCGTATCACCCGGCGTGATGGTATGGAGTGCCATTAGTTACACGTCTCGGTCACCTCTCGTTCGCATTGACGGCACTTTGAACAGTGGACGTGACATTTAAGATGTATTACGACCCGTGGCTCTACCCTTCATTCGATCCCTGCGAAATCCTACATTTCAGCAGGATAATGGACGACCGCATGTTTCAGATTCTGTACGGGCCTTTCTGGATACAGAAAATGTTCGACTACTGCCCTGCCCCGTACATTCTCCAGATCTCTCACCAATTGAAAACGTGTGGTCAATGGTGGCCGAGCAAGTGGCTCGTCACAATACGCCAGTCACTACTCATGATGAACTATGGTATCGTGTTGAAGCTGAATGGGCAGCTGTACCTGTACACGCCATCCAAGCTCTGTTTGACTCAATGCCCAGGCGTATGAAGGCCGTTATTACGACCAGAGGTGGTTGTTTTGAGTACTGATTCTCAGGATCTATGCACCCAAATTACTTGTCAGTTCTAGTGTAATATATTTGTCCAATGAATACCCAGTTACGAGTATCATCTACATTTCTTCTTGGTGTAGCAATTTTAATGGCCAGTAGTGTAATACTGCTGTAGTTACCAATCATTTTGTCTGTCAGCCTGCCTCTTATGGTTTTACCATCATAAAGTTTCTTGTCTCTCAAACTTTGTTTCACCTTCCTCAACCTGGTGCCCATCCTGTTTTGGACATGACCTTTATGACACAGCAATCGACAGCCTTCTGTATAAAAAATTACCGATTTTATTAGATCTTGAAGTAAAGCATCTAAAAATGTTAACATTTTCAACCGGTGTAGATTACATTTAAAAAAATAAAGTAAAATACATCCCATCTGAATTTTAAGTGATATATATGTCATTTTATTCATTAAATTTTAAATTTTATAATGTAACTAAAACATTAGAGCTAAGAGCTCATAACTTGATACCCAACATTCATTGCCCATCAAAATAAAACAGCTCTAAAAGCCGATCCGTCATTGAATAAAACTGCCGGATGTATGCATTCAAATCCAGTACGGTAGATGGGGCCTAAACAGTTTATGCCATTGTGATCCACTGGTGATATGGAAACATGTGAAAAACTATTAAGGAATTATATACGGAGGTGACAAATCAGGGGCTATCGACATGCACATATTCAGATGGCGATAACATCACGTACACAAAGTATAAAAGCGCAGTGCATTGGCGGTGCTGTCATTTGTACTGAGGTGATTCACATGAAAATGGTTCCGACGTGATTATGGCCGCACAACGGGAATCAATAGACTTTGAACGCAGAGTGGTGGTTGGAGATAAACACATGCGGCATTTCATTTCGGAAATCGATCCATTTCGGAAATCGACCCACGGAGCGCCAAGAGTGTGCCGAGAATACCAAATTTCAGACGTTACCTCCCACCACGGACAACGCAGTGGCCGACGGCCTTCACTTAACGACTGAGAACAGCGGCGTTTGCGTACAGTTGTCAGTGCTAACAGGCGAGCATCACTGCTTGAAATAACGGCAGAAATAAATGTGGGACGTACGACGAATTACGACAGTGTGGCGAAATTTGACGTTAATGGGCTATGGTAGTAGAAGACGGACGCGATAGCGCTTGCAAACAGCACGACGTCACCTGTAGCGTCTCTCCTGGGCTCGTGACCATATCGGTTGGACCGTAGACGACAGGAAAACGGCGGCACGGTCAGATGAGTCCGGATTTCAGTTGGTAAGAGGTGATGGTAGGTTTAGATTATGGCACAGACCCCACGAAACCATGGAGCGAAGTAGTCAACAAAGCACTGTGCAAGCTGGTGGTGTCTCCTTAATAGTGAGGGCTGTGTTTGCACGGAATGGACTGGGACCTCTGGTCCAACTGGACCGGTAATTGACTGGAAATATTTACGTTTGGCTACTTGGAAACCATCTGCAGTCATTCATGGACGCCGGCCGGAGTGGCCGAGCGGTTCTAGGCGCTACAGTCTGGAACCGCGCGACCGCTACGGTCGCAGGTTCGAATCCTGCCTCGGGCATGGATGTGTGTGATGTCCTTAGGTTAGTTAAGTTTAAGTAGTTCTAAGTTCTAGGGGACTGATGTCCACAGCAGTTAAGTCCCATAGTGCTCAGAGCCATTTGAACCATTCATGGACTTCATGTTCGCAAACAGTGATGTAATGTTTACAGAAGACAATGCGCCATGTCACTGGACCACAATTGTATGTTATTGGTTTGAAGAACATTCTGAAGGATTCAGACGAATGATTTGTCCATCCAGATCGCCCGACATGAATCACATCGAACATTTATGGGGCATAATCGAGAGGTTTCAGATCCGGAAAAGGAACTAGAGAGGCAGTACTAGCTTTGAGGATGGTATTAGAAAGAGTAATTGGAGTTAATAGGAAAACCAGCTTGACCTGTATAGATTTACAAAAAGCATTTGACATGGTTAATTGGAAATTGTTATTCCGAACAATGAAGGAAATAAATCTTGATTGGAGGGACAGAAGATTAATCTGGAACCTGTATAAAAGGCAGGAAGCAGAGACAGAAGTGGATGGTGTGAAGAAGACAGCAAAAATAATGAGGGGAGTAAGGCAAGGATGCCCATTATCACCATATTTGTTCAACTCATTTATTGAAAAAAAACAGTGAAAAATTGAAAAGAGTAACCAAAGGAATTAAAATTAACGGGGAACGAATACACTGTATCCGTTTTGCAGATGATATACTAGTGCTTGCTGACTCAGTAAAGGTAATGGAGTTTATGTTCCTAAAATTTGCCAAAATCCTAAGAGAATTTAATCTAAAAGTAAATAAGAAGAAAACAAAAACTATGATAGTAGGGAAGACAAAAGAAAATGGTAAAGTTAACATTAAACTAGAAGATGATGTCCTAGAACAGGCTGAGAACTTCTGTTATCTGGAACCGCACGACCGCTACGGTCGCGGTTTCGAATCCTGCCTCGGGTATGGATGTGTGTGATGTCCTTAGGTTAGTTAGGTTTAAGTAGTTTTGAGTTCTAGGGGACTTATGACCACAGCAGTTGAGTCCCATAGTGCTCAGAGCCATTTGAACTTCTGCTATTTGGGGAGCACAATCACTGACGACAATAAATGTATTACAGATATAAAGAGAAGAATAGCCTTGGCAAAGCAAGCTTTCCAAAATAAAAGGAATTTGCTAACAGACAATCATATAAGCCTAGAAAATAGGAAAAAGTTTGCCAAAACTTTTGTCTGGAGTGTGTTAACATACGAATGTGAAGCGTGGACTCTGGGAAAGGCAAAGAAAAAGAGACTGGAAGCAATGGAAATGTAGATATGGAGAAGAATGACGAAAACAAATTGGGTAGACAGAAAAAGTAATGAACGGGTCTTAAGAGAAGTGAATGAGAACAGAACGCTGCTAAATTATATAGGAAGAAGAAAATTAAAAATGATAGGGCACATAATGAGACACAACCAGTTCTTAAAGAATGTACCTGAAGGAAAAGTTTTATGGAAAAAACCAAGAGGCAGGCCAAGAGCAACGTATTTTAATAACATCAAAGAAGATATGGGGACAAAATCGTATGAAAAATTGAAGAGGATGACAATGGGGAGAGGTACGTGGCTAAATCGACAAGGCATAGCCTTTAGTTTATGATGATGAATCAAGAGGTCAGTTCGGCACAACATTCTGCATCGGCATCACTTTCGCAATTATTGATAACAGTTCACGCAGCATGGCATAATATTCCTGTAGGGGACTTCGAACGATTTGTTGACACCATGCCTCGTCTAGTTGCAACACTCAGCAGGGCAAAAAGAGATCTTACACGATACTAGCAGGTATCACCTCAGAATACGTGGCTAACTTGAAATATCAAGGCGCGGTTTCAGCAAAATGAAGGAATATTCTAAGTGACAGGGACAAAATGCGTCAAGTAAATAGCTTACTGACGGAAAAGTAGAACATGAAAGACACACTTACCACCTCTCAGGTCGATACACAATCGCTAATAAGGACGGCATGAAAATAAACAATTATGCTAGAAACTGCTCGCGAATGCGCTGATAATGCTCTGAACCTAGAGAACGATCGGTGGTCTTTAGGTGGAACGCATACATTTAGAAAAAATTGTCAAATCAGTTGATGTTTCAGGGTTTTTATTCCCTCTTGATTTACTGCCATGCAGATGTCCACCTGAAGATGGGGCTCTTAGTGCTACGAAATCGGTAGTGGTCTAAAAATAAAGCACTAAAAACAGCTGAAGCGGTTTATCAGTACCCATTATAACAACCTGTTCTCTGCAAATGGAATGTCCCTCAGGTTAGACAAAACATCGTACACGTAACTGTGTACTTCTGGAGGCCTGACCTCACCGCTGAAAATAGTACACGAGATTACGAATGTAGTTCATGAATGTACAAGCGGTGTACAAGCGTAAATCAGTAAACGAAACTATTTTTAGTTTCTTCGATTTTACGTGTTCATACTGATAAGATTGAGAATTGGAATTTTTTTTCGTATTTTGGTTTTTTGAGTCTTGTGACTGGTTTGATGCGGCCCGCAACGAATTCCTCTCCCGTGACAATCTTTTCATCTCGCAAGGGAAACTCGCCGTCGCTCCCTGTCAGATTTGGTGCTAAGATGGCCCAGTAGATAACCCTTCAAAAATTGAACACAGATCACACAGATCAAGTATGAGAACAGGAAGAAGGTGTACTGAACTGTGGAAAAAGAAGCAAAATACCGAGTGCGTTCCATAAGTAAAGCGACCAGTTTTTTTTCTGACGCAACGGTACTCCACAGCGTGTTGTAACCGGCTGGACTAAAGGGACGGGGCTGTCAGCTTCAAAACGCTTTTTGTCTTTTTCGGCTGCGAGCTGCCGGAGAGTCAGGACGTGCGTTTCTGTCAACCCCATATTGAGTTTATGTAACACGGCACAATGGATCATTCTGTAGAGCAACGGTGCGCTATCAAATTTTGCGTTTAACTTGTGAAGTCCGCCACCGAAACGTTTCCATTACTTCAGCATGCCTTTGAAACTGATTGCTTGTCCAAATCATTGTAACCGAAGATTTGAACATGAGAAAGGTGTGTGCCAAACACGTCCCAAAAGTGTTGGCCGACGAACACAAGCACATGCGAGTGCTTCGGTGCCGAGAAATGTTGGAGATGTCCTCACTTTTTGAACTCATTTATCACTGGTGATGAGTCGTGGATTTTTGAGTATGACCCTGAGACAAAAAGGCAGAGTTCAGAGTGGCACACCCAATCGTCGCCCCATCCCAAGAAGGCACGGATGAGCAAGTATAGGATGAAAACCATGCTCATTGTCTTCTTTAACGTCAGAGGCAGTATCCACCACGAATTCGTACCTACCGGGACTACCGTGAACTCAGTTTTCTACTTGGAAGTGCTCAAAAGACTAAAAAGGAGGGTCTCGCGCTGCTGAAGCGACATCAAGGACACGTGGAAAGTTCACCACGACAACGCGCCGAGCCACAGCGCCTTCAAACGACTTCCTGGTTAGTACCAAGAGACCCCATTGGTTCCCCAGCCTCCCTACAGTCCTGACCTGGCTCCCGTTGACCTTTTTTTTTTTTGTTTCCTCGGTTAAAAGGAGTCATGAAAGGAAAACATTGGGGCACGATTGAAAGCATCCAGGCGCATGTTGCATCAGCTCTAAAGGATATTCCGGAAAAGGCATTCCAGGATGCGTTCCAAGCATGGAAACATCGCTTCCAGAAGTGTATCGATGCAAGAGGGTGCTATTTTGAAAATTCTTGATTATTTGTACGAATACAAAAAATGGTTCAAATGGCTCTGAGCACTATGGGACTCAACATCTTAGGTCATAAGTCCCCTAGAACTTAGAACTACTTAAACCTAACTAACCTAAGAACATCACACACACCCATGCCCGAGGCAGGATTCGAACCTGCGACCGTAGCAGTCCCGCGGTTCCGGACTGCAGCGCCAGAACCGCTAGACCACCGCGACCGGCTGTACGAATACATTCAATAAATGATTTTTTATTAATTTGTTCGCATTACTTATGGAACGCACCTTGTAGAAACAGTGAATGGTCCAAGAACCATGAGTGTAATAAACAACTTCCTAAAACAGCAATGGTGTTGTTGGGAAGTGGACAGAATGTTCGAGTGCCATGCCGCCGAGCTGTGTTCAAAACTCCCTCGTGCGTTTTTTTTTTCCTCGCAAGATTATGAACTGTCCGTCTGGTCATTGAAATTTTAGTTCTCTTTCCGTAGCCTTGGCAGTTGTCATATTACACATTAGTTATAGAATATGTCATATAGTAAAAACACGTTACCATCGCAAGTAAATGTGATGAATAGTGAGAGCAGGCGAGATATCACATAGACGTGTCACAGAAATGAAACAATACATAAACGGGTGTGAACTATGTTACAACAAAGAAATTCAAGAGTCAACACTTTCAAAATGGATCGCAACTTCAAAAACGTTAAAAACATGTGTTTTGACAGAGCACAGAGGGACTATGTGATAATGAAACTGTTGCGTTTATTCGTTGGAGCTTATGTGACAAACTATTATGTTTTCATCATTTCCTCGGGAGTGACTACATTCACATTCGTACGAACACCTATATCGGGCAAGGAGGCGTATGTTACACAGTTACCAGGCGTACAAATTAGGTGCGTCGATGAAAGATCCATATGGAATGACACACGTATTGTCACTAATGCCGTGTACGACACACCAGACATGTTTTTCGGTGGAGGATTCTGTTGACTCGTCGCGTTGTCATCAAACGTTTGCGGCTCCCTTTCGAAAGCCACTTCCTTTCGGCTGCTAATAGAGCAGTTGTGCAGAATCAGCTGTCATTCAAGGTCCCTTCCTTACAATTCGCCATTGCAAACGGACGTTACACCACGATAGAGACACAAATCTGAATAAGGCGAACAGTGAGGAAAAGAAAAAAAACAAAAAACCTAGCCCGTTTTGCAGTTCAGCACCGTAACCACTTAGCCACGACACCATTCCTATTACCCGCTGCTCTATATAGCCCTTCTTGGTCTTCAACCGTTCACTGTTTTTATTTTTGACAGTCCAGTGCACCTTCTTCCTGTTTCCATGCTTGATCTGCGTTCAGTTTTTGACGGTCTGTACACTGGACCCTCTTATCGCTAAATCTGATGCGGGGTGCGAATAGCGAGATAGCACTAGTAGCCTACGTACTCAGTAATTTGCTGATGTATTCCAATTCCTGTCTGCCTCTACAGTTTTTACCATCTACAGCTCCCTCTAGTACCATGGAAGTTATCCCCCCCTCAAACACTTCGATTCTCTTCTGTTCCGGTATTCCCACAGTCCGTGTTTCACTACCATACAATGCTGCATAGCAAACGTACATTATCTGAAATTTCTTCTTCAAATGAAGCCCTATGTTTGATACTAGTAGACTTTTCCTGGCCAGGAATGCCCTTCCTGCCAATGCTAGTCTGCTTTTTACGACCTCCATGCTCCATCAAATGGTTCAAATGGCTCTGAGCACTATGGGACTCAACTGCTGTGGTCATCAGCCCCCTAGAACTTAGAACTACTTAAACCTAACTAATCTAAGGACATCACACACATCCATGCCCGAGGCAGGATTCGAACCTGCGACCGTAGCAGTCGCACGGTTCCGGACTGCGCACCTAGAACCGCGAGACCACCACGGCCGGCCCATGCTCCATCCATCATGGGCTATACTGCTGCCTAGGAGGCAGAATTCGTTCACTTAGTCTACTTCGTGATCCTCAATTCTCATGTTAAGTTTCTCGCTGTTCTCGTTTCTGCTAATTCGCATTACTTTCGTCTTTCTTCGATTTATTCTCAGTCTATATTGCGTATTAATTAGAATGTTCATTCCATTCAACAAATCTTGTAATTCTTCTTCAGTTTCACTCGGGATAGCAGTGTCATCAGCGATTCTTGTCAATGATATCCTTTCACACTGATTTTTAAGCCCACTCATGGATCTTAGTTTTATTTGCGTCATTGCTTCTTCGATGTACAGATTGAGCAATAGGGGTGAAAGACTACATGCCTTTCTTACAAGATTTTGAATCCGAGCACTTCGTTCTTGCTCTTCCAGTCTTATTATTCCCTTTTGGTTCTTTTACATATTGTACTCGTACATTACCCGTCTTCCGCTACAGCTTACAACTGTTTTTCTCAGAATTTCGTACATCCTACACCATTTTAGGTCGTCAAACGCTTATTCCAAGTCGACAGAACCTATGAAGTTGTCTTGATTTTTCTTCAGTCTTGCTTTCATTATCAACGACAACGTCAGAACTGCCACTGTGGTGACTTTACGTTTCCAAAAGCCAAACTGATCGTCATCTAACAGATAATTTTCTTTTCCATTCTTCTGCATATCATCTAGTCAGCAACTTAGATGCGTGAAGTGTTAAGCTGATTGTGCCGTAATTTTCACACTTGTCGGCTCTTGCTGTCTTCGAAATTGTGTGGATGATGTTTTTCCGAAAGTGAGACGGGATAGCGCCAGTCTCGTACGGTCTACACGCGAATGTGAATAGTGCTTTCGGTGCCATTTCACTCAATGATTTTTAGAAATTCCATGGTATGTTATCTATCGCTTCTGCCTTATTTGATCTTAAGTAGCGCATTGCTCATATAAATTCTGATTCTGAAGCTGGATACCCTATTTCTTTCACGTCGAATCCTGTGTTTTCTTTATCTCTTGATCAGAAAACTCTTCGGCCTCACAAACGCCTTCGAGGTACCCTTTCCACCTATCCTCTCTCTAGTCTGTATTTAGCAGTAGAATTTCCCACTGCACTGTTAATCTTACCGTCCTTGTTTCTAATTTCTCCGAAGGTTGCTTCTACTTTTCTATACAATGAATCAGTCCTTCCGACAATCATTTATTTTTCGATTTTTTCACAGTTTTCCTGCAGGCATTTCGCTTTAGCTTCCGTGTACTTCGTATTTATTTCGTTCCTAAGTAACTTGTATTTCTATATTCCTGTCATATGTTACAGATAATTTTAAACGTCGAAGATATAGTCCTGTTGCATATGGATAATAGTTTTTGAGGTGAATATATCAACAAGTTGACACTTCATTGCTCTCATCGTTGATGTCTTATCGCTTCATATTCTGGGCTAACTCGTCTCTGTTGCACAGAAGCGTGTAATAAGGATATTGCGTGGTGTCTATACTAGTAGCTCTCGTAAACCAGCTCTTTAGCTTCGCGTACTGACGACGGCCGCGCAGTAAATTTACTCCCTTGTTACGTTTAGTGTCGACAGCCAATGTCAATTCAGAAACAACAGGAACATTCATAAACATAAATAATATGTGACTGGATTTGCGATTTCCTGTCAGAGAGGTCACAGTTCGTAGTACTTGACGGAAAGTCATCCAGTAAAACAGAAGTGATTTCAGGCGTTCCCCAAGGTAGTGTTATAGGCCTTCTGCTGTTACTTATTTATATAAATGATTTGGGAGACACTCTGAGCAGCCGTCTTCGGTTGTTTGCAGATGACGGAGTCGTTCATCGACTGATAAAGTCATCAGAAGATCAAAACAAACTGCAAAACGATTTAGAAAAAATATCTGAATGGTGCGAAAAGTGGCAGTTGACCTTAAATAACGAAATGTGTGAGGTCATCCACATGAGTGCGAAAAGGAACTCGTTAAACTTCTGTTACACGATAAATCAATCTAATCTAAAAGCCGTAAATTCAACTAAATACCTAGGTATTACAATTACGAACAACTTAAATTGGAAAGAACACATAGAAAATGTTGTGGGGAACGCCAACCAAAGGCTGCGTTTTATTGGCAGGACACTTAGAAAATGTAACAGACCTACTAAGGAGACTGCCTACACTACGCTTGTCCGTCCTCTTTTAGAATACTGCTGCACGGTGTGGGATCCTTACCAGGTAGGACTGACGGAGTACATCGAAAAAGTTCAAAGAAAGGCAGCACGTTTTGTATTATCGCGAAATATGGGAGAGAGTGTCACAGAAATGATACAGGATTTGGGGTGGAAATCAAAAGAAAGGCGTTTTTCCAGTCTCCAACTTTCTCCTCCGAATGCGAAAATATTTTGTTGACACCGACCTGCACAGGGCGGTTCAAATGGTTCAAATGGCTCTGAGCACTATGGGACTTAACGTCTGAGGTCATCAGTCCCCTAGAACTTAGAACTACTTAAACCTAACTAACCTACGGACATCACACACATCCATGCCCGAGGCAGGATTCTAACCTGTGACCGTAGCGGTCGCGCGGTTCCAAACTGTAGCGCCTAGAACCGCTTGGCCACCTCGGCCGGCACATGGGGCGGAACGATCACCACGATAAAATAATGGAAATCAGAGCTCGTACGGAAAGATATAGGTGTTCATTCTTTCCGCGCTCTATACGTGATTGGAATAATAGAGAAATGTGAAGGTGGTTCGATGAACCCTCTGCCAGGCACTTAAATGTAATTTGCAGAGTATCCATGTAGATGTAGATGTATAATCCTAGACAGAGATATGACTTACACTGTCTACATCTCTAGCTTGATGTGCCACAGAGAAGAACGTGATATTCAGCCATAAAAATCGTTGACCTCTTATCAAGTTATGTAAGTAATTTATTAGCTAACAGAGACAGAGGTTCTGTCACATACATGGGACAGAAGTTCGTGTGTGGAACTGGAGCAGGAGGCACAGTATATGGGAGCACAGAACCTCCGTAATTGTCGCTCAACACTGACCGTCATATTGATCCAATAATAGGACACATTTGAAAAGGTAAATGGCATGAGATAGTGACAAGAATCAACGAAGTTCTGCGGAAGCTGCCGAAGAGTGGGCTTGCAACCGGCCCGTTTGTACGAACTGGGAAACCATTTCACAAGAATGCATTCTCCTGCTAGGAAAGCCCCTGGTCATGATGGCATTCAAAACCGTGTCCTCCAGGAGTTCATGGATAAAGTCACTGAATACCTAACACACATAACGAATGCCATACTAAAACATTAAAACTTCCCCGCCTTTTGGAGGACGGCCAAGGTTCTGACGTTCAGGAAGCCGGGGAAAGACCACAGCCTCCCACAAAATTACCGACCCATCAGTCTCCTGAGCTCGCTCAGCAAGATTGTTGAGAAGGTGATTCTCAAACGCATCACTGGGCATTGCATAACAAATGACATCCTGAGACCGGAGCAATTCGGCTTCAGGAATCACCACAACATAACTCTTACGGGTCGTTGAACATGTAGCACATGGCTTCAACACAAACAAAGCAACAGGGGCGGTGTTCCTGGACATCTAAAAGACTTTCGACCGTCTATGGCACAACTGCCTCATTCGCAAACCCAGCGACGCGGGGTTCCCCGATGGGCTGGTGCGTCTCATAAACTCATACCTCACAGACAGGAGTTTCAACACTGTCGTGCAGGGAAAACAATCAACACGACACAGTATACACGCGGGTGTGCCCCAGGGAAGCATCCTAGGGCCCCTACTGTTTAACCTCTACATAAACGATCTCCCAATCACACACAACACAACGATGGCAATCTACGCAGATGACACAGCCATCCTCGCGCAAGATTGGAAACCATCAAACATTACGTCACGCTTACAGACCGCACTCAGAGTGGCTGAGCCTTGGTTAGAGAAATGGCGTGTTGGAGTAAACGTCGACAAGTGCAAAGCCGTTCTGTTCACTAGAAGACCGAAGCAACAGCGCAAACACCGATACTGCAGACCAATAACTCTACATGCACGCCCAATACGTTTCCGCGAGAAAGTCAAACACGGGGGGACCACATACCTGACCAAAGCAAGTGCGAGGCTCAAACAGCTCTACCCTATACTCAACAGGCGTAGCACACTGAGCAGAAGGGTGTCGAGGTCCATGTACATGACACTTATTCGACCCCTGATGAAGTACGCAGCCCCTGTCTGGGGATACGCTGCGCCCACACGCCTGCGCCGTCTGCAGATCATACAAAACAAAGTACTCAAAATCATAAGCAATGCTCCACGATACACACGCATCGCGGACCTTCACCAGGCATACAGACTTGAGACTCTCACGGAGGTAATCCACAAACTCACCACAAGACTATACAGAAACTCCAGACATTCGCAGAACCCGTTTATTCTGAATCTGGGGAACTACGACAACAATCATAGATGGAAACATAAAAGACCAAAAGACATACTTGTAAGGACGTATCATCTACGGCCAAGTTCACGCAAACACAACGGTACAGGTGAACCCCTGTTAATCAGCCACTATTACTGGATATCCAGTTGGAACACACTTGCCGAATAACTGGCACCACGCAGGGAAGCCGTACCGTACACTAAATGCAGAGAAGTTCCACCCCCCCCCCCCCCCCCCACACACACACACACACACAGTGAGATGATCTATGGTCGATCTCCCACTAATATATAACGATCCTGATTGTTCCAGGAATGCACCGGCTGCAGCAAACTCGGATACATTGCCATGGCCTGCCACGCTAATGATGCATGATACCCATACTAACAAACCCAACCTTGCATTAACTATCGCAGGTAGTAAGCCACCACTGCTCTTACTACCCATCCCACTGTCGCAGAAGTTTTTTTCCCACGGCACGAGCCTTGGCACTTTTTTTTCCCTCTGCTCTTCAAATTGCTACCCTCATTCGCGTTTGGTCCACTATCTATCACCTGATGGACCGTGTTAATGCGTAGTCTTACCCAGACGCACGGATAACATCACAGCCCAGCATCCTGTGATCCACCTATTAGATAACTAACATGTTGACGGAGGTGGCAGTAGAACTTTTGGTTTGGTGCGGGCATGGAGGGGCCCCATCTCTATATAAAGTGAATCTCATGCGTGGTTGCTTCAGCATCTCTGAAAATGATGTGAAACTCTTCCACCATCTGTTTCAGTTGTTAATCAAGCAAACAGTGTCTTTTTTTATCAAATTCCTGGTTAGGATCCAACAATACCAGTGTGTCTGCATTTGCCTGCTGGGTAGATGTATGATAGTGAATGGAATAGTGATACTTCAACATGAAACGAGTCCAACCTTGTAAACTCTAAAATGTCCATCCAGGCAACTTTGACTCTGGGCCAAATATGGATAACAATCGCCGATGGTACATAAGTGTACAATGTTAACTTTACGTCCTATCATTTTTTTCTGGTTGCTTCACTTTTTTTGGAAGGCAGTGTACACTTCATCCGTAAGCGAAATGCAAGCTATTAATTACATATATTCGTCGCTCCAACACAGAATACATCGGGAGAACTGTAATCTGGCGTGATTATTTTGTGGCATAGCAGCCTGCACTTGGTTTAACTGATGTGAGTAATACAGGTCCTCATGCAGAATTGACCACGGGTGAACACAGTATTTGTCTTCAACATCTGCAGTTCCTCGCGTACCTGTTTCATACTGATCCTATATCCCTCGTAACACCTCCATATCTGGCGTGTGAACTGTTCGAGTTATACCACAATCCGATATCCTTGTGAATTTTTCCATGTGTGCAGGCCGCAGGTGTCACTAGCTGAACTTTTTTTCGGATCGAGTGTGGCAGTGAGTTTGTTGTTCTACTGGACGACAGTACATTGTACAAACTAAATCGGTGTTTTGGTTGATACTCTATCGACGCACAGCGTTTGGTGTCTGACATCGGGAGTTTTTGGTGTGAGCCTTTGATTCTATAACACGGTTCTGAACTTAGAAATTCTCTGCAAACACTTAAACTTTCACTTCAACTATCAGCAGAGTTTAATAATTTTCAGTGCGACAGCGTCCGCAGCTGCGATGGATTTTTTGAATGATTTCTTGAAGCCTTCAGCTGCCATTCTCTTTATTTCCTGTAGGGATTGTACAATTTCGGCCTTAGGCCATTTTCAAGTATCTAAAACGGAAGTTTCATGCATTGGATACATTAGTGACACTTGTAATTTTGATGTAGGAACAAGTCATATCTGTAGATATACTAGGCGCATTATAACTTACTTTATGGAAGATTTTTTAGTAATAGATGTCATATACGTCGTTGCTCCTATGACATCATGTTACGCTCATAAATTAGATCGAGGTGTTCAAACTATTTTAGGAGCACGTTACTTTCGAGCAGTTGTTGCAAAGCTCTTGCATATAACGTACTTAACACTAGGAAGATTACAATTATTTTACAGAAATTTGCTACCTAACCTGCATATGGTTTTGTTCTAAGTTATATTTAATTATCGTTGACCACAAAATACCTAATATAAATGGATCACTTCAGATATTACATAATTTACAGGAAGGAAAAGTCATGGATGTAATGGAAGAAATTGAAATCTACATACATCTAAAAGATCAGTCAGACAGAGTTTAAAATGAGCAAAAAGACCTGCGATATGGGAAATTCCTAGACAACTCTCTACCAGTTCTACGGCGAAGCGTTACAGAATCATAGAATGTAAAACGATCGCTACGCTCATTAATAAATATGACTGTAACGCGAATCATTACGCAACCTTAAAGCAGTCTTTACTAGTCTCTCGTGGTTCTCAGTACTATTTCATTAGAATTCTGTGGTAAATGTGATATATAAGATCTTTGTACCAACTATTCAAAAATGACGTGCTCCTACAATAACCGAACCAATATTTGCAAGTTATTTTGAAGAATTTACATACAATCATATTTATACCAATGATGAACGATAGGCCGGCTGGTGTGGCCGAGAGGTTCTAGGCGCTTCAGTCTGGAACCGCGCGACCGCTACGGTCGCAGGTTCGAATCCTGCTTCAGGCATGGATGTGAGTGATGTCCTTAGGTTAGTTAGGTTTAAGTAGTTCTAAGTTCTAGGGGACTGATGACCTCAGATGTTAAGTCCCATAGTGCTCAGAGCCATTTGATGAACGATAAGTAAGCGTTATTGCTGGAAAACTGTTCAGATGTCGCTGATGACATAATTCTTCTAGCGTCGCTCGTGTGAAATTCACCTTACCCTTGTCTCACGTGATATCTTGCGAATCATGGACGAAGAACAACAAGCAGATCCCATATTTCTAGGTGTCCGAAAGATGTTTGACAGAGTGCCGCATTACGGACTGTTAACAAAGTTTAGAGCATACGGAATAGATTCTCAGATGTGTGGGTGTTTGGAGACTCTTTCAGTTATAAAACCCAGTATGTTGTCCTTTGTCTTGGAAAACGAGTGTTCATGAAAGATAAAGGTATCGTCAGGAATGCCCCAGGAAAGTTTGGTCTTGTTCTCTATGCGAATGAACGATGTTGCTAGAGTACGTGTGTATACAGGGTGTTACAAAAACGTACGGCCAAACTTTCAGGAAACATTCCTCACACACAAATAAAGAAAAGATGTTATGTGGACATGTGTCCGGAAACGCTTAATTTCCATGTTAGAGCTCATTTTAGTTTCTTCCACCTACGCTCAATGGAACACGTTATCATGATTTCATACGGGATACTCTACCTGTGCTGCTAGAACATGTGCCTTTACAAGTACGACACAACATGTGGTTCATGCACGATGGAGCTCCTGCACATTTCAGTCGAAGTGTTCGTACGCTTCTCAACAACAGATTCGGTGACCGATGGATTGGTAGAGGCGGACCAATTCCATGGCCTCCACGCTCTCCTGACCTCAACCCTCTTCACTTTCATTTATGGGGGCATTTGAAAGCTCTTGTCTACGCAACCCCGGTACCAAATGTAGAGACTCTTCGTGCTCGTATTGTGGACGGCTGTGATACAATGCGCCGTTCTCCAGGGTTGCATCAGCACATCAGGGATTCCATGCGACGGAGGGTGGATGCATGTATCCTCGCTAACGGAGGACATTTTGAACATTTCCTGTAAGAAAGTGTTTGAAGTCACGCTGATACGTTCAGTTGCTGTGTGTTTCCATTCCTGATTTGAAGAGAAGTAATAAAATGAGCTCTAACATGGAAAGTTAGCGTTTCCGGACACATGTCCACATAACATATTTTCTCTCTTTGTATGTGAGGAATGTTTCCCGAAAGTTTGGCCGTACCTTTTTGTAACACCATATATATATATATATATATATATATATATATATATATATATATATATATATATGAACAAGTGTTTTTTATGTTTAAAATTAAATTGTGTTTGAAACTGTAACCTCATTTGGGTCTAAGCTTTCACTCCCTGCAGCCTTTGAGCTCTGCTTACCTTACGTTTTGGTTAAGTTTTCCCATACCATGACGTTTCAAAACTGAATCTCAGTTTGAAAAAAATTTGCACTTGTCTCTGTTACACTTCAGTCCTGCCTGCAAAAGTACAGTAAATAAGGCACGCAAATTCTGCAAATGTTCGTCAGGGGTGCGACCTGACACAACTATATCGTCCAGATAATTTGAGCAACCAGGGACAGTGGCACACAACTGCTGCACGTAAGAATGAAAAATAGCAGGAGCCGAAGCACAACCTAATAACTTTAATACGCCGTGGCATCGTTGCTATCGATACCACATGCCCCCCCCCCCTCTGAAACGATGCGCCGTCGTTGAGTATGGTGTGTGAAGATTTGCCACGCCGGACATTTGCCACGATTTTACCTGCTCCGAAGGGTTGGGTCCCTTGCCTCCCCCTCCTCCTTCCCAACGCTATCGCGCAGTAAAGGTGCTTACTGAGCCTTTCCGCTGGTTTACTTAACATAGGACCAGAATCTCTTTGGCAATATGGCACAGACCAGCAGAACAACTAGAAACTTCACCAACGTGGCGAATCGTCCACGTGGGACATGACAGCAACTCTCTATAACACATAAAATAAAAATTACTAAACATTGAAACACATGGTTCAAAATATAACGCCTATCTAGGCAGGAACTGTTAATGACGCCCACTGGCCTTCGTAAATCTTCGACTTAGTAAATGTAACGGCCAGTACTAAATAATAATATCACTCAACAAATTGTAAAATACAAGATCGTTATTGCACTTGGGTCAGAATAAAATTTCAACCACAGATAATATTTTAGGTTCAGTTATTAAGGCACAGAAAGTTAACACTCTTTTCTAGTTCAAATGGTTCAAATGGCTCTGAGCACTATGGGACTGAGGTCATCAGTCCCCTAGAACTTAGAACTACTTAAACCTAACTAACCTAAGGACATCACACACATCCATGCCCGAGGCAGGATTCGAACCTGCGACCGTAGCGGTCGGGCGGATCCAGACTGTAGCGGCTAGAACCGCTCGTCCACTCCGGCCAGCTTCTTTTCTAGTGATAGTTACACTTGACAATATAACAGCAGATCATTGAATCGGGACTTCGGGCACGCCTGAGCCTACTAAAATTGCGAAACACCATGGCACACGACCTTAGAGCCAAAACACACCCGACGACACGGGCAGAAATTGAGTGAGATACATCAAGTCACCGTTAGGCCAGAAGGCAGACAAGCATTCGGCGACAAGTTGCAACGAGCACCAACTCGAGTTATGTCAATCGCCCCAGTTCCGCCATAGCAACGCGGACGCGCCGCGTCAACAGTTGCCACGCCGAGCTTCCTTATCACACAACCCGTCCAGAACGACTGCCGCCGTCCCGAGTACACACGCTCGTAGCAATCATGTGCGTTCACAGGAAGTTATATCACCTTTCCCGCAACATTGCGCTGCCACTCAACCGGAAACGTAACTCCCCGTCTCACTCCGGCAGCAGCACTCAATACTCTCGTCGTCAGCAGGTCTCTCTACAGAACGCAGCGCCCTTCGAAATTTAAAACCAAACCGACCAGTTGCGGCAGAGCAAAGCCAAGGCTCCGGAAGACGACACACCACACCTAGGCAAAGATGAAGATGATACGGTTCAAGTATTTAGATGATTAACGGACAGGTTATCCACCCCTCGCCGTCACATCTCAGTGCGATCAGAGACTTGCCAGCACCCAGGAACTTCAAAGAACTTCAGTCTGTTTTTGGCAGAATAACATATTATATTCGGTTTACCCCAAATGCAGGAGCACATCCACGCGCCGCCTTCCAGGCGGGATACAAAAGCAAGGCCTTCCATTCCACCACCAGCGTGGTTGACAACAGCTGCATGAAGACGTGTTGCAGTACGGCTCCCCAACAAATCTCGTACGTGCTCAATGCGACAGAGGAACGGAGAGGCCAGTTCCAAGGGCTCCTCACTTGCGCTATTCGATTCGATCGCGCATTGTCATGTATAACAATGCAGTCACGGCCGAATCATCCCCTGAAAAGATGCGTACGGCGAAGGAGTACAGTATCACAACAACGTCGAATGGTGATTGTACAGTGTTCAAATATTTGGACGTCAGTACACCCACGCAACCTTTTGACTCCCCGCGCCTGTCACCTAGAAGATCAACACGATCATGCTCCACAAATACGAGGGTCACTCCAAAAGAAATGCACACTATTTTTTTAAATCCATCTTTTATTCTACATGTTTCAAAGTTTTACAGTGTGTAGATACATCCTCTAGGAACAATATTTTCATTTCTCCACATAATTTGCATCCCTCTCAACTGCCTTGCGCCATCTTGGAACCAGCGCCTGTCTACCCGCACGGTAAAATTCTGGACCAACCTGTTGGAGCCACTGTTTGGCAGCGTGCACAAGGGAGTCATCTTCTTCAAACCTTGTTCCACGAAGAGAGTCTTTCAGTTTCACAAAGAGATGATAGTCACATGGAGCCAGGTCAGGACTGTAAGGCGGGTGTTTCAGTGTTGTCCATCCGAGTTTTGTGATCGCTTCCATGGTTTTTTGACTGACATGTGGCCGTGCGTTGTCGTGCAACAGAAAAACATCCTGCTTTTGCCGATGTGGTCGAACACGACTCAGTTGAGCTTGAAGTTTCTTCAGTGTTGTCACATATGCATCAGAATTTATGATGGTTCCAATTGGCATGATGTCCACAAGCAAGAGACCTTCGGAATCGAAAAACACCGTAGAGATAACTTTACCAGCAGTAGGTGTGGTTTTGAATTTTTTTTTTTTCTTGGGTGAATTTTCATGATGCCACTGCATTGATTGCCTCTTCGTCTCTGGTGAAAAATGAGCCATGTTTTGTCATCTGTCACAATTCTTCCAAGAAATTCATCTCCACCATACTCGTACTGTTCCAAAAGTTCGCTGCATACCGTCTTTCTTGTTTCTTTGTGAGTCACTGTCAACATCCTGGGAACCCACCTGGCACAAACTTTTTTTAACGTAACACTTTCAGTATTCTTCAAACACTTCCTTCCCCTATCCCAACGTAGCGTGACAATTCGTTCACTGTGATGCGTCTGTCAGCAGTCACCAATTCGTTAACACTCTGCACGTTGTCTGGAGTGTGTGCAGTACGAGGCCTGCCGCTGCGAGGACAGTCTTCAATATTGCCGTGCACGTTTTCATCACGTAACCCGCTCACCCACCGACTAACTGTACTGCGATCGACAGCAGCATATCCATACAGTTTTTTTAACCTTTTCTGGATGTTTCCCACTGTCTCATTTTCACAGCACAGGAATTCTATGACAGCACGTTCCCAGTGCGTCCGTTTCAGGGGTGCATTCGACCATGAATTCATTGTTGTGGATGCCAATGCTCGACCTCATCGAACTGCACAATTGGAAGAACTCTTGGAACTAGAGGACATTCGACGATTGGAGTGGCCTGGGGCCCTATTCTGTGTCGTTCATACCGATCGGTGTAGTAGGTTAGTCTCGGTAGTGACGTCATTTTCGGTTCTTTATCGAAATATCCTATTCAGTAAGCTTCTGAGACTTGTTACCGAACGGTCGTCCCACCGACTTTACGACAATTGTGCCAAGAGGTTTTGGATTTCGGTCTGGCCCTGTCGATCGGTGAGCTGTGGTTTATGTACACCTATAATTTGTTATTTTAAACATATTTAGCGGTTTTAGCTTTCGATTTAGTGATTGTGTTACTAATGAATCACCAGAGGACGCATCCGGTTGGAAAGTGAGTTCATGATTGACTATTTTACTTTGTTAGAAATATGGTTAGGTTATGTTGTTACGTTTTCGGTCAATATTCTCTCAAAATACGTGTTATTTTTATGCAAATAAGAGTTTAAAGATCATTAAATATCAAGACACTGGCTGTGCTAATATGTGTTACATGAGTGTGAACTGACGTTACTAGTACCTTTGTGTACTTTTTCCCACAAATGGGTTATTTAGTAACTATCGAAACGTGTTTTCAACTTTCGAGTAACAATGAAAAGCAATTATGTGGAGCCTGATATTGGAAACCTTCCAAACTATCACGCATTTATGACTTACGCAGCACCATTTGACAACGAAGTCAGCCTACGTTGCTCTACTCAATATGACAAGAATTGACCAACGTGCATCTGTTGTTCAGCGCGGCTAAGTGATTAGCGCGCGGGAATGTAATACGAAAGGACATAGGTTTGCGCATGGGTGACGAAAAAATTTTTTTTCCTCTTCATACATCCAACACGTTCTGAGACATTGTTATTCGTGTAAGTTAAGATTTTTCTGCAGTATTCGTTATTACTTACATGTAGGAGCGCACTTCCTCAGCAATGATTTCGTGATTTCTGTGTGTTTAAAATACGAAATATTGTTGGAGATTTAATTGCTGTTAGTGCAACAACCGACAGTGACCTTTATATTTTTTCTTGTCAGAAATAATTCACCATTTTTTCCGAATATGTAGCGATTTCCGAGTATGCGGTTAGACAGGAATCTAAGAGCACAACTTAAATTACTAGGAGTGTAACTAGCAGCAGTCATCTTCATAATCTTGCTTCTCACAAGTATTTATCTTCGATCGAATCCTCAACCACAGAAGACAGAGATGAAAGATCTCTGCTGTAATGTTTTTAGACTAGCACCATATACGAAACATTTTCATTCATGAGATGCATGTTATAAACTTCGACGAACTGCAGGATTTCTCGAAAATGCGTTTTTTTTTCAATTTTGTTTTTAAGACCCAAATCGTTGACGTATCATACAGGGAAGTGGGCTACTTAATCATTTGGATCTCTAGGAGCGAGCTATAACCACATTCTGTTTACCTTTTTGTTCTTTGAAACTCTCAGAATAAATTTTTCGGGTGTTTTTATAGATGTATTAGTACAATGTGGTACTACACATTATTCCTAACTCATTTTCCAAAACGTAAAATCCAAAACACGATGTCAGTGTGAATGAGAATAAGACGACATAATGCCGCATTTACGACAATCTGCAGAACACAGTCAAATACGCTATCGTTATTCTGCATGCATGGAAACATGCGGTCAGAGAAACTAACAATTTTTATGCATTTAAGCTGAGAATCATGGAAATGGATATACTGCGCCTGATACTGTTAAGGAGGAGGCAAGGGCGATGAAAGCGGGCATGTCAGCTCAATGGAATGCGGCGTCATACGTTATGGCAACGCAAACGCAATTTTCGGTACTTGGAACAATAGCGCGCCTGTGTCGTCTGCTAGCCGCTTTGTGTTCGTGGCGCTGTGCGCACTGCAGTGCGCATGTGCGGATCTGCAGCCGCTTGCTTTTGATTGGTTTGCGCGACACAAACCGACAACAGCGCTTCGGTTCTCTAGATCCGAACGGTATCGCTACCGAAATGCATACTGAATAACGCAGGGACTCTAATTCGAGTACTAGACCGTTCGGTGCTCTTGAGTACCGAAACGATCGGTACAATGGCGGAAAGATACAGAATAGGCACCATGGCCATTTCCCCGACTTGAATCCCATCGAGCACGTGCGGGATTTGTTGGGGAGCCGTACTGCAGCACGTCCACATGAACCAACAACCACGCACCAGTTGTCAACCACACTTGTGGTGGAATGGAAGGCCCTGCCTCAAGGACTCGTTACCAAACCCTGTGGCCAGCATGGGAGGACATTACAGAACATACATCACAGTGGGTGCTGATCACAAACCCCAGTACGAAACATGTCTTGCCTCTTTTAATGTCCAGAGCACCATCATAAGCCATCGTGAGTTGAGTGTAAGTATTGTCTTTGAATAAAAGTGTTGCTTTCGTTCTTCTTTCAATAACCTTCTGTACTATACTGCAGCAGTTAGTCCAAATTTCATCGAGCTATGTTACTTGTTAGTAACACATCCTATGAAAGTTGTCTTCGTCCTTAAGTTATGCACCAAAATGTATAACGCAGCAGAGAGCAACTAAAAACGTGTGAATGACAAAACGACAGTCCGTGTAATTTTATTTTAGGTACCTTCTTAGAGTAAAAATTCCACATATGCGAGTAAACAAATGGCAGCTTGTTTGGCTGCTACACGTGTTCGACTTCTTTTACTCTAGAAGAATTTTCGTTGCTTGTATCAAACTCTTCTCCTTTTATTACGTTTATACATTAGATACGAGTTAAAACAATTCTAAATTTGTTTCCAGGTTATTATCATCGATTGCTGTTTGGCTCAGGACTTACTCTATACTTTAGTGGTTAGAATACCTTGTGCTTCTTCTCATGTGAGTGCCGCAATATAACTGTTTTCTTTTCTCTGTATTCAACGTTGTTTCTTCTTGGCATTTGTGACCGCAGTTCACAACTGTTTTCACCAATATGTCTTTAAACACGTGTATTTAGTTTGTGTGGTGGAGGTGGTTGGGTGGTTGTAGGAATTGTGATTTCCTATGGGCGAGCTGTATTTTTCGGTTTGTTATTGTTTCTTAGACTACAACGAACATTGAGTTGGTACTTATGTTGGTTTCGTGTCATTTTACCGGCCCTTTGTATATGAGCTTTCTCCTGTAATGATTACAGTTTTCTGTTGTCACCGATCTAGTAATTTTCATATCTTTTCCCATGCTTGTCGGTTCATGATCACGTTTTCTAGATGTTCAGCAAACTCTAAATCGTTATTTTTATACTTCAGCTTCTTGTACATTCTTTTTGCAAACATCCCCAGGTACAAGAGCTTGCCCTCTTGACTGTCTAATTGATATATTCCTTTCCCTTCACATTTTCTCTTACGTATGACGATATGACTAGAATGGTTTTCTTATTCTATACCCCATGTTTAAGCCTTATTTCTTCGGAATTTTTTTCTTTGACATCCTCTGTGCAAAATTGTACGTGTAACATTTGTATTTCTTGCTCTTGTAGTTTTCTGCTTCAGAAATTAATTCTTGGTCGTATTATTTAGTTTTTCTACCATGTGGGTGGTATACCAACTTGTTTTGGCTATGCTTTGTATGGTTTCTGCATCTTTTCATTGTTTTGTCGGATAATATTGATTTTATTCAGACTGTGTATTATGCATTGGGACGCTGAGAGTTTAGGGTTTTGTTCTTCGTTCGAAGCGAACTTCGTAGACTGTAAAATAACAACCAAACAAAGTTAAACTGCACCACATGTACAAGGACAACTGGAAATCGTAGGTAGAATGAATAACTGATAAAAACCTGGAGCAACTCGTGCACTAACAATTTGTTTTTAACTCAAAAGTAGACAAACAACTATGATCCAGAAACAAATTCAGAATTATTTCACGCCCTATAAAGTAAATAAATATTGTAAGAACCAAAAAAGAGTTATAGATGATTGAAAATAGTAGCAAAATAAAAGAAGCAAGACGCATTTAGTAACCAAACAATTAGCATTCATGTAGGTTGACTCTTACGTAGAAGATAACAGCAACCAGCCACTTTTTACAATGCTATTTATTTATTTAAATAGCGCTATATTTATTTATTTAAATAGCGCTATTTAAATAAATAAATAGCTTTGTAAAGAGTTGCTCGTTGCTGTTATCTTCTACGTTAGAGTCGACCTATATTTTGTACACAGCCACGGGCTCAGGCTGTCAGTTTCAGACAAAATAGCAAATAGCCTTTCATTTAGTCGCTGGAGATGGAATTTACACAATGAGGTACCAACATTCGATTTCGTGAGCAAGGAACGGCAGTTGATACCCAAAATGGTGATCTTTAATTTCATTCGTCACACAGCATTTCTAGTCTAAACAATTATTAATTTCAGTTCAGTGGAAAAATATTCCTCTCGTATCACAAAAAACGCTAATATGTTCCTTTTTAAAAGTCTCTGAGAGAAAAATCGGGACCAGCTGCCTCAACCCTCAATCCGCCTTCCTCACCAAACATTTTGACCTGCGAACATATTCGCGCTATTTTAACAAAGAAGATTCTAAGACCCAGTCTCTCTTTGTAGTTAAGCCTTCATGCTTAGCACATCCCTCTCGCTGCCACTGTTCATGTATGTCTCTCTTCCTCTGTCTATCTTTTCTCCCACTGATGTACAGTATGTCCCACTGCCATGTCTCGTGTGTGTGTGTGTGTGTGTGTGTGTGTGTGTGTGTCATATAAACACACACACACACACACTCACTCACTCACAACGTTCATTTTTTTCCCCATATCACTGTCTCCGCAATACCACGGCAGCTCAAAATTCTGTGGGTCCAACTTACTTTTTCCCCTATGTAGGTAGGTCCAAAATATGTTCTCCTCTATACCTACGTGCTACAATTCGCCGGCCTGTGAGGATCCAGACCCCTCAGCCTATGCAAGACCTCCAGTCATCTATATTTTTCATTTCCACTTCTCGTCTCTCTTTTGATCCCAGTGCTTCTATCTCCACCCATCTCTCTTTCTCTTTTGTTGTCACTGTCTCTCACGGACCATCAGTATCTCATCCCACTTCGACTGCCACGTTATTGTTTTCATCCATCTCTCTTACTCTTTCACAGCCACTTTCTCTCTTCCATCATCACTGTCTCCTCACTCTTGCTCTCTCACTAGCACTCTCAGTTCTCTCTTGCACCGTCACTCTCTGCTGCTGTCTTTGCGCACAAAGAAGAGGGAACATGTTTACGTGCCAAAATTTTTGGTGAGGAAGGCGAACTGAGGTCTGAGGCAGCTGCTTTCCAACTTTTCTATTAGAGTATCTTAAAGAAGAACATATTCGCCTTTTTATGCTCCGACAGGAGCATTTATCCCTTAGTTCTCTTCTTTCCCCTGCTACAGTAGGGTGTGCTGCTTATATAAACCAATTCTGTACGTCAGTGAAGTTATGACAGTTTAGGAATATACTTCCATGCATTTGTATATTTTGACACATATTAACAACGAATATGTATACATAATATAAGTTTAACACTGTTTGATTTATATATTTTTCTGGTTCTTTGCTCATATTAAGAGAGCAAAAATGTTATTAGAGGTATTTTATAGTCTTTGCAGCTGTACATAGTTTTTTCATCAGGTTACCTTCCCTTAGGAACGTTGGTGCACTCAGCGACTGCGATCTCATTTATAAATGATAGAGCACAGCAATTTCTTTTCTTTTTCTCACGTTTTATTTGGCAAATCCAGATTTCGGCTACTGTCTAGCCATTATCAATGCGCTATTTCATAGTCTCAATGTACGTCAGTTCCCTGTTGTTCGGGCGTTAGTCACAGTTCTTTGAATACTGAAACTATTCTCCTAAGAGCACCGAGTGCCATGATAAATAGTGGCGACTTTAACGTAATTGTTGTCTTTGGATACAAGTGTCGTTTCTGTTCGAATCACTGCACATTTCTTTCAATTACGTTCTTTATTATACTGCAGCATTTTTATGTGTGGTCCAAGTTTAATCGAGATTTTTAAATTGGCAGTGTCGCACCATGCGAAAGTTACTTTCGCCCTTTAGGTTTGCAGAGCAGTTTAATTTAGCTACCTTCACAATTCAGCAGAAACAGTAACGTTTCTTGCGTTTTCCGTTCTAAATTACTATTCCTTTATTTTGCAAGTTCGAGACAGAAACACAGCATCTGAAACACCTTCTATGTCGGAATGTTGCCTGTGGCAGCACGCAGGTCTTTGATACCCGCGACTTGGCCGGGACTGCGTCCCACACGTGCCTGACCCGGAAGCCCGAATACGATTCGCGTGACTGCTTCAGTCTTTCCGCCAAGTTCGATTTTCTGCGTCTCGACTGAATTATTGCACGCGAACGACGGACGTCATACGATCGCGTCTGCACTTTGTTTCTTTGTCGTCCTTTTCCGTCCAGCACTGGAACTAAGCTTCATATTGCTCTCTTTCGTTTCTGTACTTCTCTTCAGCATTAAATTTATTTAATTTAAGCGCCAGCTGCTGAAGCTTTTTCAGACGAATCCGCTCGGAAAAGTAAGCACAGAGTTAACTATGAGTTCATTCCGATCTAGGTCTTCAGTACCAGCTAACTGAAAATCTGTGTTAGTGTCATATCCCAGTACCCGACAAAAATGAGCTACGAGTTTTCCTGTTTCGCGGGTCGCATCACATGTTGAATATAACTTCATCTCCAGCCGAGCATTCAAACAACAGACAGTGACTTTGCAAAAGAATCATACCGGGATTTGCCTAAAGTGTTTTAGTGGAACCACAGAAAATGTAAATCAGGATGGGGTAACCGGGATTCGAATCGCCATCCACTAGAATGTAAGTCCATTGTTATCTCTGTCTCAACTCGCTCAGTGCTTTCACATTACTGAAGAATTGCAGATTCGGTTATAGAGAACCGTATCAGTCCGTGCATGAGAGGATCATTGATCGGATTGTATTGATCGGGTTCTGTTCATCGGAGAGATATCGGCTCAAGTGTTCCGGATAGCCCTTGGTCTAGCAACCATTTGTATATATATCGGAAGAACGAGCATACTGTAGATATCCTACGGTATAGAGTCAAAATTTAAACTTTACACATCTCCTCCAGTCCGGGGAAATGGCTTAGTTCTTTTGCATTATGTGTGGTCTAGGGTGAACCTTTGGTGGCTTATGAAAGCACCATTCCTTCTTGAGCGGTTCCTGAGAACGAAAAACATGATTTTTGTGTACAAAAGGTATCAACTGTGGGGATGTCCACTTCTGTAATTTACGTTCGTGGCTAATCGTCGAAATTTGTACTGTATGTTCTGAAGAAGATGTTCGCGGGAAACCTTGAAACTTTTTTCGATGTCGTTATCCGTTTCGAAGATCCAGAGCAGTACTTACTTTCTAAAATTTTTGGTGCTGGAATGCACGTCTTCAATGATGCAATACCCCAAAATCACAAATTAGGTTTGTGATTACCACGGACGGCACAAGCTTGGTAAGGATTGTTTGTGGTTTGGCGCTCCATTCTTTTCCAGGGCGGCTGACAAGTGGTGGATAGTCGTTGATGCACGTGCCCCTGCTGTAATACAAAGGCTACTAGGAAAGCTTTGCAGTACTATGCAACAATAAGTCGCAGGAGGCTGATTGTTGCTGTGCTCTGAGAATACTTCATACTTGCATTGTAGCCGCTGTGCCAAGCAGTGTTGCCAATTTAGCGCTAGAAATGGCCTTCGTCTTTGCGACAAAAAAAAATTTTTTTAGCGACAAAAATTATTTAGCGACTTATCTGGCGACTTTTGGAGTACTGACGACTTTTGAAGTACAAATCAAAACTATTTTGGGCCAGTATTTTCATTAACAAAACTAAGATTTTTAACTATAGAATGGGTACCACACTGACTTTGTTCTAGATTTACTAAGTTAAATTAAGTTCTTAGCAGATCATGTAGCATTGTTCAGCATTTAGTAAACCTCAATGTGGGAATTGCCTACAGAGTAAGAAAACCTTCACTATAGAACAATTCATTATTCATTACCCACTAGCCTGTTATCGTCGATAGCGTATCGATCTATAATTTTTCAATTTTTGAAGTTCCCTTATCTTTCGAATTGACAAAAAACATACGTAATATTAAGTATAATAAAATACATTTCTGTCCAGCAACCTCTAATTTTTCGACATGTTAACTCGCAGTCAAATTATTACCACGTGCACAGTGGTAACGCAAGAACAATTCGGTGGGGGTATCTCAGACATTATTACGTTTTAAACAATGAACAATAAGACTGATATCGAGTTACCGAGTGAGTAGATTGTCTCATGACCTCTAGTTCGCCTGAGTTTTAAGGTATTTTCAGTGATTATAAATTAGTGAAACTTACGTTGTGGTGGCTTACATAATGGATTTACCGCAGAATAAGAAGCAGCACGCTCAAAAATATCGGGATACGTGGGAAGAAGAACCTGAATTCAATGGGTGGCTGAAACCAGTCGTTGGAGACTTATCCAAGGCAAGATCTCAAGTATGTGCAACAGAGTTTTATGCTAAGTTGTGTGATATTAGAAAGCATTCGAAAACTATTATGTATAAACAAAAAATTGATTTAAAAAAAACACAAACCACCTTACCTGTGAAAATTGTTCCAAAAACTACAGTTAGAATAACAAGCAGAGCGGAATGCGCCCTTTATTTCTTCATTGTTGAACATTGTTCTATTTTAGCTGTAGATCATTTAGGAATACTGTGCAAGAAGGTGTTTTCCGGTGATGAGGGCGCTAAAAACATGCAATTACCTCGTACAATGTGCACTAACATTATAACTGAAGTTTTGGCTCCATATTTTACACAATCATTGGTTGAAGATATAGCTAACGAAAAATGCATTGTACTAATTGATGAATCCACAGATGTATCAATATCTAAAGTGCTAGGTATCGTTATACGGTACTATAGTGTAAACAACCAAACCATTAGATCAGCATTTCTCAAACTCGCTGTAGTAGAAACTGCAGATGCAAGAAATCTGACTGCTGTTCTTGTGAATTCTTTGAAAGATCTCAAACTTCCAATCGCTAATATGGTAGGAATTGGTACAGATAATGCTTCTGCAATGGTGGGAATAAACAATGGACTTTTCGAACAACTCAAGAGAGAGTATGGTTTGAAGCATTTAGTATTGATCCGTTGCATTTGTCACTCTCTTCAGCTTACAGCTTCGCACGCCTCAGTGAATACCATACCTAGAAACATAAAGTTTCTTGTACGGGAAACCTACAATTGGTTCTCCATTTCACCCAAAAGACAAGAGGTTTATGATACAATAAATTGTGGAAAACACCCACTAAAAATTTTGAAGGTCTGTGCAACACGTTGGCTTTCAATTGAACCAGCAATACGAAGAATTCTGGAGCAGTGGGAAGAACTAAAGCTACATTTTTCACTTGCCATGGTTCAAGACTGCCGATCTTTTGTACAAGATGAATTGTGACGACTCAAATCATCTTTACGTGTTTTACCTTAAATGTGTTTTAAAAGAAGTACAAATAGAAATAAAAGCTTTTGAAGGAGAAGACAATGACCCCACTAAATTACTAGATACACTTTTATTTCTCATGCAGTCACTCGGACAAAACACAGTTCTTCCAACTGTTGATTTGTTGACAACACCAGTTCCAAACGAATGTATGTACGCAAATCCGAACCTTGGCTTTATGTTTGAACAGAAATTGTCTGAGTCAAGTTTGTCTGAAGAAAATAAAGTTTATTTGAAGAAGTTTAGTCTGAAACTCATAAAAGAAATTCAACAAAGACTGCCAAGTAACGTTACGATCCTGAAAAAAATGTCAATGCTGAATGTTGAAGAAACACTAAAAGTGAATAAAAACAACGTTGTAGCGGATGTAGCCAAAGAATTGGGTTTCAGTGGCGATTTCATAGACGGTATGCTGCAAGAATGATATAATATCAACTTCATTAGGTGGAATAACACTACTAACACTGTTCGATTTTGGAGTGAGGTTTTGCAGTATAAAAATGCCGCAGGGGAGAATCCTTTTTCTTTGATTTCACAGCTAGCAATGACTATTCTATGCCTACCGCATTCAAATGCAGAAGTGGAAAGAATATTCAGTTCCATGAACGTTATAAAACCTAAATAACGTAACAGATTATCGTCAAAGACGATTAATGCTTTGATCATGTTGAGAGACCAACTGAAGAGACAAAGATTGTGATTCTTTTGACATACCGTCAGACGTATTGGAGCTTATTGGAACGAACAAAAGTTACTGTTTTCCGACAAAACCAGACAAACTGCAACATCATCTTTTGAGCGACGTTCAACCCTCTACATCAACTACAGTTCTGTCAGAGCATGAAACAGAAGAGTTATTCGATCTTCTGAGAGACGACGATGAATAGCTCACATACCGGTATGTATATACACTCCTGGAAACTGAAATAAGAACACCGTGAATTCATTGTCCCAGGAAGGGGAAACTTTATTGACACATTCCTGGGGTCAGATACATCACATGATCACACTGACAGAACCACAGGCACATAGACACAGGCAACAGAGCATGCACAATGTCGGCACTAGTACAGTGTATATCCACCTTTCGCACCAATGCAGGCTGCTATTCTCCCATGGAGACGATCGTAGAGATGCTGGATGTAGTCCTGTGGAACGGCTTGCCATGCCATTTCCACCTGGCGCCTCAGTTGGACCAGCGTTCGTGCTGGACGTGCAGACCGCGTGAGACGATGCTTCATCCAGTCCCAAACATGCTCAATGTGGGACAGATCCGGAGATCTTGCTGGCCAGGGTAGTTGACGTACACCTTCTAGAGCACGTTGGGTGGCATGGGATACATGCGGACGTGCATTGTCCTGTTGGAACAGCAAGTTCCCTTGCCGGTCTAGGAATGGTAGAACGATGGGTTCGATGACGGTTTGGATGTACCGTGCACTATTCAGTGTCCCCTCGACGATCACCAGTGGTGTACGGCCAGTGTAGGAGATCGCTCCCCACACCATGATGCCGGGTGTTGGCCCTGTGTGCCTCGGTCGTATGCAGTCCTGATTGTGGCGCTCACCTGCACGGCGCCAAACACGCATACGACCATCATTGGCACCAAGGTAGAAGCGACTCTCATCGCTGAAGACGACACGTCTCCATTCGTCCCTCCATTCACGCCTATCGCGACACCACTGGAGGCGGGCTGCACGATGTTGGGGCGTGAGCGGAAGACGGCCTAACGGTGTGCGGGACCGTAGCCCAGCTTCATGGAGACGGTTGCGAATGGTCCTCGCCGATACCCCAGGAGCAACAGTGTCCCTAATTTGCTGGGAAGTGGCGGTGCGGTCCCCTGCGGCACTGCGTAGGATCCTACGGTCTTGGCGTGCATCCGTGCGTCGCTGCGGTCCGGTCCCAGGTCGACGGGCACGTGCACCTTCCGCCGACCACTGGCGACAACATCGATGTACTGTGGAGACCTCACGCCCCACGTGTTGAGCAATTCGGCAGTACGTCCACCCGGCCTCCCGCATGCCCACTATGCGCCCTCGCTCAAAGTCCGTCAACTGCACATACGGTTCACGTCCACGCTGTCGCGGCATGCTACCAGTGTTAAAGACTGCGATGGAGCTCCGTATGCCACGGCAAACTGGCTGACACTGACGGCGGCGGTGCACAAATGCTGCGCAGCTAGCGCCATTCGACGGCCAACACCGCGGTTCCTGGTGTGTCCGCTGTGCCGTGCGTGTGATCATTGCTTGTACAGCCCTCTCGCAGTGTCTGGAGCAAGTATGGTGGGTCTGACACACCGGTGTCAATGTGTTCTTTTTTCCATTTCCAGGAGTGTATTTTGTAACCTAATTTGAGGTCTTGCTTTCTTTTGTTACAAATATAGTTGTATATTTCTAGTATATTTGACTACTATGATTGAAACAACAATTTATGTGTTGCGTCACTTATGATAACATGTTTAATTAAACGTTAGCGTATTTTATATGTATGTTGTTGCAAGCGATGCGTCATTTAATTAAGACAATATAGCAATTACGTATGAGACAATTTTTATTAATATTTTATTACTCCCCCCCCCCCCCCCCTCTTCTACTGGCTTATTGCGCCATTCACAACATGAAATTTTCAGTACATCCCTAGTAAAATCAGTTTTAGCGACTTTCTAGCGACTTTTGATATTGAATCTAGCGACTCGGGTTTTTTAGAGATGGCAACGCTGGTTCTGAGAATACTTCATACTTGCATTGTAGCGGCTGTGCCAAGTCTGTGAGCACAGTGGTTCACGATGTGAGATCGGGCAGTTTTGCGGTACAACTTCGCGCGTGGTTTAAATATAGACCAGTGCTTTGAAGAAATGACTCTTGCACTTAGTAATGTGTGTCCACATTGTACAACTATATTCAGGTGTTCTTCAACACACTAAGTCAGCAGTGGCGGAACACCGAGACGAGTGCGGGAAACCAATATTTTTTCAAGAAGCCCGCGTCCTGGCGAAGCAGCCTCTCACTTTCAAAAGAAATATTAGAGAGGCGATAGAAATAGCCAAAAGACCCGCCAACATGAATAGAGAGGACGGGTACAAGCTTCCGAGGTCTTGGCTGGCAGCAATAGCAGGGCTACGGAGCGGCGGCAGAGCCGTGGCGGCCCATGCAGATACGCGGAGAGCCGCAGTAGTGGTCGCGAGCACACAAAGTAATGGCACGCCGCAGCCGGCTTCTGGACAGCATGGAAACAGTGTGGCGTCACAGCCATCACCTGTTCGCTATTCGTTCGTCTCCTCCAATGGGGTGGATTAATATAAAGACCAATAGAAAACAGCTATTTCAGCCAATGACAGATAATAAAGGAAACACCAATAAAGCATACCTTTCACCCCTCCTCCCCCTCCTTTTACAGCCAATCAAGTAACGACACGGTTTTCTCGTGCAGCTATTTAGCAGTTCATTTAGCAGTTAACGTTAGGCCCTGATGAAGGCTAGCTGCAACGCTGGCCGAAACGTTGGCGCATTTTAAATTATGACGATGCGGTCTGATACCCTGAAGAATTTTATTGAAGAAGACAACGGCCGCGGAAGCCTACTCTTACATATATTCAGGTGGTACAGAGCATTCCAAAGAGGAAATTTCACTCTGGAGGACGCTGAGAGGACGTGAAGGATACGATCATCATTTACGGGAGAAACACTGATGCTGTGAGGAAAATGCTAGACGAAGACAGGCGCGTGACCTATAAGCAGATAGAGGATACCTTATGGCTAAATGCATCAGCAATTCGTTCCGAGCCTGCACGATCAGTTGCAAGGAAAGAAACTTTGTTGTCCCTGGGTGCTGCGTAGACAGACGGAAGAGCAGATGACACGACATGTGACTTGGTGCCAAGAGATGTTAAACAATTTTTCCAAGGGACAATCTCACTATGTGAAGAACATTGTGACAGGTGACGAGGCTTGGCTGTACTATTATGACGTGCCAACTAGAACTCAAAACAAAGTTTGGGTCTTTGAAGATGTCGACACAGCCGTAACTGCCAAAAAATCCTGATCAGTAAAGAAGAAAATGATTGATGTTTTTTTCGTAATCGAGTGGAATTGTTGAGCATGTTATTTCGGACACACAGAAGACAGTCACAGCTAAGTGGTACACTGAGCAGTGCCTGCCCAAAGTCATCCAATCTTCGAAGAACCTGCTACCGAAGTGAAGAAAGGACGCTTGATTCCTCCATCGCGACAACGCTCCAACTATCGCGCCATAGCATGCGCCGAATATTTGCGGGGTACAGAACAAACTTCTTGAACACCCTCCTTGCGGTCCAGCTTTGGTCCTTGCTACGTTGCATTGTTAAAATCAACTTTTGTAGTACAAAATTCGCAACTTATCGTTCGGTGCTTACTTACGATTTCCAGCGCTGTTAACTCATGTGTGTATTCGATAGTTTCCATCCTCCAACTGGCCGATTTCTGGCGTTCTTTCACCCACATTTGTCACATCGCTTATATCACTACGGTCGCAGGTTCGAATCCTGCCTCGGGCATGGATGTGTGTGATGTCCTTAGGTTAGTTAGGTTTGAGTAGTTCTAAGTTCTAGGGGACTGATGACCACAGCAGTCGAGTCCCATAGTCCTCAGGGCCATTTGAACCATATTTATATCACTTATATATATATATTTCACATCGCATATATCACTTACGTATATGTGACAAATGTGGGTGAAAGAACGCCAGAAATACGTTTATTTCTCTGCTCCCATGTGACGAATACTTTCTTCAGTCATATTGCTTAAAAGCCTTTTTCTCCCTTGCTGTTCACCTTCCAAGGGTCCATAACCCTTTGCCAGCAGTCTATTGCAATATTGCTGTAAACTGAATTTTTTCTTTGTGTTTTGAACAATATTAATATAACACTAAGTGTATCTAGAAACCATCGCATACAGTAAACCTGTAGACTAGGCATGCTACACTGATACATTGATTTTGACGCTTCTGACGGTTTTAAAGTTCCTAACCCCACCATCATGCTACTGTTCCTCCCTTTAAAAATAGTTATCCTCCATTTTTGGGATACTCCACCCTAAAACTTCAATTTCTTTTTTAAAAAAAAATTGAATGGCTACTTTACATCCCTGGAATGTTTACTGTTAGATCCCAAAATGATCTGACGGTATTCGCATTACAAGCACATCTAAGAAATGTTTGAAATAAAGAGTGCGTAATGGTATGTGGCACAACGAAAGATGCCAAAGGTAATTTTTGACTTCTATCATCATCAAACAGTACCATCTTTATTTTGAACTTGGCATAAACTTGAACTGGGAAGAAAATTTGCCTGATTTCCAGGAAAACTGAAGCGAAACAATTGGCATCCAGTCACCGGAAATCAATTACTTTGCCTGTTGAGTGTAAATATAAATTCAGGAAAACACTGATGTCCAGTTCAGTGGAATCAACAAGTTCCTAGGAAAAAGGTATTGGTTTGCAAATCAGATATCCCTACCACACCTCTTCGAGAAAACTGTGAGCAGATTTTTATTCAGAAAACTCGAAAGAAACGCTTCCTCACCTTGAAATTTCAAGAATAATGCTCATCTAAGCAGGAAGGGAAAACGTTATAGTGCCAGTGAATTTTAATCGGTATGTGTCCTACAATAACATTCATTGTTTGGTACAATGTTGAAATCCATCTTACTGTAAGTTCGTTTTTCTACGCTCAGTTCCAACTTTTTTATCATAGATATTAACCAACCTGAATGCAATTTTTGCAGGAAGTAGTTTTGATGTGTTTGCATACTTCTATTCGTTATTATAACACAAAATATAATTCGTTTATTTTATCATCACATTTATGAACCAATAACTAAAGAAAATTTAAGGCTGAAATTTGAGATAAATACTGAAAACAAATTATCAATATTTCTCATAAAATGAATGCACAGAACCACTGAATTGTCTTGTGAATGTACCTACAACATCAGGCATGTGAAAATTTTGTGAGTACCAAAATTTGGTTTTCAAGAATACAACTAAAATCATTAAAAATTCAAAACCAGTGAAGTTATGGACTTAAAAACTTGGCCATTGCTACAGCTTTGTATAATAGACACGATTTTAAAATTTTGTTGTTACTGGCGAAGTAGAAGAAAACTTAAATTTTTGTGTGGAGTCTCCTCTTAAACACTGCGTCATGCACTGATGAGACAAAGCATTATGACCCCCTGCTTAATAACTTATTCGTCCATCTTTGCAACGTAATACACCACTGATTCTCCATATCAGGGATCCGACAGTTCGTTGGTAAGTTGTCCAGGTATGTGGCATTAAATGTCTACGCGCAGATCATGTAGTTCCCGTGAATGAAGGAGTCGCTGATTTGCGTATGCAGTGATGGCGCCTGATAACAAACCAGATGCGTTCCGTACTATTTACATCAGGCGAATGTGGTCACCGTGACATCAACGTGAGTGCACTATAATATTCCTCAAACTACTGTAGCACAGTTCTGACACCGAGACAAGGACAATTATACTGCTGGCACAGTCCATATCAATTCAGGCAGGCTAGGAAAAAATCTGACCTTCATAGTCTCGGATTTTATTGACTTTAACATATGTTAAAATGAAGGACTTAGTAAGGAACACGTACTTCTTTGTCTTCACCAAAAAATTTCTGATCTGAGATACAGCCCCTAAAGATAACACTGCGAATACCATCTGGAAGATGCGAAATTTGGAAAAGATTTTAAAATTCTGTATCTCTGAAACAGTTCTAGATATTTTGTTGGGTTTTTTATTTGAAAAATAATTGCTTTATGATTACAAAGAAATCCTTCATTTGGACTTACCTGTCAAAGTTCTTTTACTATAGCAATCTGAACTTTTTATTAATTTATGGATTTTTTTTTTCAAAAATGCCAATCCATAACATTTTGACTTTTTTTGTTGATTAGTACCATATAGTTCCACATCCCCTGAAAAGGAGACCTCACACTTTTAGGCTGAACAGCTTTTATAAACAGTTGAAATTTATGACATACATAAAACCTGTTTTATTACCACATAAACGGCTCATAAAAATCAAAACCTAGCCTTACTTCACATAACTTTAGTCCTGAAAGATGAGTAAGAGACTCATTTTCAAGCATTTTAAATGGTTACAAAATCTATAAGAAAGGTCCAAAGACTTGAAGGTTTCAATTTATACAGCTTCTGTGCACTCTGTTTTATATTGAAATTATCCAGGTAATGAACTAAAATTGTGTTCCAATACTTCAGTATCTTCCTTTGTGAGCCGTGCTCACTCCCAACTATGCGTTTTCGTGAACTCTGCTGTCTATCTGTGTTTGGTTTCCATCCCTTGTTGCAGTTACATCGTGGTTCTTCTTCCTTCAACGTGTGGCTGCAGTGATGTGTATCGATACTTGCGTCGTGTACCATCTTTGGTTTTGTGCATACAGTTTTCGGCAAGGGGGTCTGCTGCGGACCAGGGAAGTTATCTCCACGCGGTGCAGTCGGCCGGGTCCGCTGGCGGTCCCTGTGCAGTGTCAGAGCGTGTGTGGAGCTATCCAATCGCTACGAGTTTCGTGGTTCACCGACCCAGGACGTCAAAGCTGAGTAGTGGTTTCAACCACCCAAACCACATCCATTCATGTTGTGGTGGTTCGTTTTGGTGGTTTGCTGTTGGGGAGGTCTTCCTGTGAGTGTATCTATTGCTGAAATTTAGCCGTCATGCAGTGCAATTTACTACACTAATGCCCATTAAAATTGCTACACAAAGAAGAAATGCCGATGGTTATTCATTGGACAAATATATTATACTAGAACTGACATTTTCACGCAATTTGGGTGCATAGATCCTGAGAAATCAGTGCCCACAACAACCACCTCTGGCCGTAACAACGGCCTTGATACGCCTGGGCATTGAGACAAACAGAGCTTGATGGCATGTACAGGTACAGCTGCCCATGCAGCTTCAACTCGATACCACAGTTCATCAAGAGTAGTGACTGGCATCTTGTGACGAGCCAGTTCCTCGGCCACCATTGACCAGACGTTTTCAATTGGTGAGAGATCTGGAGAATATCCTGGCCAGGGCAGCAGTCGAACATTTTTTGTATCCCGAAAGACCTGTACAGGACCTGCAACATGCGGTCGTGCATTATCCCGCTGAAATGTAGGGTTTCGTAGGGATCGAATGAAGGGTAGAGCCACGGGTCGTAACACGTCTGATATGTAATGTCCACTGTTCAAAGTACCATCAGTGTGAACAAGAGGTGACCGAGACCTGTAACCAATGGCACCCCATACAATCACACAGGATGATACGCCAGTATGGCGATCACGAATACACGCTTCCAATGTGCGTTCACCGCGATGTCGCTAAACGCGGATGTGACCATCATAATGCTGTAAACAGAACCTGAATTCATCCGAAAAAATGAAGTTTTGCCATTCGTGCATCCAGGTTCGTCGTTGAGTACACTATCGCAGGCGCTCCTGTCTGTGATGCAGCGCCAAGGGTAACTGCAGCCATGGTCTCCGAGCTGATAGTCCATGCTGCTGCAAACGTCGTCGAACTGTTCGTGCAGATGGTTGTTGTGTTGCAAACGTCCCCATCTGTTGACTCAGGGATCGAGACGTGGCTCCACGATCTGTTACAGCCATGCGGATGAGATGCCTGTCATCTCGACTGCTAGTGATATGAGGCCATTGGGATCCAGCACGGCGTTCCGTGAGAAATCGGTTGGAAACTTTCCTCATGTCAGCACGTTGTAGGTGACGACACTGGCTCCAACCTTGTGTGAATGCTCTGAAAAGCTAATCATTTGCATATCACAGCATCTTCTTCCTGTCGGTTAAATTTCGCGTCTGTAGTACGTCATCTTCGTGTAGCAATTTTAATGGCAAGTAGTGTATTTGGGTTGACTACAATTCGAGTGCACCAGCAGTATTTTCTGCCTTGTGGCCGTTAGTGACATAAATTCAGGCAGTGTCCTTTCCTCACCTGTTGTTGCGTCCAACATGGTGTGTAATTTTGACAGCTAATACATACTTCATTGTGGATTATCGCGTTTGTAACCTTTTGTGTTTGAGTTCTCATGTGCTGATTGATGGGACGTAAGTCGTCGTGTCGGTCGGTCCGTGACTGTCCACTGGTTGGGTTCCGACGGATCAATTGTATTTGGGCTCACCACGTGTCTCACCTAAGTGAACGAGGGCAGACCGACCTCCCTGGAGGATTCTGAGTGCCGTTGTCTTTATTTTCTTTCCCACTGGTGTTTAATTATCTGTTTTCAGTTACTTAAAAATTGCGTGTGAAATCTTATGGCTCTTTACTGCTAAGGTCATCAGTCCCTAAGCTTACACAGTACTTAACCTAAATTATCCTAAGGACTAACACACACACCCATGCCCGAAGTAGGACTCGAACCTCCGCCGGAGTTACTTAAAATTTAAGGCTTATGGTTATTTGCTTTTTTAAAAAAGAAATAGTAAAATTAATTGTGGGCTTTCAGCCTTGCAACTTTATCCTTATTCCTTTCAAGCTTAAACATCACGGCCTTCTGCCTTTAAGAGATTATGGTAATATATTTTAAAATTTTGAAACTTAATTGTGGCCTTCAGTCATTTGTATTGCACCTTGCATATGTTTGTTCTATCTACTTTACTTTGAGACTTTCCACCTAGCTGTGATATATGTTCTTTTAATTATTTTATTTGCTATTTTAATTGGATTTTCGTCTTGTTGATTTTTAAGATTTCTTGTTTGGAGGCCTTCAGCCATGAAAGAGTTGCATTTGGTAAAGGTTCAGATACGTGCCGCTTTGGTTGTAAATATGTTATTAAATTACAATAAATTACTAGTAGAAGGTGAAATTGACCCCAACCTTATTTGGCCCTTTCCACAATCCTAATTACTTTTCTGGCCAGCAGGTTTACGGGCGAATCACTTTGATATAGAGTGATGCCTTCCTGTTGGACCAATAGGAACTGGAGCACTTACGCTCTTCAAAACATTGTGAACAGAAAGTGAGCACTGATGGCGTTGTTGCTGTCCCTCATCTGGAAACTATATCCAGCAGCTGGTCCATGTAGTAGCATAAAATTCACTACAATTTTGTTTAACTCATAAGTGGTGTCTATAATCTCTGCAATCCACCAGTCACAGTCACACACACACGCCAGGTTGTAAATCTGAATATTATCCTGCTATTTCTGAGGTGTTGGCCGAACGAACGAAATTTCCTCTTTCTTGCTCTTTAAAGTGTGTGCAATATGAGTTCGCCCATCACTTTGAGTCCAAAAATGTGTCTTCTGAATTCCTTTCACAGGAGCGGTTTTTTTGGACCATTCTTGTTTTTTCTGCTCACGGGATTCTTCGATTTTCTCTTTGGATAAAAGTATGATGGCTGTGGATGTGTAAGACGTCACGACTCTCGTAAAATCCGAAGCATTCTGAACCGCAGTTGTATTTAGTCTGGAAAGATTATGTTTTGTAGCCTGGTGCTTCAGCAGGCCTGCTACACCATCGCAAGGCCCCTTCCTGTTACCAGTAACACTGTGTACCCAGTCAGTTGCACAAGCGACTTACTCAATTCAAACAGCTGGTAACGATTTTTAAAATGACTAGGAGCACCATCAGAAATAAATATGATCTTCTATGCCCTTGTTTGCTGTTGAAGAATTTTGCGCCTTGTTAGCAAAGCATGAGTCATGTCCTGTGCCATCACTTATAACTGCAACACTTGTGGTCCTGTTTCGAAAATACGTCACTCCTGTAAAAATTTAAACCTGGTCATTACTACAGTGATAGCCTTGTACTTCTTGTGGGAGAATTAGAGACCAGTTCTCAGCAAAATCACAGTGAAGCACGAAACATAGTTCTTCAGCCTGTACACACCCTTTCACTTCTACAATGTGTGTTGTTGCAATTTCTTCAGATGCTGGTGTGTTACTGCTTTCACTGACCATTTACTAAGTTCATCAGTGAAACTGTCAAAGGCAACAGTTTTCTTAGTTGGTTTAATTTTCTCCTATGTCGCATATGTAATTTCTGCAAAGTTATCTGCTACATTTTCCAGGCCAAGTGTGTTTACACAGTTCTCCCTTTCCAGGGGAGTCACCACATTCTTGAAACAAAGAAGTCTCTCGCTTTACGTCACATACTGCTAATGACCTCACACGCCCAACCAAGGTGTCATATGTCAAGTGCTCCAGTAAGTTCTTCAAAGTTACCACACAAAGTTCAAAATTCGCGCAGTACACACATAAACAGACATCTCTAGGTGGGTGTGTAACCACCCACTTAGGTCGTAGCGCATAAAATTTTTATCTTCCAATATGTGAAGTTGTATAGTTGTTCCTATAAATAGCATAAGTTTCTTTAACACTGCGAGTCATGTACCTCTTCATTTACATAACTTTTTCATCTTCACCTGTTACAATTATAGTTTCTTTTTTGTTGACATTCTGGTGAGAACAGTGCATTTATCTTCCAGATAAAATGACTGCACTATTTGAACTTGAGCTGCTTCTATAGGATGACGATAATAGGAATCTGGTCTTCCAAAGACTCCATTTACAGACCTCACATTTCTTGATTTGTCTACCATGTACTTTGATACTTATGGAATGTGGTTCAAAACTCAGAAAATATCTCTGGAATAATAGTTAAAACTTGTACATTTTCGCTGTAGGATGCACAGTATTCAACAGCTGAATTGATATTTGTGAAAAATTCCTGGCAAGAGGTGAGTGTGGTCAGTTTTGCTGTAGTGTATTCATCCATAGCTTTCGTAATTTCTCTGCGCTTACTTGATGCATAGAACTTATGACTCGACTTCACGGACCACGGTTTCTTAACTGCACTAACACCTACCTCTGTAGTTGACTGACCCATGGTATTTAATTCTTCCTCTATTGATGCAAAATCTGTATCATCTGCACCATAGGAGGCTTCACCTTGTTCGGATACTGTCATTGTTGTTAGTCTGTCAAAACATATAGAACACATGAAGTCGTCACTGGAAACATCTCCACTTTGAAACAGAGTCTTCAAATGAGAACACTTATTCCCAACCTGAACAAAGTCTGTTTGTTTTGTGTGTCTTATATACCACTGTTTTATGTATATGCAAATAGTCAGCACACTTCACTCTCCTGTGGCCCCAGTCAGAAGACATTTCAAACAGTCCTTTTCACAAAATACACTGCAACTGTGTCAACTGGCAAATTCCTCAGGAAAACACAGAACTCACTGGATGGTCTCAGATTTCTTAGAAACCTCTTCAGTAAATAAATTAGCACTGAACAATTACAGTACAGAAACCTGCAATGCACAACCACGACACATAAACTGACAAGAAACTACAACAAAATATAAGAAATATCTGCAACACTGAAAGCGGAAAGACATAACTGCAACAAAGAAAGTAATAAGAAATAACTGTAACAAAGACAAGAGAAATAAACATTGTAACAAAGAAGTTAGAAAGAAACAACTTCAGTGAAGACATACATTACCCTTGAAAGTTAAAAAAATGATTTTTTAAAAATAAAACCTGTCCAACTTAAAGGTGGAAGCTCTCCTTTACAGAGAATATAGTACAACATGGTACTAATCAACAGAAAAAATCTAACTTTTGTGGATTGACGTTTTTGAAAAAAAAATCTGTAAATTACAAAAAAATTTAAAAGGCGACAGTAAAAGAACTTTGACAGATACTATTGTAATCATAAAGCACTTATCTTTCAAATAAGAAAACTCTAACAAAATATTTAGAACGGTTAGAGAGATAAAGCATTTTTTTAAAAATATCCGAAATTCTCATCTTCAAAATGGTGTTCGTAGAATTAACTTTGGAGGCCTATATCTTGGGGCAGGAACTTTTTTGGAAAAAACAAGAAAAAACGTGTTTCTTACTTACTCCTGAATTTTAATATTTGCTACATTCAGTAATATCCGAGACTATGAAGGTAACCCTCCCGCCTGCCTGAAGTGATACGAATTATGTCTGCTGAGAGATAACGTCACCGTCGGGGAAGACATCAAGCACGAAGAGATGGAGGTGGTTCGCAGCTGTCAGCGTCTCCTCGATTACTGCTGCAGGTCCCACGCAAGCGCAGGAGAATATCTCCCGTAGCAAAAAACTGCTCCCACCAGAATGCGTCTGTGGCGTGCTGCATGATTTGAGCCGCCGTTCATCTCGATGACGGCGTTTCTGGAGAGGTCATTAAACTAATGCAGCAGAAATGTGATTCATCTGAACAGCCGACACATTTCCATTCATCGACGGTCGAATCCAGATGGTCCCGTGCCCACTGCAATTGTAGTTGACGATGTCGTTGGGTCAACATGTGAACACGAAAGGGTGGCCTGCTGTGGAGCTCCATGTCCAACAATGTACAATGAATGGTATGCTCCAAAACACTTTATGTGCACTACCATTGTGCTCTTTTGGTAGATACGCCACAAATCACCATTTATCCTACTTCACAGCGCAGACAAGACTTCGAACCCCATGATCAGTGAAGAGTCGTGGACGTCCAGCCATTTAGCGTCTCCTGGTAATTTCACCTCTTTCGACAGATGCTCACGAGAGTACAAGGGAACATTCGACTGGCTTCGCCACTTGCGAGAAACTCGCTCACAGGCTCTCCGTAATAAACATCTGCCTTTCGCCGAATACGCGTGTCACAACATGCACTACTGGCGATTAAAATTGCTACACCTCGATGATGACGTACAACAGACGTGAAATTTAGCCGACAAAAAGAAGATGCTGTGATATGCAAATGATTAGCTTTTCAGAGCATTCACACAAAGTTGGCGCCGGTGGCGACACCTACAACGTGTTGATATGAGGAAAGTTTCCAACCGATTTCTCATACACAGACAGCAGTTGACCGGCGTTGCCTGCTGAAACGTTGTTGTGTTGCCTCGTGTAAGATGCATAAATGCGTACCATCACGTTTCCGACTCTGATAAAGGTCGAATTGTAGCCTACCGAGATTGCGCGTAATCGTATCGCGACATTGCTGCTCGCTTTGGTCAAGATCCAATGACTGTTAGCAGAATATGGAATCGGTGGGTTCAGGAGGGTAATACGGAACGCCGTGCTGCATCCCAACGGCCTCGTATCACTAGCAGTCGAGATGACAGCCATCTTATACGCATGGCTGCAACGTACCGTGCATGGTGGCCGTACGGTTCTAGGCGCTGCAGTCCGGAACCGCGGGACTGCTACGGTCGCAGGTTCGAATCCTGCTCGGGCATGGATATGTGTGATGTCCTTAGGTTAGTTAGGTTTAAGTAGTTCTAAGTTCTAGGGGACTGATGACCTAAGATGTTAAGTCCCATAGTGCTCAGAGCCATTTGAACCATTTGAACGTATCGTGCAGCCACGTCTCGGTCCCTGAGTCAACAGATGGGGACGTTTGCAAGACAACAACCATCTGCACGAACAGTTCGACGACGTTTGCAGCAGAATGGACTATTAGCTCGAGACCATGGCTGCGGTTACCCTTCACGCTGCATCACAGAAAGGAGCGCCTGGGATGGTGTACTCAACAACGAACCTGGGTGCACGAATGGCAAAACGTCATTTTTTCGGATTAATCCAGGTTCTGTTTACAGCATCATAATGGTCGCATCCGTGTTTGGCGACATCGCGGTGAACGCACATTGGAAGCATGTATTCGTCATCGCCATACTGGTGTATCACCCGGCGTGATGGTATGGGGTGCCATTGGTTACACGTCTCGGTCACCTCTTGCTCGCATTGGCGGCACTTTGAAGAGTGGACGTTAAATTTCAGATGTGTTACGACCCGTGGCTCCACCCTTCATTCGATCCTTGCGAAACCCTACATTTCAGCAGGATAATGCACGACCGCATGTTGCAGGTCCTGTACGTGCCTTTCTGGATGCAGATAATGTTCGACTGCTGCCCTTGCCAGCACATTCTCCAGATCTCTCACCAATTGAAAACGTCTGGTCAATGGTGGCCGAGCAACTGGCTCGTCACAATACGCCAGTCACTACTCTTGATGAACTGTGGTATCGTGTTGAAGCTGCATGGGCAGCTGTACCTGTACACGCCATCCAAGCTCTGTTTGACTCAATGGCCAGGCGTATCAAGGCCGTTATTACGGCCAGTGGTGGTTGTTTTGGGTACTAATTTCTCAGGATCTATGCACCCAAATTGCGTGAGAATGTAATCACATGTCAGTTCCAGTATAATATATTTGTCCAATGAATACCCGTTTCTTATCTGCATTTCTTCTTGGTGTAGCAATTTTAATGGCCAGTAGTGTAATTCCCCACCTGTAGCCAATATCGTCGCTAGGGTGATTCCCCGGCCGGGTCTCCTGCACTTACATACTTTTGTTACCTCGTCATGAGCCCGCGCAACGCCACCAGGCGGCATCCTACGTTGCGGCGGGCTGTAATCATAATGTTTTGGCTTGTATGTTCGTATCGAAGACTACGCCGAACCTATTTGTGGTCATTCCACTGAAGGCAATACATTTTTACGCATCTCCTGCGCTACCAGCCGGCCTTGCTGCGCTATGTAATGACGTCTGACCGTCACATTTTACCGTGAGCGCTCACGGCCAAGGCGACGAGCAAGCCTGAGCGCTCTTGCTAGACTCATCAGCAACAGGCCTGCTGCAGTCTACAATGCGCGTCACTATAAATTAGTTAATAACATACACTACTGGCCATTAAAATTGCTAAACCAAGAAGAAATGCAGATGATAGACGGGTATTCATTGGACAAATATATTATACTAGAACTGACATGTGATTACATTCTCACGCAATTTGGGTGCATAGATCCTGAGAAATCAGTACCCAGAACAACCACCTCTAGCCGTAATAACGGCCTTGATTCGCCTGGCCATTGAGTCAAACAGAGCTTGGATGGCGTGTACAGGTACAGCTGCCCATGCAGCTTCAACACGATACCACAGTTCATCAAGAGTAGTGACTGGCGTATTGTGACGAGCCAGTTGCTCGGCCACCATTGACCAGACGTTTTCAATTGGTGAGAGATCTGGAGAATGTGCTGGCCAGGGCAGCAGTCGAACATTTTCTGTATACAGAAAGACCCGTACAGGACCTGCAACATGCGGTCGTGCATTATCCTGCTGAAATGTAGGGTTTCGCAGGGATCGAATGTAGGGCAGAGCCACAGGTCGTAACACATCTGAAATGTAACGTCCGCTGTTCAAAGTGCCGTCAATGTGAACAAGAGGTGACCAAGACGTGTAACCAATGGCACCCCATACCATCACGGCAAGTGATACGCCAGTAATGGCGATGACGAATACACGCTTCCAATGTGCGTTCACCGCGATGTCGGCAAACACGGATGCGACCGTCATGATGCTGTAAACAGAACTTGGATTCAGCCAAAAAATGACGTTTTGGCATTCGTGCAGCCATGTTTCGCCGTTGAGTACACCATTGCAGGCGCTCCTGTCTGTGATGCAGTGTCAAGGGTAACCGCAGCCATGGTCTCCGAGTTGCTAGTCCATGCTGCTGCAAACGTCGTCGAACTGTTCGTGCAGATGGTTGTTGTCTTGCAAACGTCCCCATCTGTTGACTCAGGGATCTAAACGTGGCTGCACGATCAGTTAAGATTCCTATCATCTCGACTGCTAGTGATACGAGACCGCTGGGATCCAGCACGTCGTTTCATATTACCCCCCTGAACCCTCCGATTCCATATTCTGCTAACAGTCATTGGATCTCGACTTACGCGAGCAGCAATGTCGCGATACAATAAACCGCAATCGCGATAGGCTACAATCCGACCTTTATAAAAGTCGGAAACGTGATGGTACGCATTTCTCCTCCTTACACGAGGCATCACAACAATGTATCACCAGGCAACGCCGGTCAGCTGCTGTTTGTGTATGAGAAATCGATTCGAAACTTTCCTCATGTCAGCATGTTCTAGGTGACGCCACCGGCGCCAACCTTATGTGAATCCTCTGAAAAGCTAATCATTTGCATATCACAGCATCTTCTTCGTGTCCGTTAAATTTCGCGTCTGTAGTACGTCATCTTCGTGGTGTAGCAGTTTTAATGGCCAGTCGTGTATGTTGAAAGGTTACAAAACTGTGACCATTCACTGTCTTAGGATACTTTATTTCGTCTTTACCAGTTTCATGCTGGTCTACCATCTGTAACGGAGTCAGAAAGTATGGATTTAAGTGCATGTCATTTGCCTGTATTTCTGCTGCAAAGATTTTGCGTATAATGTCCACGCATACAGAGTTTGATTCAAAGAACCTCTCAAGCCGAGTACTGTGATAATTCCCTATAAAAGCCTTGGCCTCCAAGATAGTCTTGTCACTTTTCTTTAGGGAATATTTTATAAATTTCAAAAAGATATTTAGCCGACTTTGTGTCGCTTCGAGGGAACACCATGAAGAGATAGTCTCTTTTCGTTCCCCATTAAATTTCTTTACAATATTTACAAGATTGTCAATGATTATATTGAACTACTCATCAATATTTACAAATTTTTCAATGATTCTGACATTTTGTTCGTCACTGTAACCTCTGTGCGTAGGCCACACAAGTCAGAAATGACTTATGTTCCCATCAATTTGGAGTTTCTTTAAAGCATTTGCAATCGTCTCCTCTGTCTTCATTTCTGCCTTTTTTTTATTTTCCCATCAAAGTTTAAAATTAGTTATTCGAACTGTTGGCTGAGGTAGTCTGCATCTTCTTCAAGATTTTTCACTAATGAGTAAACATTCGGATGAAGTTTTGCTACTGATGTATTTATTCTTCGGTTCCATCCCTCTGAGACGTTATTAGTGCGATGGCATCTTCCACTGCAATCCCACATCTCTCTTGAGCCAGTGGTCCATAAAACAGTCATAAAAGTCATGAATCAGTTGGTATTCAGGCATACTCTCCTGAATATACAGCCAATCGTCATCCAACGCTTCCCTGGGAAGATGTGATGGAGCAGAAAACATCCTCGGATGACAGCATATTTTCTAGTTTTCCTTGTAAGATGGAATGAGGCCGCAACACTGAACTTGTTTACACAAACATTGATTAAAATGATAATTGCAACCAGTAAGCTCTGTTGCAGGAATCAAACTGTTAGCTGCTTTGATGATGGCAATCTCGAAGTCCATCGTCAGAGATGCAGGGTTCCATCCAGGCATGTTAATTTTAATAGCTTTAAAAAAAGCCTTCATATGTTTGTCGCTTTTTATTTGGCAGCAAAGCGGAAACAACTGGAACGGTGTTTGTTTCCTCCTAAAAACTATTAAGATAGGCATGGAGTATAAACAACAGTCCAAAGTGTTTGCTCAAACTCTTGAACGTTCTATCCACAAAGAATGATTCGCAGTTTGATAAATACGCTTTTCCCTTTTCACTGGCACTGTTCTGTCATTCGGTCCCCTGTTGTCCGATGCAAGTACAAAATTGCTACCATCATTCATCAGTAAATTATTTTCCTGATAGAATATTCCTCCAGAATCAGTGGGATCTTGTATGCTTCCCAGATGTTTTGGCCTAATTCGATGTAACGACTGTTTCGCACTTCTGTAAGATGGTAACGATGGTACTAAGCCGTATCTTGGATTGAAGAGCTGCCCTACTTCTTCAACGTAAACTGACAAAACTGTAGTATCTGTTTGTTTTTCCCACTACTTACAGCTGACAAAACGTTTTCGCATTTCATTCAGTGCTTCATCTGAGATACAAACATGGTTAACGTCTACTAAAACTGTGTTATATTTGTGGGTAACCTTCATTAGCATTTTTTTTTTTAAGTTTACTCAGCGGCAGTCAGTCACTTCTTGTTAGTTTGTACAGTCCAGTACATACTGGTGCCCGTTGTAAATCATTAAAGGGTTCCGTTTGGTGATCTCGGTGAACTCCATTATCTGAGCAGTGAAACACGGAACACCACTTGCTAGTCATAGGTCAACTGCAGTGCTGAACTCTCGGAGAAAGCTGCGAACGTTATGTGTTGATTGGGGACAGGAAAGTTTGTGAAGGAAATGTGCGTTGGCTTAGCCCAGAATACGTCACAGGTACCTGGCACTGGAACGCCCTGTTCACTACGTACAGTGTCCTGGGCCCTGTGCAAATGTCAACATATTCCCTGTCCGTGCAAGTGTCACTCTGTGGAAGTGTTACAAACTCCTTATTTCTCCCTACTGGAAATTTATTTGCAGGAAATTGGGGGCCTGCTCCAAGACACACCTTACAGCCTAAAGCCGTCAGCACACGGACCGTTCTGTCGAACGTTAACGTTGAGCGTGCCAAGTTTAACGTGCTGATGAACGTTCAGGAACGATGCGACTTGTGCATACTGTACTTGGGCCCCAAGGTGGTATACACGATCGCAACGCACTCCAGCGGCAGTTGAGGGATGTTTCTAGTTCATAAATCACACTGTTTACTCAACGTTCCCACGTTAGCTCTGTTAAAACGCACATTTCCTCCATCGTCCACATAACGGAAAGTACCATGTCCAATCAATAAGGACACAGACTTATAAAAGTTCCATTACAAACAGTGCGGTACAAATTTGGAATATTTCTCCGCATAAGACAAACATTATTTCATCATTCCCACATTTTAGTAAAACCCCAAGGTCAGTCTTACTTGATCACAATTCCTACCCAGTAGCAGAATCTTTGCAACATGTGAATTACGAAGCGTAAAAGAAAAAGGAGCAAAATATCTTTATACAAGTAGCGCAAGCTGTCCTGTAGATGAAGCCAACCGAACAAAGTCACCCCTCAAAAAAAGGTGAACTTATATTTACATAACATCAAATATTATAGCACATACCTAATAATGAAGTATCAGAAACTCTTATAAACGCGGATGTTAGGAAAAAAAATTTGGAGGTGTTAAGACGCGAACCACCGCCCCAATACTCATTACGCTAAGCCAACATCACGCAATTTGTGGTTAATCATATTGTATTACCCTTCCTAAAAACGTTAATCGTAGATAATTATGTTATTAACTGAAATTTAATTGTAACGAATTGTGCCAAGAACAATGCGTTTTGGGTGGATCTTCAGTGTGTCGTTGCCTTCAAATAGCCTACTCTCATAAAAAGTTACAAGAATTGTTTTGCCACGAATATGATGTTTCTCATTATTTTATTGGAACGAATCGAACAACTAACAACGGGTTTTCCAATGATTCTCAATTTGCTGGTGCTCAGAAACGGCATATATACATATAGGCTTGAAATGAATGCCAATGTGGCGTTTCACAACTCTGTACTGAAGGGAGACGGCGTGCGTGTGACGTAGGTGACGTTGTGCCGTCTCATTGCTCAACGCTCAGACGCACGCTCAGAATATCTGACATACCAGATATTGCTCTGCACGTTCGGAAAGACTCAGGGACGTGCTATTCCACGCTATGACGTCAGAAACTCGGCACGCTCAACGCTCAACGTTCGGATGCACGGTCCGTGTGCCGACGGCTTAAGGAAAACCTGTAAAACCCGGTCAGAGCTACTGGTGTTGCCATCTTGAGTACCTCCTCTGGCGTTAACACCTTGCTCATGTTTCTTCTTACTTCTTGGCCGTTTGAATTACAGCAGTTAACCTCGTGGTAGTTCGCCTCGTCGTCCTGTCCTCCCGCCATCGCCTTGCCTTCTGTCTCTGCTGCGACTCGGCCTGCTCTTGGCGTGCCGATGGTGAGTTGACGACTGCCGCCACTCTGCGTCGGGCGCCCGGATTCCCCCTCAACCACTCTCACTGGTTCTGGTGGGGGACACCGAACGCCTTGGACGGCGGCTGGGTGTGGCTTATCCCCTCTCTTCTATATCTACATCATAAGGGGCCCTCGCACCTTTAATAAGATTGCCAAACTATCAATATATAGACCGTCTGAGGGAGCGCATAGACAGATCGACAATAGTAGAAACATTGGTGAAGAGTATTGATGGATCTCAAAACATTCTCAGTGTTGTCAATACATACTAAACGTGTGAGGTCATATATTGACAGTTTCACAATATTCGCCACTCAAATGTTGGAAGAGGTTCAGGACGCAGGGTTATTGTACAACTTTTATTCCTTCAATTCGCTGTTACGTATACCTCAGATTCAACTTTAAGGTGCTTTTTTCACAAAAGAATTGTAGCAGGCCTAAGCAAGAGTAAGCATTGTATATGCACTTCAGAATGGTTAACGGAGGATTCCCTATGACATTGCTTACTTCATCAATTTCAGAATACAGTACAGATTGTTATGTTACAAAGCAGATTTGAAAAACGCTCCCATTTCGAAAAATACCTCATATATCTGCAATTACAGGTAATAAGCCTGCGAAATGCATGACAGTTTCACCAAATTCTCACAAAGCGTAAAAAAATATTTTACGGTAATTGCCTGAGCAGGTCCTTGCCAGGCTTCACAGGTTTCCATAGAATTTTACTAATTGCCCTAGCTAATACTACAGAACTGAACTTAGAGCATTAGAATGACCTGTCTTTCGCCAGACATCTCGAAGTTACTCTTTATCCCTTGTCGAATGTGAATGACCTGTCATCTCGAAGTTGCTCTTTCTCTCCTGTCGAATGTTATTGCCTCTCTTAATAATGTTTTTGCTTCTATGGTTTACCTCGTATCAACACTAATAACTGGTCGTACGATGCAGAACTCATCGGCAAATAATTTATGAAATCTTTCTGCTCCGTGATTCTGGTTTCAATGAGTAAAGTAAGATGTTACCAGACGCTCCTTCTTTCAACCAATCTCGGACGCATTTTATTTTTAGTTGTTTTCTGTTGCTTGCAAGCCATGGCTAATATAAATGCAGAACACTCTTTCTTATGGGTGTTCGACATCTTAACGTTGTAAAATTACGTTGTCAACAGACAGTTTTTGTCAGTGTTATTGACAGTGTGAGGTCGCTTCAGTAGATTAAAAGTTTGACAAACTAGATTTGTCAGTACATGCTGAACGTGTGCATGCCCCTACACTCTGCAAGCTATCTAATGGTGTGTGGCGGAGGATACTTTTTGCACCACCAACTGAGCCCTCCAACCTTGTTCCACTCGCGAACAGAGCGTGGGAAGAATGATTGACGCTAAGCCTCTGTATTGGCTCTAATTTCTCGAACTCTCTCCTCCTAGTCATTACGAGAGAGGAGGAAGTCCGACTCTTCCTGGAAAATGGACTCTCGAAATATCAGTAGTAAACCTCTCCATGGTGCACAACGCCTCTCTTACAACGTCCGCCTTGTAGAGTGTGTTGAGCGTCTCCGTAACGCTCTCTCGCCAGCTAAACGATCTCGTGGTGAAACGCGCCGCTCTTCGTTGGATCTTCTCTATCTCCTCTATCGATCCTACATTGCAGCGATCCCAGACAGATGAATAATACCCTAAACCGGTCGAACAGGCGCCTTGTAAGGCACTTCCTTCGTAGATGAATTACATTTCGTTAAGATTCTTCCTGTGAATCTGGCATCTGCTTTTCCCATTATTTGTTTTATGTTGTCATTCCACTTAAGGTCGCCCTGGATAGTTACTCCCTTATACAGGGTGCGTCAAAAAAAAATGTATACACACTTTGAAGCGTCATAGAAAATTTATTTCCCGTTCGACAATGTTAAATTTCTGGAAATCGAAAGCTTAAAATCCAATTGGAAAAATAAATGTACTTTGCAAATGTGATTAATGTTCGAACTGGTGGCCTTCAGCATCAATAAATTGCTGAGTACGAGTCACCACTGATTCCGTACATCGTACCAAAGTGTCCAATGAGATTTCTGTGCACACCGCCTGAATCTCATTCCAAAGTGTGTCTAGGTTACGTGGTTTACGTTTGTACACCTCATCTTTTACTGTGCCCCATAAGAAGAAATCCAGCGGCGTGAGGTCTGGAGAGCGTGCAGGAAACTCAATTGGTCCCCTGCATCCTATCCACTGGCCTGGCACATTGTGATCCAGGTATGCTCGTATGTCCCTATGATAGCGCGGCGTGGCGCCATCTTGTTGGAAATAAAACTCATCATTACCGTATAATGCACGAATGGCAGGGAGTATGGAGCCAGCAAGCATTGTTAGGTCCGTTTCTCCAGTAACAGTACCTTCAAAGCGGAAAGGCCCAATGAGTCCCCTTGCAGACAAACCACACCACACATTTACACCCGGCAAATTCACAGCCTTTTCAACTGTAATGTGAGGATTATCTTCAGCCCAGCACACACAATTGTGCCTATTGACAGTTCCACTGAGTTTGAATTGGGCTTCATCCGACCAAATTACGCTACCCATAAATCCCGGTTCACGTCTCACCATCTCCTGAACCCATTCACCAAATTCTAACCTTCGATCTGGATCGTCGTCACTTAGCTGTTGCACCAGCTTTGGAATGTACATATGAAACTTGCCTTTCTTCAGAATGCGTAGCACACTACTAGCACTTACATTACTCTCACGTGCCGCTTGCCTTGAAGATTTTTGAGGCGAACGCTGAAACAGTTCCAAGACCGCAGTTGTGGAATCATCACTTGTAGCTGTACAAGGTCGCCCTGATCGACCTTTATGCACATCACACACTGTTCCATGAATTTCGAATTTGCCTCGTAGACGTGTAATTGTTAACCTTGAAGGTGGTTCTGTACCACACTCACTTCTCCACTGTCCTGAAACCGCAGCTACATTCTCAAACTTCCAGAACCACTTAATTATTTGCTTCCGCGCTTCAAAACTCAAACGCACGTCCGCCATGTTGCAGTTACTTCCTTGCCACTGCTGCCACCTGTTTAAGAAATCATAACATTACTTTCTCACAGATGCTTAACCTTGTAGAACGGGAAATAAATTGTCTATGACAGTTCAAAGTGTGTATACATTTTTTTGTCGCACCCTGTATGTAGACCGTCTGAAGGCGCATCGACATATTGTCAATACTAGAAATATTGGTGAGGACTATTGATGGATCTCAAAAAAAGTCTCAGTATTGTCAATACTTACGAAACGTGTAAGGTCATATATTGACAGTTTCACAATATTCTCCACTCAAATGTTAGAGGAGATTCTGGACGCAGCGTTATTGTGCACCATTTATTTTTTCAATTCGCTGTTATGTATACCTCAGATTCAGTTTTTAAGGTGCTTTTTTCACAAAAGAATTGTACTAGGCCTAAGCAAGAGTAATCATTGTATATGTGCCTCAGGATAGTTACCGCAGGATTCTCTATGACATTCCGTACTTCATTAATTTCAAAATACGGTACAGATTGTTATGTTACAAAGCAGATTTGAAAAACGCTCCCATTTCGAAAAATACCTCATATATCTGCAATGACAAGTAATAAGTCTGCGAAATGCGTGACAGTTTCACCAAATTCTCACAACGCGTAAAAAAATATTTTACGGTAATTGCCTGATCAGGTCCTTGCCAGGCTTCACAGATTTCTATAGAATTTTACTAATTGCGCTAGCTAATATTACAGAACTGAACTTAGAGCATTAGAATGACCTGTCTGTCGCCAGACATCTGGAAGTTACTCTTTATCCCTTGTCGAATGTGAATGACCTGTCATCTCGAAGTTACTCTTTCTCTCCTGTCGAATGTTATTGCCTCTCTTAATAATGTGTTTGCTTCTATGGTTTACCTCGTATCAACACTAATAACTGGTCGTACGATGCAGAACTCATCGGCAAATAATTTATGAAATCTTTCTGCTCCGTGATTCTGGTTTCAGTGAGTAAAGTAAGATGTGACCAGACGCTCCTTCTTTCAACCAATTTCGGACGCATTTTATTTTTAGTTGTTTTCTGTTGCTTGCAAGCCATGGCTAATATAAATGCAGAACACTCTTTCTTATGGGTGTTCGACATCTTAACGTTGTAAAATTACGTTGTCAACAGACAGTTTTTGTCAGTGTTATTGACAGAGTGAGGTCGCTTCAATATATTAAAGGTTTGACAAACTAGTATTGTCAATACGTACTGAACGTGTGCAGCCCCTAAACTCTGCAAGCTACCTAATGGTGCGCGGCGGAGGGTACTTTTTGCACCACTAACTGCAACCTTGATCCACTTGCGAATAGCGCGTGGGAAGAATGATTGACAGTAAGCCACTGCATTGGCTCTAATTTCTCGAATTCTCTCCTCCTAGTCATTACGCGAGAGGAGGAAGTCCGACTCTTCCTGGAAAATGGTCTCTCGAAATTTCAGTAGTAAACCTCTCCATGGTGCACAACGCCTCTCTTACAACATCCGCCTGTAGAGTGTGTTGATCATCTCCGTAACGCTCTCCCGTCGACTAAACGAAATGCGCCGCTCTTCGTTGGATGTTCTCTATCTCCTCTATCAATCCTACATTGCAGCGATCCCAGACGGATGAATAATATCCTAAACCGGTCTTACAGGCGCCTTGTAAGGCACTTCCTTCGTAGATGAGTTACAGTTCCTTAAGATCCTTCCTGCGAATCTGGCATCTGCTTTTCCCATTATTTGTTTTATGTTGTCATTCCAGTTAAGGTCGCCCTGGATAGTTACTACCACATATTTTTTTGGTAGATACTGTTTCGAGCGGTTTGTTATCAATAGTGGATCTCGTTTCCTATGTATGCGCAATGTGTTATATGTGTTACTGTCAGAGCGTGCATCATTCGACGCTTTATGAAAAGTAACGGTCGCCTTACACTTCCTTGAGGTACTCCGGAAATTACCTTCACACCTGTCGATTTTGTTCCGTTAATAGCGACGTGTTGAATTCCATCCGCAAGGACGTCTCGAAACTGAGGTGCGGGATGAGATTTTCATTACCTCAAAACGTCATAATTCTTGAGCATAATTCTATAACACACTCTACAACATCTTCTCGGAAGATGTAGTAGTATTTTGGCCACGATTCCTCTTACTACTCCGTCTTCTCGTCTTTTTGGCGTCTCCAGCATTTGCTTCGTTCGCCTGGGACGTCTTCTTCTTCTTCGCTGTTGCCAGAGAAGGCTTTGCAGCCTCGCAAGCTTGCAACATGCTGTGTAGTGCAGAGGGCGCACGTCGGTTGTTCCTCCTACTTCAACATACGGTGCCGGCCGGAGTGGCCGTGCGGTTCTAGGCGCTACAGTCTGGAACCGAGCGACCGACGGTCGCAGGTTCGAATCCTGCCTCGGGCATGGATGTGTGTGATGTCCTTAGGTTAGTTAGGTTTAATTAGTTCTAAGTTCTAGGCGACTGATGACCTCAGAAGTTAAGTCGCATAGTGCTCAGAGCCATTTGAACCATTTTTCTACATACGGTGGCTGTCGTGATTTTCAGCGCAGCGCATTTGACACAAATCGCCGGGTTGTGGCAGTGTTTCGCCTTCTTGTTAGTAGTTGAAGCACTGCGACCTCGTGGCAAAACAGGCAGGTTTTTTTCCACATGTGAGGGAGGAGGGTGGGCTGTTTGAGGGAGTGCTAGCGTCCCTTTTCAACCATAGAGTTTCTTTTTACAATTTATATTTCTTGCAAGTGGCATATATTTTTTATAAATTCGTTGCAATATAAACATTTTAGGTGAGAAGAAAGATACGTATAAATAATAGTTGAAAGTACATGATAATAAAAAATGGAAAATTTTCATTGAAAGAATAGTTGCAAAAGAAAGTAGTAGAATTACAAAGGTAATACATTTACAGTAGATCATTAATAGTTGGAGGTAGATAAGGAAGAATTTTTTAGTGAAAGAGTAGTTAAAAAAGGTAACTAGTTACAGAACATAATAGAATTACAATATGATAAAGTTACAGTACAGTAATATTATTGCGTAGACTTCGCCGCCCCGTGTGACCGTGCGGTTCTAGGCGCTTCAGTCTGGAACCGCGTGACCGCTACGGTCGCAGGTTCGAATCCTGCCTCGGGTGTGGATGTGTGTGGTGTCTTTAGGTTAGTTAGGTTTAAGTAGTTCTAAGTTGTAGGGGACTGATGACCTCAGATGTTAGGTCCCATAGGGCTCAGAGCCATTTGAACCATTTTTTGCGTAGGCTTCCGCGGCCAGAGTCAGTCAACATAAAAGTTTTCTGGGTATGGTACCGCGTCATAATGTAAAAAAACTACTTCTGCTGGAGAAAAACCAACGTTTCGGCCACGGTTGCAGCGGCCTTCTTCTAGCTCTAACCAATTATTTTTTACATTATGACGTGGTACCATAGTCAGAAAACTTTTATGTCGACTGACTCTGGCCGCGGAAGCCTACAGTACAGTAGCTTTTGGTATATGGTCATATGTTTTGTCTTTCTAATACTATATGGCGGTTGTGCGGGTAGTAACACTGTACTATGTTTTATTACATCGTTTTGGTTTTGTAGGTGGGGTAGCGTCTCTTCCTTTGTCGTTTCGAGTTGATCCTTGAGAGGCTATGTTCAGAGTTGTCAAGTAGTCAGTGTTGTTGGATTGTTTTGGTTTCTTGAGCTAGTGTGTTGTGTCATGTGTGCTGTGTGTATGTGTGTGTGTGTGTGTGTGTGTGTGTGTGTGTGGCTGTGTGTGTGTGTGTGTGTGTGTGTGTGTGCTCGTGCGTGTGTGGCTAATCCATCGTCCTTTTGTCCATGTGTGTGAGTGTTGTTGTGTTTCAATCAGGGATAGTAGGATTGGGGTGGGGTCGGGGAGTGATTTGGCTGTGTTTTGGGCTACTGTGTGTGAAGGTGGTATGTATTTGTATTTGGGTTTTCTGTTTTATATGTGGTTAATCTGAAGTATGTCCTCCACATCGGGTCTAGTGCACAGTATGTGAGTGCCATATCTCGCTCGTAGTTTGGCCATTCTTGTTTGCAGTGGTTCGATCCAGTAGTTTCATAGACTTCATTGTTGGGGGTTGTGGGCGGCAGTTTGTTGAGGCTGCGGAGCAGTCTTCTCTATGTCCTACAGAGTCTTTCAGCTACTTGGGCCTATATACCTCCAAGTTGGGTGACCGCATACTCTAGCACTGATGTTATGTATGTCTTATATGTGTGTAATGCCGTTTTGTCGCTGCAGCCATGGAAGCGTCCTTGTACCTGTATAATCAGGTTTTGTCTGAGTGGTGTTTTGTTTAGTAGGTAGCTCAGGTGCATTTTCCACTTGGGTCGACGTCAGTAAGCAATAAAGTGACATTGAACATAAAGAAAACTAATGCCATGAGCTTCAGTTTGAAGAGGAACAATGACATAGCTAAATTAAATGTAGATGACACCTCTATAGACTGTGTAACAATTGCAGAATTTCTAGGAATGAATACTGATTCTCAGTTGAAGTGGTGTGAACACACAAAGGTACTTGCAAACAGAATGTCATCAGCATGTTATAGGCTTAGAATACTATCATCAGTGTGTAATATGTAGTGTCTTTTAGTTATATACATTATTCATATGTACACTCAATTCCTAGCTAAGGCATTCTTTTTTGAGGAACAAACGCACAAAATATGAACACAATTTTCAAACTCCAAAAAAGAGCCATAAGAATAATAACCAAAAATACTAGTCGAGCTAATTGTAAAGGTCTGTTCAAAACAGTGTGGATTTTAACTGCTCCGTGTGAATACATTTACCAGTCAGTTGTACAGATCAAAAATAAAATTGTTAATTACTGTACAAACAGCTCTGTCCATGACCATGCAACAACTTACATTTACCAAGAAAAAATAAACATAAAACACAAAACAGCATTTTCTACCAAGGAATGAAACTGTACAATACATTACCGAGAGAGATTAAAGAAATTGCAAAAATACACTTATTTAAAAAGGCAGCTAAAAAGTACCTGTTATGTAATACATTTTATACATTGATGGATTACGTAGATAAAACAGAATAGGGGTTTGATAAAAAAAGCTATACAAATAAGTAATAATAGTAATGATTATAAAACATCCAACATTCCACATAACACCTTCACTTTATGTTTTTTCCTTCTTTTTCCTTTCTAGAAATACTTACCCCCAAGCTATGCAAAGCACAATACTAACACCTCTTCCTCTTTCTGAGCTCAACATCTCAACTCATTATGGAGGGGTGCTGACTCAGTTTTATAGGATAGCAAATGGGAAGTTGCGGTACAGAAAATGGCCCAGAGATCACCAGAGTGTGTGTGTGTGTGTGTGTGTGCGTGTGTGTGTGTGTGTGTGTGTGTGTGTTTGTGTGTGTAGTGAGTGGAGTGCTATGAAACAATGTGTGTATAGTGTGTGCAGTGACTGATAGTGAGATATGAGTGAACAGTGTGGCATTTGATTGTTTAATAAGTTATTTGTAAAAAAAGGATTGTATACCAGGAGAAAATCTAATGATTGTCTCCAACTAGAAGTCTGTAAATATATTTGTATACGAATTAGCTTATTTTAAATTGGTCTAACCTTGTAAATACTTTGACGTGTCCTATATTCTTGTAAAAAGAGATGTGCAGATGAATAAAGCTGCTATTACTACTACTAGTACTAGTGGTAGTAGTAGTAATAGTAGTAGGTATCTAGCTGTGTTGTTCAGTATGAGGGGGAAGTCCCATAGTGATTGACGTCGTTGTCGCCTTGTTGTCTTTTTTTCTTCGGGTGTCTGTGTTGGAAGAGAACCATTTGGGTCTTGTTTGTCGGGACGAATTCGCCACTTTGTCACCCATTGTTCTAGTCGTGTGAGGTAAGTGTTCGTCTATCTTTCGTCGTTCGCTGGTCGGCCCTATTTATACCGTTAGCGAGAAACGCTATTGGCGGGCGAATTCACGTAACGTGACGACAGGTGCGTTCACAGAGCGTGACTGTGCCCTCTAGCGGTCACCTACGTCCTTTACCTCCGGCGGGCATTCAACTTCCGAGGAGCCGGATGCTGGAAGTACAGTGCGACAATGACGTTGAGCGGTGACTGCACCGTGTTCAAAAATTTGGAGATCAATACGCCCATGCTATATTCTTCCTCTCCACACCTTAACAGCTGGACCTCCAAAAAGATTACAATCGAAAATGGTACGTATTCTCATCTCTAGCCATATGAAGGTACGTCCAGAACCACTACTCAGACTGAATCTGCTCTCATCCGAGAAGAGCACACCATTAATCTCCTCGTTGATCCAGTCCCTAGGCCCTTGGCACCATCGCAAACGGTACCGATGTGTGGCTGTCAACGGAACACAACATACTGGTCGTCGGACAGGAGATACCAGCCTGCATGCAGCCGCCGTGAAATTTTGTAGCGTGAGACTGCGTGCCTTTGCAGTCCTGTCAAATGTGGTTCCAACTGCACCCGCTGTTTGACGTGGGACCCTTCTTGTCTGTTGCACAATATGGCTGTCATCTGCTGCTGTAACTGGCCGTGGTCGACCATCTCCTCTTCTTATACAGCAGTTTGAAATAATAGTTACAAAAGCTGCTAACAGATGGCGCTGTAATCGCCATATGTAATGCCTAGTATAAATAGTGATCCGAAGCCCAGAGCGAGCAGTTCCTCTATTGAAACGTGAAAGGAGGTTAGCGTACCGAAGGAAGAGATTAAAACCATGTACTCCATTGAACAACGCGTTTTTCAGGTGCTAGAGTACCACAGGTTAGAAGAGAGTCCTACGGGAACAAGGCGAAGTTTTCAAGCACGATTTAATGTTCCAAAAGGACCCGATGCGAAAACCGTTCGTACGCTCTTCGCAAAATTTCAACGAACAGGCAGCGTAACTGATGATCTAGTGGGGTACGTTGGCCGCAAGCTAACCGCAGCTACGCCTGAAAATATCGCCACAGTTTCTGGAATTATTCAGCGAAATCCAATGTCATCCGTCCGTAGAATTGCATCTGAGACTGGTTTGAAGCGTTCCAGCACCCAGAAAATACTGAGAAAGAGCCTACAGATGTTTCCATTCAAAATTCAAACGCACCAGGCCATACCTGTACGAGCTGTGCAACAAAGGGTTGCCTTTGCTAATCAGATGCTCACAATGATTGATAGTGAAGGATTTGATGTTGGCTGCATCTGGTTTACAGATGAAGCACACTTCCACCTGAATGGATACGTGAATAAGCAGAACTGGCGATTTTGGGGTTCCGAAAAGCCATATTGGTGTGAAGCGAAACCCCTGTATTCTCCTAAAGTTACTGTGTGGGCTGCACCATGGAGCAGAGGCATTATTGGCCCTTTTTTCATTCGAGAAACGGTCACTGGTGCACGTTACGTTGCAATTTTGGAACAATTTGTCGCCACACAGCAAGTGTTAGAGGATCGACCAGGTACTGAATGGTTTATGTAAGATGGAGCCCGACCATATTGGACCGAACAAGTGTTTCGCTTTCTTGAGGAATACTTCGGGAATCGAGTCATTGCTTTGGAATATCCCAAATTTACTAGTGCAGGCATGGATTGGCCTCCATATTCGCCGGATTTGACTCCCTGCGACTTTTTTTTGCGGGGCCCAGTGAAAGACATGGTCTACCCGAAGCATCCCGCCACGCTGGACGAGCTTGAATCGGCGATCTCTGTGGCATGTGAATCCATTTCGGTTGAGACACTACGAAATGTGATGGCGAATTTCATTCTTCGTTTGCGCCACCTCTGTAGTGCCAATGGCGAACATTTTGAAAACATTGTGATGTGATTCTTTGCAAAGATTGTTTCCATACGATTATTTCACTTATGTATGCTGATATGAGCTGTACAGCGTACAGCGCCATCTGTTAGCAGCTTTTGTAAGTATTATTTCAAACAGCTGTATAAACTTCTTACAGCTTTCACAATAAACATACCGTTTACTGCATTCCTCTATCGATCTTTGTTTTCGAGATATTTAATTTTGAAATCAGGGGGTCCTTTTCTGGACACCCTGTATAATGCGCTGGTATGGCATTGGAAGAATTTACAAGTTAAAATTCACCAATACCCATGCAAATACTAACGAAATATGTCATATAAGCAAATACATTACTGCTTTCATTACGCATTTCTACTTTATGACATTCTTTTATTATTTCATTTTGGTGAGCTACTATGAAGGCCTACATAAACAAAACTACTTTGACTTATTTCTATATAGCGTTGATGTTAGACAACAGAGTTATTTGACTGCATCCGTGGCTTTACCACCGACATGACAGATTCAAGACCATTGTTTGCGCATTGTATGTTTTCTCTGCTGTTTCCCTCAAATAAACGTAGTTAATGAAAATTTGTCCTTATTGCCCTTAAGTAACATCACGTTATTTTTTGTTTTATATTGCTGGCGATGCTTTCGATTCTCTATCAATGTTTTTATTTCTTTAATAATGCACATTCATATTTTATTATTATTATTATTATTATTTATTTTATGGCCTTCATTGGACCACTGTAGTCAAAAATACAAAGTTCTAAACAAGTTGTTACACAGGGATACAATTTGGTTCGACAATAACTTAATATGATATTTAGGTAATACAATTATTAGAGGCTATTCTTATATGACAGGTGTTTTGCTCTTCTGTCTGCCCAATATTTCTTCATTCTTTCAGTTATTTTCTTTCTTTCTTCATCTGAGACAACTCTTCCTGTACTCCTTTTATTGATTTTCATTTGTAGTCTGGTTTGCGGTTCTTGCAGTATTCTGGTTTTCTCTGCATTGTTTTTTAGGTCATCTACTGTAATTTGAAGTTCTTTTATATCTTCCTTAATTTCTGTGATCCATTTAATGTCGCTCTTGCTATTCCACAATTTTTGTATTTTTTTTACTAATTCTGTTTTCTGGAGTTCTCATCAGATGTCCAAAGAATGAGAAGCGTTTCTTCCTGATTGTGCTCATGACTGGTTCTATTTTCTTATATACTGTTTCATTTGATGCTATTCTCCAATGTCCATTTATTTTATACTGTTTATTTATACATGTCCTAATTATTCTTCTTTCAATTTTAGTATTCTGTCAGTTTCTGCTGTATTAGTTGTTTTGAAGATAGTTTCAGCTGCATACGTTATTTCTGGTTGTGTAACTGTTTTATAGTGTTTTAATTTTGCATCTATAGATAGTCTTTTTTTGTTGAATGTAGTTTTGGTAATGTAATTTGCATAGTTCAGTTTTTTTATTCTATTTTGCCGTGATGGCTTCTCATTTAGATTGTATGTTATTATTTCGCCTAAATATTTAAATTTATCAACAATTTTGATTTCCTGTTCTCCTATTGTAACTTTGTTTGCAAGTGGTGGATCAGTTAGCATAATCTCCGTTTTTTCAAATGATATTCTAAGGCCTACTTTCTCTGCTATTTCTTGCAGTGATTTCACTTGTTGCCTGACTTCTTGAACGGTGTTGGCTAGGAGAGCAAGATCATCAGCAAATCCCAAGCAGTTTAAGCTAATATCATCTTTTGCACTTCCAATTCTTATTCTCTTTGGATTGTCCTTGTACCATTCTCTCATTATGTATTCCACTGCACAGTTGAAAAGTAATGGTGATAGGCAGTCACCTTGCCTTAAGCCTGTTTTTATGAGGAATGGTTCCGAAATTTCTCCTCTAAACTTCATTTTTGATTTGGTGTTGGTTAGAGTGAGTTGTATTATTTTAATTAGTTTTGGATGGTGTCCTAGATTTCTTAAAATTTTTAATACTGAAGGTCTGTGGATACAGTCATATGCCTTCTTAAAATCTACAAATGTTATTACCAGAGGTTTGTTCCGTTTCTTGTAGTACGCCATAATCAATTTTAAACTAATTATCTGCTCTGCACAGCTTCTCCATGGTCTGAAACCTCCCTGATATTCCCCTAACTCCTGTTCTAATTGCTCCTTGATTCTTTTATATAGGATCTTGGATAAAATTTTGTATGTGCAATCTAGGAGAGAGATTCCTCTGTAGTTGTCTGGGTTGCTCTTATCTCCCTTTTTGTGTAGTGGGTGGATGATAGCTGTGGTCCAATGTTCGGGAAATTGTTCTGTTACCCAAATTTTTGTTAGAGCCATGTGTAAGGAGGTCTTGACTGTGTCACTTGCATATTTCCACATTTCAACAAAAACCTGATCTTCTCCACATGCCTTATAATTTTTTTGTTCTTTAAGAATTTCTTCTACTTCTTGGAAAGTTGGAGGGTCTAGTTTGTTAGGTTTGGTTTTTATTGGGGTATTTATGTTGATTTGTAAGGGTTCTTTGGGTTCATCGCAATTCAGAAGTTTGTTAAATGCTTTTGCCATGATTTCTGCATTTTCCTTGTTACTGTGTGTCATTCTTCCATCTTCATCTTTCAGTATTAGTGTAGGGGCCTCATATTGTTGTAGTTGTTTCCCAAAGATTTTGTAGTAGTTCCTAGAGTTGGTTTTATCATAATTACCTTCTATAGACTTTATAATATCTTTATGAAATTCTCTTGATTCTTCTAACATTTTGAGTGAATTTTTTTCTTTCATTTTTTATGTTGATGGCATTTTCTTCAGTTTTATGTGTTTGAAACTTTAACCATGCTTGGCGTCTATCTTCAGGGAATTTGTCACATTCTGATGTCCACCATGCATGTTTCCTTTGTGGGTTCAAGGGAGCTAGATTCTCTGCTTCTTTTTTAAGATTAGGCACTACTTGTTCTAGATCATCTGTTAATTTAATGGTTTGTGTTATTTGTTGGTACTTATTATTTTTAATTAGCTGATGTGGGTCAAACCTCCTTTTTATTTTATTAGTTTTTCTGGTCCTCTTCTTTAATTTGATTTTAATTTTAGCCATATAATGGTCTGAGCCTGTGTCTACTCCTCTCAGTACTTTAACATTGTGGATCTCCTTATGAAAATTTTTGTCCATACAGACATGGTCTAGCTGCCACTCGCCCTTCCTCCAGTCTGGATGTTTCCATGTTTTAAGTTTACTTGGCTTCCTCTTGAAGTATGTTGTTTTAGATATAAGGTTGTGTTCTCTGCAGAGTTCTACAAGTCTTTGACCGTTTTTGTTTGTAAATTTATGTGGACTCCATTTTCCAGTTATATCTTTATATTTCCTTTCTTTTCCCAACTGAGAATTGAAATCTCCCAATAAGATTTTTACATTCTTTTTATTTACTCTGTTCACAGTTTGTTCTAGAAGGTCCCACTTCTTCCTTTGTTTTTGTTAGACAATTTTTTTCATTTGTTGGGGCACGAGAATTTATTGTTGTATAGGTTTTATTCATTGTTTTAAAGCTTAGAGTCGCAATTCTTGGTGGTACCGCTTGGAAATCCGTTACTGAATCTATTATTTTTATGTTTACTAAAAACCCTGTTCCAAACTGGGGACATTGTTTCATTGCCCTCAGTCCTGGTTTCCCATTATAAACTCTGTATCCTTGTGATTCGAATGGGTCCTCTGTGGTGTTTCTCATTTCTAGGATCCCTGTTATTAAAATTTTTTGTTTATTTAGTTCATCTGTGAGCTCCTTGAGTTTTCCGGTCTGAAATAGTGAGTTTATGTTTTGTGTTGCTATATAATTTATTTGCTCATGTTTAATCTCCTTTTTGTGTTTTAGTGTGCATTTGGATGGTTGCAAACGCTCCGATTCGTTGCTGTCTTCTAGTTGACTACCCACCGAATCCGATGTAGCCTTTTCCTGCCTTTTTGAGCAGGACGGTGGAATTTTTTTCCTAAAAGACCTTTCCATTTTTGACTGTCGAAGGTTGTCAACCTTAGTTGGAGCAAGCTCCGATTTACAATTACGGTTGTTAACCGCAGAGGGTGTGTTTGGTCCGCGAGAGCTATTTTATTTCACTCAAGTCCGCCAGTAAACCGGTGAGGACTTCCCTATCCGCCACGTAGGAGTATCACCTCTCCTCCTACTATGACAGCATAGTAGGTTCGTGGGCACATTCATATTATATTACTACCCAGAAAAACTTAAATTTCTTATCATTACTGAATTTCATCACAGTGTAACATGTGTTGGACTGACGATAACAACTCTGATGTAGCTTCCAGTTTGGGGAACTGACGGCTGTTTAGGGGAGGGCCTTACACTATGGATAGGCGTGGAGGGTATAGTATAATAAAATAATGGAATAGATGATAATAAAATGCGTGGCTTTTTAAAATGTATTGAATTAATGAGATTAATTTTTCGGCGTGAATGACAAGCACAATAAGCTGAGCTATGCCTGGAAATAAGTCCGTATTAGTTCATATTATTTTGCAGGGCGGAGTAGTTTCTTTCTCCGCTGTAGATTTGTGCTTACCATTCTTTATAATACTACGTTTGGTCGCCGCGTTCACCTTTGAAGTCTTGACCGTGTTCCTATTAAGCTTATCGGATCTTCGTAATTTTCCAAAGTGCACAGGTGGGCTTCAGTTATTGTAATTATTGTACTATTTGAAATAACAACTCACACGACCTTTCTGTTAATAAAACAATACTGTATTTTTCTAAACGGTGCACATATGAAATCCACACTCCTCACTTATTCATAGCGACCCCAAAATGGCGGTCTACAATTACTCGCTAAAAAATTGACGTGCTTCTCACTCTTTCACTAGCTGAGCGCGAATCCCTCCTTCCTCCTACCGGTACCAGAAAAAATCCTCTGTTTATTAACAACTGAAAGTCAAAAAATACATGACGGTAGGCATAGGCTCTATGATGGGCTACCACTTCATCTTGTCTCTTTGCCTTTAAGGAAGACGAAAACATAAAGGAAATGCAAAAGGTTTATCACAAGGGGGGGGGGGGGGGGGTGAATGGGCGGGACTTGTTCCGGGTGAAATCCTAGCGCTAAGGGCACTTGGAAAATTGCCTAACCTCCCTCCCTCCCCCCTCCCCCCTCCCAAGGACGCCCCCAGATGTCCTCAAAATTAGGACAAATCCAAGGAAACAATGACATATGGAAGCCCTACCTAAACTTCATCTAAAAGTCTGTGTTAGGCAAATGAAGAGAAACAGGACAAAGAATTGTTTGCGTTTAAGGCATTTGATGAACAGAAGGTTAGTTTTCCTGGCTAATTAAAGAGCTGCCGTTTTGTTTCCCTCGGTCGTTTTACGTTTATGTGGCTAATTGGTTCTTGCCGATAATTAGCCCTATTCTTTATCGCTCTTTCATAATAAGCTTCTCAAACTTACTGACCTCTCGCGGTGATTAGTATGTTTTTGCTGATTTTACACTGTGTTGGGAAGTACACACGCTCTTGTTTGTAAAACCCACTGTACAAACTATTGCAAACAATACGATCTGCGCTTATCAGATTCAATAACCAACAGTTCAACTTCTACATCAACATCTACAAACATACCCCGCAGGCCATTTCATGGTGCGTGGCGGACGTTGCCCTGAACCACTACTGCTTCATTCGCAAACGGCGGAGGGAAAACCACTGTAGAATTCTTCTTTGGGGAACAAATGCACAAAATATGAACACAATTTTCAAACTCCAAAAAAGAGCCATAAGAATAATAACCAAAAATACTAGTCGAGCTCATTGTAAAGATCTGTTCAGAACACTGGGGATTTTAGCTGCTCCATGTGAATACATTGACCAGTCAGTTGTACACATCAAAAATAACATTGATTATTACTGCACAAACAGGTCCATGACCATGCAACAAGAGATAGAATCAACTTACATTTACCAAGAAAAAATAACAAAAACTCAAAACAGCATTTTCTACCAAGGAATAAAACTGTACAATAAATTACCGAGAGAGATTAAAGAAATTGCCAAAATACACTTCTTTTAAAAGGCAGCTAAAAAGTACCTGTTATGCAATACATTTTATACATTGAAGGATTACTTAGCTAAAACAGAGTAGGGGTTTGATAAAAATGTTATACAAATAAATAGTAATAATAATGATTATAAAATATCCAACATTCCACATAACACCTTCACTTTATGTTTTTTCCTTCTTCTTTTCCTTTCTAGAAAAAAAGAAGGAAAGCTATGCAAAGCAGAATACTAACACCTCTTCCTCTTTCTGAGCTCAACATCTCACTCATTATGGAGGGATGCTGACTCAGTTTTTCAGGATAGCAAATGGGAAGTTGCGGTACAGAAAATGGCCCAGAGATCACCTGTGTATGCGTGTGTGTGTGTATGTGTATGTGTGTGTGTGTGTGTGTGTGTGTGTGAGTGTGTGTGTGTGGTGAGTGAAGTGTTATGGAACAATGTGTGTATAGTGTGTGCACTGACTGATAGTGAGACATGAGTGAACAATGTAGCATTACATTATTTAATAAGCTATTTGTAGAAAAAGTATTGTATGCCAGGAGTAAATCAAATGATTGTCTCTAAGGAGAAGTCTGTAAATATATGTGTATACGAATTAGCTTATTTTAAATTGATCTAAATTTTTAAATACTTTGACATGTCCTATATCCTTCTAAAAAGAGATCTACGCATGAATAAAGCTACTACTACTGTGCATATGCGTCCGTATGTGCCCTAATCTCTCTGATCTTATCTTCGTGGTCATGCTTAGCGGTAGGAGAATCGCTCTACAGTCAGCCATAAATACTGCTTCTCTAAATTTTCTCATTAGTGCTCCTCGAAAAGAACGTCGCCTTCCCGCTTGTGATTCCCATTTTAGTTCTCGAAGCATGTCCGTAATACTTGCGTGTTATTCGGACCTACCTGTAACTAATCTAGTAACCCGCCCCTGAATCGCTTCAATGTCTTCCTTTAACACGGCCTGGTGCAGGTCCCAACACTCGAGCAATACTCAGCACTGGCTCATACAAGTGTCCTACTTGTGTTCTCCTTTACAGATGAGCCACATCTTCCTAAAAATTCTCCCAATAAACCGAAGTCGACCACTCGCTTTCCCTACTACAGTCCTCACATGTTGTTGTTGTCTTCAGGCCTGACAGCTCTCCACGCTACTCTATCCTGTGCAAGCTTCTTCATTTCCCAGTACCTACTGCAACCTACATCCTTCTGAATCTGCTTGGTGCATTCATCTCTTGGTCTCCCTCTACGGTTTTTACCCTCCACGCTGCCCTCCAGTACTAAATTGGTGATCCCTTGATGCCTCAGAACATGTGCTACCAACCGATCCTTCTTTTTATCAAATTGTGCCACAAAATCCTCTTCTCCCCAATTCGATTCAATATTCACCCATCACCCACTATGTTTCCTTCACTCCATTTGCCTACTATCGAATTCCAGTCACCAATGACTATTAAATTTTCGTCTCCTTTCACTACTTGAATAATTTCTTTTGTAGTCTGTAAAAGTAAAACATACAAAATTCATGAAAAATTCAAACGTTTTGTATAACGATTTGTCTAAAAGTGTGAAATAAAAAATATTAGGGAAACGTTTGGTGCACCTCATTTTCTGTTCATGATTTCGAGCATCATTCAAAGGCACGTAGAATGTTTCTCTGATTTACTCATTACTTTTACACAAATCATTTCACTAAATATTTTACTGATTTCTTTCATTTTTTTATTTTCAAGTTTTATTCAGAAAGCATGATCTTACTGACTCCTCATTTGCCTTCCTAACGTATTTCATTCGAAGGAAGCCTTTTTGACATTTAAATACCGCACCAATGTATCTTTTTATGTGCAAAATAGCTAGGCCTTGATCAGGTAAAATTTTTGACACTTCATTTACATAGCTTGGCAGCAGCTTTTCGTGAAATACTTAAATTTTTCCTCAACTCATTAACTAAGTTTTCGTTAATTACCCTGATTACTTTCAAACAGTTAAATATTTTCATGCGAAACTAGACCTCACGCTGGTCACTTTAATACTTCGTTTACCTGTTTCCATCCCTTTGTTTGGCTATGAAAACTCGGACGAAACCTCATGGTGTAAGTTATAGGGAGTCTTGTTTTCGCCGGCCGAAGTGGCCGCGCGGTTCTGGCGCTGCAGTCTGGAACCGCGAGACCGCTACGGTCGCCGGTTCGAATCCTGCCTCGGGCATGGATGTGTGTGATGTCCTTAGGTTAGTTAGGTTTAACTAGTTCTAAGTTCTAGGGGACTAATGACCTCAGCAGTTGAGTCCCATAGTGCTCAGAGCCATTAGAGTCTTGTTTTCGCTCTGCTCACGCGTTTACAAAAACGTGTCGAGTGTTAACCATGCGATAAAATAGTCCTTTCTGCGAGCTGTCGTTTCCAAAAATCATCGTTCCGATATCTTAAACTGTTTATGAGATACGACGATTTTTACGACCAATTGATTCCCGAAGCGCAGGAAAGGCTCGGACGCGCCGCAAGCGACCCGTCCGCGGATATAACAGCCAATATCTCAAGAATGTAAAGAGACATCATTCCGGTCTCAACTTTAAATACACTTTAGATATATTGGTTACATTTCATAAGCAGTAATGTATGGCCTTAAATGAAATATACGGAAAATCTATGAAATGTGATTTTACCTCTGCAAATCCTTAAAAATTTCATGCATCCATGTACTCAATTTCGTACAGCACACTATGACTAATAACGAAAATAAATTCAAACCTTTATCGTTTAAAGATATCAGGCTGTAAGATGCGGAAGAATCAAATTTTTTCTCCGAGTAATTTTCTAAAAATCGGATGTTAAGTAATTCATAGCTGCCGTCGCGTCTGCTCCACTGTTTTGCCTAGAGGACACGTGGCTGTCGCTGTGTGTCGCGCGTGCTGCAGCGACAAGATTCAAACACGTTCGAATTCAAACGTCACCAGTTGGAGACAGGCAGCGACACAGATGTCGCTCACGTAGGACACTTCCGTAACTACACCTGCGGTTGTGTTTTGTCGCCTGAAGCCGTCGCACGCTGTCGGTCGCTTCTGTCGCTTACGTAGGACGCGGCCTTACGGGCAGGCGTTGTGGGGGAAATGCCTAGCGCTAGGGAGGAAGTACCGTTGTAAACTGAAGCCTACGCTCACATATTCTGTAAATATTAAGTGGGGTCCCAAACTTGCATAGTGGCCATTCAAAAACATCTACTGTCACCTCTGGTTTGGTTAGTATCTAAAAAGAATTATGATAAAGATGCAGCGATCTATTTTCGCCCGGCTTGTTAACCATTTGTAACTTCCAGAGAATTTTCTCTGGCTGCCACGTTAAACTTTGCTTCTTATGCCAAACCACCGAGGAGTTTACACAATCTTACCTCACTAACATGTTGCGCAGATGCAGTTGCAAAATAATTCTGAAATTGTGGTTTATTAAGTTTATTAGGTCAGGAACTGAGGAAAAGTAAGGTCAGTAACTTATGAATAAGCACATTCTCGGAACAAAATAAACTTGTAATGTCTTCGCTTATGTTGTTCCAAAACCCATTCTCGTTTCACTAGCTATCGATGGCCCTTGAAAATTGCTTTCTTTCATCGAAAAAGTCTGTAGTTAGAGGAAGAACACAGTATATAAAGAAGTTTTGCATAATAACCTTATTGCAAAATACTCTCCTCTTTGCGTGCTTTTATTTGTCAAAATCTCATTTTCATATCTCAAACCGTTCATTAAATATGAGAAATGTTGTGGATACTTCACTCTGGCTTTATCGTAGGCGAGACGCGATCACAAATGAGTGCGCTACATTAGATCAATTTTCTCTAGATCCAGCCACGTCTAAAGAAAAATTCAATATGTTAGTTAAATTTCATACGCTGCTTCATATTATTTAACATGCACCAAACGCAAAACCATAGCGACCTCTATTTCTCATTACAAACTTTTTTGAATTTCACACAATGTCTTATGTCCACGTAAATATCACATTACCAATGACCGTTAACGAAATGATGGGTACGCCTTCGTGAACCTGACATATAAAGCTACAGGTAAAGCAAAAATGACTTTTTTTTACCGAATAGGTTCTCTAAAATAATTTGAGAAAGACTGAGGACAAGCGCCTCGATTTTGTCATAACCGACCGGCCGAAAGATGGCAACTCTTGTCGGCCTCCCCTTCCGAACAAACGAATGAATTCGCCCAGCGCTTTGAACGAGAACTGGTCATTGCGTATCGGTTACCGTATCCTGTGTGAGCTATACTTTGTCCTCCATACGGGAGTCAATGATATCGTGTCTTGTTGGCCACTAGGTGCGCTACTGTCGCAGTGGATAACAAAAGCGTACAGTCGTGTACGAACTGTATGTGTTAGACTGTGATAACAAATTGCAAAATTGCTGATTCAAAATCTTTCGTACTGCCATTGGACACAGTGCGAAAATTTCTCCAATATTTACGTGTTACTCATGTGGAAGCAGGCTGCGCTCTTCAAGGCTCAGTAGTAATTGCCACCGTCGGCGTAACCGCACAACCCGGAAACGTACGTAAAGGTCGTCTTCACAGAACAAAGAGATGCGAAATTCGCCGGAGAACGGTACTACAAACTCGTTACTGCGGTGATCATAGGTCTTTGCCCTCACTCGCTCTGTATCTCTAGCGAGACCTCAACCAGCCTCTGTGTGGAATTAGCGCAGACAGCTCGTCAGAGCGGAACGGAACTTGCGCTCACACGCCAAGAGGCGGTTGCCGCAGCTCTCGAAATGTGGCCGTTTTCTCACTGAACAGCAGCCTGGTAACTGTTAGCGTCTTCCCGTTTTGTGCAGTATTTGTCTAGCGTTTATCCATCTTAAAGGAAGTTTACCCAGCTGACAGTCTGCCTCCATCAGCTGCACTCTCGAACTGTGGCACCTCCTGCGATTCAACGGCCAGCACTTACAGTTCTTTGATAGTATCGTCCATCCATTTCTCCCTGGGTCTGCCACGTAATACTTTCGATACTGGATCAGTTCCTACAGTTCCCTGTTCTTCGTACGTCTCCCAACACCCCCTCCTGATTTTTGTCTCACGGTAAATATTTGATGTATTGTTAATCGTGTACCGTAGGTCTCTAGAAGAGCGTAGCGTTCCAAAGGATTGGAAAAGGTCACAGGTCATCCCCGTTTTCAAGAAGGGACCTCGAACAGATGTGCAGAACTATAGACCTATATCTCTAACGTCGATCAGTTGTAGAATTTTGGAACACGTATTATGTTCGAGTATAATGACTTTTCTGGAGACTAGAAATCTACTCTGCAGGAATCAGCATGGGTTTCGAAAAAGACGATCGCGTGAAACCCAACTCGCGCTATTCGTCCACGAGAGTCAGAGGGCCATAGACACGGGTTCCCAGGTAGATGCCGTGTTTCTTCACTTCCGCAAGGCGTTCGATACAGTTCCCCACAGTTGTTTAATGAGCAAAGTCAGAGCATACGGACTATCACACCAATTGTGTGATTGGATTGAAGAGTTGATAATAACAGAACACAGCATGTCATTCTCAGTGGAGAGAAGTCTTCCGAAGTAAGAGTGATTTCAGGTGTGCCACAAGGGAGTGTCATAGGACCGTTGCTATTCACAGTATACATCAATGACCTTGTGGATGACATCGGAAGTTCACTGAGGCTTTTTGCAGATGATGCTGTGGTGTATCGAGAGGTTGTAACAATGGAAAATTGTACTGAAATGCAGGAGGATCTGCAGCGAATTGACGCATGGTGCAGGGAATGGCAATTGAATCTCAATGTAGACAAGTGTAATGTGCTGCGAATACACAGAAAGAAAGATCCTCTATCATTTAGTTACAATATAGCAGGTCAGCAAGTGGAAGCAGTTAATTCCATAGCTTATCTGGGAGTAGGCACTAGAAGTGATTTAAAATGGAATGATCATATAAAGTTGATCGTCGTTAAAGCAGATGCCAGACTGAGATTCGTTGGAAGAATCCTAAGGAAATGCAATCCGAAAACAAAGGAAGTAGGTTACAGTACACTTGTTCGCCCACTGCTTGAATATTGCTCACCAGTGTGGGATCCGTACGAGATAGGGTTGATATAAGAGACAGAGAAGATCCAACGGAGAGCAGCGCGCTTCGTTAGAAGATCATTTAGTAATCGCGAAAGCGTTGCGGAGATGATAGATAAACTCCAATGGAAGACTCTGCAGGAGAGACGCTCAGTAGCTGGGTACGGGCTTTTGTTGAAGTTTCGAGAACATATCTTCACCGAATAGTCAAGCAGTATACTGCTCCCTGCTTCGTATATCTCTGGAAGAGACCACGAGGATAAAATCAGAGAGATTAGAGCCCACTCAGAGGCATACCGACAATCTTTCTTTCCACGAACAATACGAGACTGTAATGAAAGGGAGAACCGTTAAAGGTACTCAAAGTACCCTCCGCCACACACCGTCAGGTAGCTTGCGGAGTATGGACGTAGATGTAGATGTAGATGAATCGTCTGATACAAAAATCCGCTTGAAACTTTCTCACTACCTACTACAATAACATCTCCAATTTGTCTAAGAAAATTAGCGAAATGACATTCTATGACATACTCAGGAGCGAAATTCCGCTGGTTGTTTATTCTTCTCGTTTGTTGGGACAATTACAGATAGTTTCCAATCTTGTGGAGCTACCTAACATCTCATTATTACTGAATGACTTCACACAGTTCGGGTGTCTGCAGCGTTTTCCCTCCAGCCTAGAAAATTACTGCAGTCGTTCAGTACTCACTCAATTAGAATTTTCCTATCACTGCTGTGGCATTCTCCACAGTGACCGTCTTCCACCCCGTTTTCATGTACGATATCTGGGAAACTACCTGCGGGTACTTTGGATTCAGTAATATCTCAAAATATTCCCTTTTCCTTGCTTGCACGCATTTCCCCGTCTTGTCTGTTAGTGTTTCACTCCTTTCCTTACTCTTTGTCTTCCTTATGTTCCGGAAAATTATTGTGATATCATTCTGATTTGGCATTCTCTACATTCGTATGCTTTGTGTATCGTGTCCAACATGAACGTCTTATTAACACCGTGCAAAATCCTCGTTGTCTGCTTCCTTCGCGTCTTTACTGCTTATATTACTGTAGCTAATTATCGAGGAAAGGCACTGGCCACAGTGGCAGAAGGAGCCATCTTACAGTCACACACGTTGTGTATTGTTAATTAAGAAAAACTGCCGCCGAGATCCACATCTACATCACTTACATGACTACTCAGCAATCCACACTAAGTACCCGGCGATGGGTTCACTGAACCACCTTCCCACTACTTCTCTACAGTTTTACTCCCGAAAAGCGCACGGGAGGAACGACCACTTGAATCTTTACGTGCGGCCTCTGATTTCTCTTGTTTTATTACGATAAACCTTTCTCCCTATGTAGGCGAGTGTCAACAAAATATTTTCGTATTCGGAGGAAAAAGCTGATGACTTAAATTTCGTCAACAAAATCTCGCCGCAACGAAAAATACCTTTGTTTTAATGATTGCCATCCTAACGCGTGTATCATATCCGTGACACTTTCGCCCCGTTTCCTCTATAATACAAAACGAGTTGTCCTTCTTTGAACTTTTTCGATGTCTTCTGTGAACCCAATCTGGTAAGGACCCTATAACCACACAGCAGTTCTGTTACAGAGGACAGACAAGCGTAGTGTAGGCAGTCTCCTTAGCAGATCTGCCGCGTCTTCTAAAGTGTTCTGCCAATGAAACACAATGTCTGCTTCACCATACCCACAAAGTTTTCTGTGTTCCAAATTAAGTTGTCCGTAATTGCAATCCCTAAGTATTTTAGTTGAGCTGCCAGCGTTTAGATTCGTGCGATTTATCGTGTAACCCCAATTTAACGGATTCGTTGTAGTACGCACATTTTTCGTTATTTAGGATGAATTACAACTTTTCGCACCAAGAGATTTTGTGTCTAATTTTTTTTTTTTGACCTTCTGATGACTTTACTAGACAGTAAATGACACCATCATCTGCAAACAATATAACGCGGCTGTTCAGGTTGTCTCTTAAATAATTTTATACATTAGAAACAGCAAAGAGACTGTAACACTTCCTTGAGGAACGCTTGAATCATTTGCAAAATTACGAGGAAAGGGTTTGGTGATGATAAGGGCAATATTATTTAAGAGGTTAAATGATTTTTTTAAAATTATTCTGTAATATATTCCCGTATAAAGGAGAGGTTTCGGCTATCCGAGAAATAACTGTAGCTCTTCAGCACTGCGGTGACACGTTGGTGTTTCCCTCCATTACTACGGGTGTCCTTGCAGGTCCTCACGGTCATCCAAACATTTATTGCGATGTACTTTCATAAATATTCAAACAACTTTTTTTTAAATTGTCCCGAATATACTTTCACACACAACCTCTACGTAATAAATTCAAGGGGTTAATAATACTTGGCGTGCGTACACTTTTCACGCAACTCTTTCAGATCTCAACACAGACACACTGCTACTACACTACTGGCCATTAAGACTGCTACACCAAGAAGAAATGCAGATGATAACCGGCTATTCATTGGACAAATATCTTATACTAGAATTGACATGTGATTACATTTTCACGCAATTTGGATGCATAGACCCTGAGAAATCAGTACCCAGAACAACCACCTCTGCCCGTAATAACGGCCTTGATACGCCTGGTCATTGAGTCAAACAGAGCTTGGATGGCGTGTACAGGTACAGCTGCCCATGCAGCTTCAACACGATGCCACAGTTCATCAAGAGTAGTGACTGGCGTATTGTGACGAGCTAGTTGCTCGGCCACCATTGACCAGACGTTTTCAGTTGGTGAGAGATCTGGAGAGTGTGCTGGCCAGGGCAGCAGTCGAACATTGTCTGTATCCAGAAAGTCCCGTACAGGACCTTCAACATGCGGTCGTGCATTATCCTGCTGAAATGTAGGGTTTCGCAGGGATCGAATGAAGAGTAGAGCCACGGGTCGCGACGCATCTGAAATGTAACGTCCACTGTTCAAAGTCTCGTCAATGCGAACAAGAGGTGACCGAGACGTGTAACCAATGGCACCCCATACCATCACGCCGCGTGATACGCCAGTATGGCGATGACGAATACACGCTTCCAGTGTCGCCAAACACGGATGCGACCATCACGATGCTGTAAACAGAACCTGGATTCATCCGAAAAAATGACGTTTTCCATTCGTGCACCCAGGTTCGTCGTTGAGTACACCATCGCAGGCGCTCCTGTATGTGATGCAGCGTCAAGGTTAACCGCAGCCATGGTCTCCCAGCCGATAGTCCATGCTGGTGCAAACGTCGTCGAACTGTTCATGCAGATGGTTGTTGTCTTGCAAACGTCCCCATCTGTTGAATCAGGGATCGAGACGTGGCTGCACGATCCGTTACAGCCATGCGGATAAGGTGCCTGTCATCTCGACTGCTAGTGATACGAGGCCGTTGCGATCCAGTACGACGTTCCGTATTACCCTCCTGAACCCACCGATTCAATATTCTGCTACCAGTCATTGGATCTCGCCCAATGCGAGCATCAATGTCGCGATACGATAAACCGCAATCGCGATAGGCTACAATTCGACGTTTATCAAAGTCAGAAACGTGATGGTACGCATTTCTCCTCCTTACACGAGGCATGACAACAACATTTCACCAGAGAAAGCCGGTCAACTCCTGTTTTTGTATGAGAAATCGGTTGGAAACTTTCCTCATGTCAGCATGTTGTAAGTGTCGCCACCGGCGCCAACCTTGTTTGAATGCTCTGAAAAGCTAATGATTTGCATATCACAGCGTCTTCTTCCTGTCGGTTAAATTTCGCGTCTGTAACACGTCATCTTCGTGGTGTAGCAATTTTAATGCCCAGTAGTGTATTAACTAGAGCGCGCTGGACTGTTAATTGATTATCTCTGGCCTCGCTATCTTTTATCGTTGTTATTGCTATCTAGCTGCCAGAGAGCGTCTTTTAATCAATTTAAAAGTTACCGCCACGCACTTTAGTTTTACTAGACGGCTTTCCGTCAATTACTATGCATTGTGACCTTTCTGACAGGAAATCACGAGTCTTGTCGCACGATACACCATGGGAATGGAGTTTGATTAGAAACCGCTTGTGAGGCACGGTGCCAAAATTTTTCTGGAAGTCTAGAAATACGGCATCATTTTGAGATACCTTGTCGATAGCGTTCTTTACTTCGTGTGAATGAAGAACTAGTTGTGTTTCACTATAACGATATTTTCTGAATCCTTACTGACTACGTCTGAACAGATTATTCAGCGTAATTAATAATCTTCTAACACACCATATGTTACAAAATTCTACTGCATATCGACATCAGTGATATGGGCTTGCAATTGAGCGGATTTCTTTTATTTCCTTTCATGAGTAATGTAGTGACTTGGGCAACTTTCCAGAGTTTAGGTACGGATCGTTCATCGAGATTGCGACTGTATATGATTGCTAAGTATGCAGCTACTGTATCAGGAGTCTCTGATAGCAACCTCGTTGGTGTACAATCGGAACTTGTCTTTGTTAAGCGAATTAAGATGCTTCTCTACAACGAGGATTTAATATTCTAAGTTTCTCGTGTTTGCAGCTGTGCTTCATTCGAATTCTAGTCTCATTCGTTCTGTTATTTAGTTTATAACAACCACACTCGGAAAAGTCGCTGCTTTGATTATTATTCCTTTGTTATGATTCCGTAACTGTACGGTACCCCTTCTGCACAAGCCATATTTTATTTCCTTATTTTCCAGTTTTACAATACTGTATCGCGACTGCAGATATCATGCAGTATTCAGTGAGTAAAGCTGTACTGCAAAACGCACACTGTCGGGAGTAATATCTCAGTTCCGACATTGGCTGAAGCAGCCGGTGGGCCATATGGAGTTGCCACTGGACGGAGGTGTGAGGCGCTGTGGCTCGACATGAGAACGCCCGTTACGTCAGCAGCGAGGTACGTAGGAAAGCGCAGTTATTGTGGCGCGAAGCAAATAATCTTGCTTCATGAATATTTGCTAACAAAAGTAACTTTTTGCAATACAGATATTAGGAGAAGCCTACAGGTCATAAGCACTTTCTTACAACAATATTACAACACCAAAAATCGATCACCTTAATAACGTAACAAATAACGTTTAAGCTCTCGAAAATGTGCGAACGGCTACGAAATATCACGAGTGTAAGTACGAGGCACAGGTTGAGCGCCATGGTCGCCAGTCGTCGATAGGATGCCTTTAGATCTAGTTCTGTTGTAAAACAATCCTTTCAGAAATTCAGTTAATCATTACTAATTGTATCGATATTATCAGTTTGTGATGTTTAGTAAATAAGGGCATCATAACGGCACCCTTTTGGAAGTTATTCCGAATTACGTAGCTTCCCGCTATATCACTTAAAATCAGAGGTAGTAGAATTACACTTTACAGAGAACACGACGGCGCTGATACTGCTTCTGCGAGGGAATAAATTCGAGAGCTTCTGCGGAAAACAGGTAGAAAGAACCCACACGACGACTCACTAACATACTCCAAGGACGGATTGTCTTAATCTCCGTAAAACTAGAACGAAAAACAGCGACCATTTATACTGTATGCATATTATACCAATCTCTAAGGACTCACTTGTTAAACTGAGACATTTGTGGTTTAGTACGGGTTGGTGTTCTTGCGTGCTGTTCTTGGTAAGCAGGCCGCGGTGGCCTCATGGTTCTAGGCGTGCAGTCCGGAACCGTGCGACTGCTACGGTCGCAGGTTCGAATCCTGCCTCGGGCATGGGTGTGTGTGATGTCCTTAGGTTAGTTAGGTTTAAGTAGTTCTAAGTTCTAGGGGACTTATGACCACAGCAGTTGAGTCCCATAGTGCTCCGAGCCATTTGAACCATTTTTTTGTTCTTGGCAAAACCGGAATCCTTATATGACCACTTTGTCCGCAGCTCGTGGTCTAGTGATGATGGCACGGTAGCTCAGCGTGTTCGGTCAGAGGGCTGTTTGCCCTCTATAATAAAATAAAAATGAGTAAAGTAATCAACGATCAACTTGAACGGATGTCTTGTGACGTCCGCCGATACCAAACGCAACGAACTATATCGAACAAAATGAAAAAAAAAGTAGCTAGCGTTGGTGTCTCTGGATCACAGGTTCCTGGGTTCGATTCCCGGCTGGGTTGGGGGTTTCCTTTGCCCGATGACCGAGTGTTTGTGTTGTTCGCATCATTTCATTATCACCTTCATCATTCGTGACAGTCGCTCGACTGGACTATGGAAAAAAATTGGACTGTGTAGAAATTGGGACATTGTACGGGCGCTGATGACCGCGCAGTTGAGCGCGCCACAAATTAAACATCATCGTCGTTATAGGACCACTTTGTCGTCTGTGTCTTGCCGCACGGGGTAGCCGTGCGGTCTCAGGCGTCTTATCACGGTCCATGCGGCTCCCCCCGTCGGAGGTTCGAGTCCTCCCTCGGGCCGGGGTGTGTGTGTTGTCCATAGCGTAAGTTACTATAAGTTAGAGTAAGTACTGTGTAGGCTTAGGGATCGATGACGTCAGCAGTTAGGTTCCATAAGACCTTATCACAAATTTCCGTCTGTCTGTCTATCTGCCCGACAAGTCAGTGCACTCAGAAGATACGGCTATTTATGTGAGATACTTTGACATTCGCAAACTCACTTATGAAAATCTGTAGGATACATCCTGTTTACCTAGAATCGTGAAAAGGGCCAAGAAGCGAGCTTTTACAGCACAACAATGCGAAAATTGTTAATTTGTAATTACATCTCACGATTAAGTATTTCCTTTGTCATTCGATATCCGACTTCGGACTTAAAACTAAAGTCTTGAAATTCCTGGGAGCGATACATTGGTTAGCGCCATGTTCAACAGAGTGAGACGTTACTTCACGTCTTGTAACGAGAGTCAGAAGAGTGGTTTCGCAAAGGCGAGGCAAAAATTTTACTGTCTGCAAAGGCGGCATTTAGAGCATTTGAATAGCTGCGACAGGGACGCAACCCCCATTGAGGATATATAATTTTACTAAGACGTGCAGAATGCAGTGCGTCACAGGAAAATTCGCTGCTTTTATACCATGATTTACGTTACAAAAATCTACCCCCTTGCAGTTTATTTGTAGATCTGCGTTGTTTAGGCCACTGAGTAGGCTCTCAGGATCCCACACACCCGCACAGTTTTAATTGCAAAATATTGCATACAGATAAGACATGATCGGAATAAACATCTCGGGGGGGATTCGGGCACTTAATTGAAAAGTAATTAACGAAAGGACTAATATTATGTCCGGTCGTTCGTATCTGAACAAGCCGCAGCCAATCTCGGCTGTTTTTCTTGCTGTATTCAGAAATCATAACATAAATGATTAAAAGAAAAGGTAATGGCTTGAACCAATAACGTAGCCTACACAACAGATAGATTGCAACTACCACACTTTCACCTGATCAGCTCGAGCTACAAACGAAGAAAGGTGACAACACAAGAAGAATATAAAAGTACAGCGTTCTTTCATTTATTCTCAGTGGCTTTCCGTTCACCACTTTTACGTCTTCTGGAAGTTTCGGCATGTTAACTACAAACTTTGAACATACGAGGGTTGGAAGTTAAATAGTGGCAACTATTTATTCATAACCGATACGAAAGAGTGTAAGTAGGCTGTTTAGGTTTTTATATTGGTAACGCCACGTAGCGCTCTGTATGAGAATCACTGGCTGTGCTGCGTGCAGTCTGTGGCTGGTTTGCGTTGTTGTTGGCTATTGTAGTGTTGGGCAGTTGGATGTTAACAGCGCGTAGCGTTGCGCTGTTGGAGGTGAGCCGCCAGCAGTGGTGGATGTGGGGAGAGAAATGGCGGAGTTTTGAAATTCATAAGACTGGATGTCATGAACTGTTATATATATTATGACTTTTGAACACTATTAAGGTAAATACATTGTTTGTTCTCTATCAAAATCTTTCATTTGCTAACTATGCCTATCAGTAGTTAGTGCCTTCAGTAGTTTGAATCTTTTATTTAGCTGGCAGTAGTGGCGCTCGCTGTATTGCAGTAGTTCGAGTAACGAAGATTTTTGGTGAGGTAAGTGATTTGTGAAAGGTATAGGTTAATGTTAGTCAGGGCCATTCTTTTGTAGGGATTTTTGAAAGTCAGATTGCGTTGCGTTAAAAATATTGTGTGTCAGTTTAGTGTTGATCAGAATAGGTAAAGAGCGAAATGTCTGAGTGCGTTCAGTTCTGCTCAGCTGTTTGAAAATCAAATAATGTAAGAAGTTTATCAGCACAGTAATTAATTAATTTTTCTAAGGGGACTTTTCAGTGTGTACAGCAATCTGGACCACCACCTCTGATGGTCTCACTGTATGGTGGTACAACATGCAATGTGTGGTTTTCATTATCAATAAAAAGGGCGGAAATGATGTTTATGTTGATTTCTATTCCAATTTTCTGTACAGGTTCCGGAACTCTCGGAACCGAGGTTGACGCCAAACTTCTTTTGATATGTCTGTATATCCGAACATTACAAGATTCATGTTACTACTCATCCGCATTAACTTATATTTTTCCACATTTAGAGGTAGCTGCCGTTCCTCATACCAACTATAAATTTTGTGTAAGTTGTCTTGTGCCTTCCTACAGTCACTCTACTTCGACACCACGGCATCATCGGCAAACAACCGCAGACTGTTGCCCACCCAATTCGCCAAATCATTTACAGATGTAGAGAACAACACCGGGCGAATATAGAGAACAACAGTGGTCCCATCACACTTCCCTGGGGCACTCCTGACGATACCTTCTCTCTGATGAAAATTCGCCGTCGAGGACAACATATTGGATTCTATCATTTAAGAAGTCTTCAAGCCACTCACATATCAGTGAACTTATTCCATAACCTCGAGCCTTCGTTAACAGTCTGTAATGGGGCACCGTGTCAAGTGCTTTCCGGAAATCAAAAAATATTGAATCTGCCTGTTGCCGTTCATCCATAATTGTCAGTATATCGTGCGAGAAAAGGGCAAGCTGAATTTCTCACGAGCGATGCTTTCTAAAACCATGCTGATTCGTGGACATAAGCTCCTCAGTCTCAAAAAAGTTTATTATATCCGATCTGATAATATGTTCACGAATTCTGCAACAAACAGAAGTCAGAGATATTGGTCTGTAATTTTTCGGGTCCGTTCTTTTACCCTTCTTATATACTGGAGTCACCTGCGCTTTTTTCCATTCGCTTGGGACTTCGCGCTGGGCGAGAGATTCACAGTAAATGCAAGGTAAGTAAGGAGCCAGTGCCGTAGGCTAGTCTGTAAACTCGAACAGGTGATTTATTGGGTTTCAAATCTTACACTTGCTTCTCTGCGCCAAGTATTCTTAGTACTATGTCGTTCATACAGGAGTCTGTCCGATGGTCAAATGACGGTATGTTTGTACGATTCTCCAGTGTGAACGATTTCTTGAAAGTGAAATTGAAAACTTCGGCTTTCGTTTTGCTGTCTTCAAATGCCACCCCAGACTGGTCAACTAGTGACTGAATGGAAGCATTAAACCCGCTTAGCGACTTTAGGTAAGACCAGAATTCTGTCGGGTTCTCTGCGAGATCTTTGTCTAATGTGTGACGGTGGTAGTTGAGGTATGCTTCGCGCACAGATCTTTTCACACACGCACGACTCTCTGCTAACCTTCGCTTTTAGTAATTTGTGCGTTTCTTTTTGAACCGAGAGTGCAACTGCTTCTGTTTCCTAAACATCCGCCGAATTTCGTTATTAAAACGTGGTGGGCCTTTTCCATTCATTACCCACTTGCTAGGCTCATAAATCTCCAGACCACTATTTACAATCTGCTTAGACTTTGCCCATAATTCCTCTACATACATCTTACTGGAACTAAGTGATGCCAATTCGCTGTCTAAAAGAGATGCTAAAAATTTCTCTATCTGGCAGAAACACTCTCCTAGACTTGTTGATTGATTTATTATCTTTTGTAATCATAATTGCTGTAATGACATCATGATCGCTAATGCCCGTTTCTATACCGACACTGTCGATAAGGTCCAGCCTATCTGTAGCTACAAGGTCTAAGATAGTTCCATTACGAGTGGGCTGCCGAGCTAGCTGCTCAAGATAATTATCAGAAAACGCGTTCAAAAGAATTTCGCATGACTGTCTGTCTGGACCCCCGCAATGAATCCGTAGACATCACGATCTATACTCGGCATGTTAAATTCACCTCCAACTTGTACTGCATGATCTTGGTATTTACACGCTATTGACCGTAGACTTTCTTTGAATAACTCTAGAAATGCCACAGCAGAATCGGGTGTCCAGTAAAAACATCCAACAATTAACTTGGTTTCACCTACAACTGTTATACGACACCAGGTAACTTCACTGTCACACTCAACTTCGACCTCAATAGAGACAAAATTTTTGCCAACTGGAATGAACACTCCCCCCTCCTGTGGCATCTAATCTGTCTTTCCAATATGTCTCGCTTAATATCTCAGAGCTTTCCACTTCGGGTTTCAGCCAGCTCTCGGTCCCAAGAATAATTTCAGCATTATAACTTTCCTGGATGGCAGTAAGTTCAGGAACTTTATTACGAATACTTCGACAGTTTATTGATAAAATTCTGACAGTCGAAGTGTCTTTATTCTGAACGCCGTTTTCATCTGAGCACCTCAAACTACTGCCTAGCCTAAAAAACCCTTACGTGCACACCACAAGTACTTGGTAACCGAGTAGCTGCTTCTGTAGTGTAGTCCACCCCTGACTTATCAAGAAGAGTCCTACAAATCCCCACACGATAACGTAGGTCTAGAAATCTACAGCCAAGACCGTCACAGAGTCGACGAAGCCTTCGGTTGAGACACCCCGCTAGTCTCCAAAGCAAAGGACGCTGATCAACTCTTGGAACAATGCTGCAAAATGCGAACTCTGCTTGCAGCCCGCGAGCGAAGACAGCAGTCTTCAACAGTTACGCCAGCCGCCTGTACGAACTGAGGATCACCTCAGAACTCACGCGGCAGGCGTCGTTGGTGCCGTTAAGACCCACAACATGCAGACGACTGCACCCTGCATGCTCGATAGCCACAGGTAAGGCCTCCTACACATATCGGACCTGGCCCCCACGGCAGGCATACCGAGTGCACATTGGCTATCTTTCCAGCCCAGAACGCTCTCTGCCTAAGAGTCTCTATAACGCACCTAAAATTGGAGCTCCCAATAGCCGATAAACCCCTCCCCCCGTGTGCCTGCTCGGAACGCGTTAACACCCGCCACTCACCTGCTGTGAAGGCGGATCCACCGTGTCGGGTGTATTAGGAGGTGTCTCAGAAGCAGAAGATCCCATGCGACGCACCACATTCTCCTCCACCGCTATACCGCGAGACCGCAGTCTGTAGGTAATTGACTGTACCCAACAGCACATTCAGCTGTTCGCGAACTGCGGCCAGCTCTTCCTGTGTCCTCACACAGCATGCACACATCCTAGCCATCCTAACAACACTGCCAAGTGAACTATAAGAGCAGAATTGTAGATACGCAACTAGCTACACTCCTGATGTGTCACCAATGGAAGCTGACGCGGTAATGAGCTACGAAGCTGTCAGTTCTCGGAGCAACTATTACGCCACAGACTAATTGAATTTGTTGTTGTTCTTGTTGTGGTCTTCAGTCCTGAGACTGGTTTGATGCAGTTCTCCATGCTACTCTATCCTGTGCAAGCTTCTTCATCTCCCAGTACGTACCGCAGCCTGAGTCTGCTTAGTGTACTCATCTCTTGGTCTCCCTCTACGATTTTTACCCTCCACGCTGCCCTCCAATACTAAATTGATGATCGCTTGATGCCTCAGAACATGTCCTACCAACCGATCCCTTCTTCTAATCAAGCTGTGCCACAAACTCCTGCCCAATCCTATTCAGTACCTCCTCATTAGTTATGTGATCTACCCATCTAATCTTTAGCATTCTTCTGTAGCACCACATTTAGAAAGCTTCTATTCTTTTCTTGTCCAAACTATTTATCGTCCATGTTTCCCTTCCATACATGGCCACACTCCAAACAAATACTTTCAGAAACGACTTCCTGATACTTAAATCTATACTCGATGCTAACAAATTTCTCTTCTTCAGAAACGATTTCCTTGCCATTGCCAGTCTACATTTTATATCCTCTCTACTTCGACCATCATCAGTTATTTTGCTCCCCAAATAGCAAAACTCCTTTACTACTTTAAGTGTCTCATTTCCTAATCTAATTCCCTCAGCATCACGAGACTTTATTCGACTACATTCCATTATCCTTGTTTTGCTTTTGTTGCTGTTCATCTTATATCCTCTTTCAAGACACTGTCCATTCCGTTCAACTGCTCTTCCAAGTCCTTTGCTGTCTCTGACAGAATTACAATGTCATCGGCGAACCTCAAAGTTTTTATTTCTTCTCCATGGATTTTAATACCTACTCCGAATTTTTCTTTTATTTCCTTTACTGCTTGCAGATTGAACAACATCGGGGAGAGGCTACAACCCTGCCTCACTCCCTTCCCAACCACTGCTTCCCTTTCATGCCCCTCGACTCTTATAACTGCCATCTGGTTTCTGTACAAATTGTAAATAGCCTTTCGCTCCCTGTATTTTACCCCCGACACCTTCAGAATTTAAAAGAGAGTATTCCAGTCAACATTGTCAAAAACTTTTTCTAAGTCTACAAATGCTAGAAACGTAGGTTTGCTTCTAAAATAAGTTGTAGGGTTAGTACTGCCTTACGTGTTCCCATGATTCTACGGAATTCAAACTGATCTTCCCCGAGGTCGGCTTCTACCAGTTTTTCCATTCGTCTGTAAAGAATTCGAGTTAGTATTTTGCAGCCGTGACTTATTAAACTGATAGTTCGGTAATTTTCACATCTGTCAACGCCTGGTTTATTTGGGATTGGAATTATCATATTCTTCTTGAAGTCTGAGGGTATTTCGCCTGTCTCATACATCTTGCTCACCAGATTGTAGAGTTTTGTCAGGACTGGCTCTCCCAAGGCTGTCAGTAGTTCTAATGGAATGTTGTCTATTCCCGGGGCCTTGTTTCGACTTAGGTCTTTCAGTGCTCTATCAAACTCTTCACGCAGTATCATATCTCCCATTTCATCTTCATCTACATCCTGAATTTATGCTTACAAAAATGCGAGAATGAACCTCTTAAACTGAGAAACACGCACGAAATTTAATAAATATACCACAAGGAAAACACAGAAAACTATTTTTCCAAGCTTCGCCACAAGGCGTTAACATCGTCTTATATATTTTGTTTATTTTTATCAGCATAAGCTGCACTGTATACCTCAGATGGTTCGCGGTGAAGAATTCCTAAATCGCTCATTTTACTCATTTTAAATTTCTCAGATAATTGAAGATCACAACACAGTACAACCACGAAAAACACGTCCATCACTTAGTGAAAGTCATTTTTCAGACTGAATCATACAAACTATACAACATAGACGTAATCAGAGCGGTGGCGCCTTATGTCAAATCATCAAAGGCGTTGTCCGTCTTTCGGCTTACGTCAAAGGCGCCCAACGCGCAACACTGTTGGTACAGCTAGTGTGTACAACAATCACGTCGTTCGCTGCCGCTACGTGCCAAAATGTGATACAAACAAATTTAAACATTGGTAAATAATGATGATTTATTGACAATGTTATAAAATTTTTCGTTGAAGATGAAGTTTAGAAAAGTAGTGCAAAACAAAATTTTATGAATGTAACGTCACGGCGCTTATGAATCGTCCCCCCGCCCCCTTGTCACACGATGCCAAACTCTGTTGATCCCCTCCCTCCCCTTTCACGTGTGACGTAATGTATGGATGGCCCCTTCATTTTTGAGATACTGCTGCAGCCCGCATCATCCAGATCTGACTTATGGACCTACGACTGAACCTACGGTTCTCTCCCTTTACCATCGATTCAAACAATGTTTTGAGCAACGACTCACGTGTGCCCAAGGACTCTATCTCTTCGTTTCATTGTGTTCCTTATTAGGCATCTTTTTTCTCGTTGACTCTCTACAAACGTCTTCGTTCCTAAATGTATCAATCCATTTAATCTTCAACACACTACAGTAACACCACATTTCAAAGACTTCTAATCGTTGTCATTTCTGTCTTTCCCACTGTCCATGTTTTGCACCCATATAGAGCTGTGCTTCAAACGTGTGTTTTCATTAATATTTTCCTATTTCAAAGTTCGTATTTTTGGATGTTAGTAGCTGTTCTTTTTCGAAATGCATTTTAACTTGGGTAGGCTTAAATAAATGATAATTAATTGAACCCTCAGCTGCCAACAGGTGTTGTTGATGTAGCTCGATGGGAACAGCTGAAAATGTGTGCTCCAACCGGGACTCGAACCCGGGATCTCCTGCTTACATGGGAGACGCTCTATCCATCTGAGCACACTAAGATGACGATTTCCGTAAGAGTGCACGAGTAATGAGTGGATGGGCAAATAGCTATTAGGTACATTACGTATGTAGATTGTGGACAGTTGGGAATGTGAGTCTCACGGGAAGCGTGCAAGGGATAAATTCCTGCAGTCGCGCTATTCATCTGTGTCCTTGGTGGCCCAGATGGATCGTCTGCCATGGAAGCAGGAAATCCCCGGTTCGGGTCACTGTTGGGGCACACATTTTCAGCGGTCCCCATCGAGGTATATCAACAAGACCTGTCGGCAGCTGAGGGTTGCATTAATTATCATTTATTCTAGAGAAGCTGCACGGTCATCAATGGTACCTGTTCTTTCGAGAACAGTTACTATCTTCATATATATTGGGTAGTCTTTGCTGCAATGTCTTTCTACATCTAACTCCGCAAACCAGTGCATGATCCACGGTGGAGTGTAGCTTGTACCAGAACCAGTCATTTCCTTTCCTGTTCCGCACGCAAATTGATCGAGGGAAAATCGACTGTCTGTGTGCCCCTTCGTATGAACCCTAATTTCTCGTACCTTCATGGACGTCACGCGTATGCTGGCAGTAGCAGAATCGTTCTGCAATCATCTTCGAATTCCGGTTCTCTACATGTTCTCAATAGTGTTTCGTGAAAAGAACGTCATCTTCCCCTCCAGGGATTTCCATTTGAGTTCACGAAGCATGTTCAATAATACTCACGTGTTGATGGAACTTACTGTTAACAATCTAGTAGCACGCTTCTGAGTTGCTTCGCTATCTCCATTTAATATAGTCTGGTGGGGATCCCAAACACTCCGAAGCACTACTCAAGAATAGGTCACATTACTGTTCTAAGCACGGTCTCCCTTACAGATGAGCTACACCTTCTTAAAATTCTCCCAGTCAACTGAAGTCGACCATTTAGGTTCCCTCCTGCAATCGTTCCATCTCATATCGCCTAGATAGCCTATTCAGTCGACGAGACGGAGGTCGGACACCAACATGTCTGTGCCCGCCACACGACCCGACAACCATGACTGATAGTTTGGGTTGCCATTTCTCTTTGGTTGTTCATCCGGGGCACCCTTCCAGCACAGTGGTATGTTGACGACATTCTATGCCCCGTTATGTTACATTTCACGTCAAGCCATCCTGGGCTCACATTTCAGCAAGATAAAATTTCAGCAAGATAATTACTATATTCTACGCCCCGTTTTGTTGCCCTTCATGTCAAGCCATCCTGGGTTCACATTTCAGCAAGATAACGCCCGCCTCCACACGGCAACTTTTTACATCGCTTGTCTTCGTGCTTGCCAAAACCTACCTTGGCCAGAAAGATGGGCGAATCCCCTTAACTGGGAATGTTTGGAGCAATATGGTCAGGGCCATCCAGCTAACTCGGGATTTTGACGATCTAGCCCTGCAGTTCGACAAAATTTGCCACGATAGCCCGCAGGAGGACATCGACTAACTTCATCAGTCAGTGCCAAGCCGAATAACTGCTTGCATAAGGGCCAGAGGTGCACCAAAGCGTTAATGACTTGCTCAGTTTGTGAAGTTTATTGTTGAGCGTACTGAGGACAAGGTGCCTAATGAAACAAATCTACTTATAATATCTCAGAGAATTTTCATGAAATTCCGAGTTTTGTACATATTACCTGTGTAGGAACATAGAATCTATTTGTAATGAAATGTGTCTTACACAATGACATATGAAGTTGCATCAAGTTTATACAATAGATGTATACAATAATACGAACATTGTGTACATGGAAGATAGTATACTATTTACATTATGTTGAGATCTCAGCTGACAAATAATCACAAAAGAGGAAGGATAAAGAACAATCTATGGGGTACCCATCTACTCAGTGCAACTACTAACAAAGAGATTTTAAACTACTACATCAGACCACAACATGTATGATACAAGGTTATGAAAAGGAAATGGTGAGCACGATGGCTTTGGTATCTCCTATGTGCACGTCATCAGAACGAATATCTAATTATTCAGGAAAGGTCTGTTAGTCATCAGTCACAATCATATTCCTATTACTAAATTAAAATTATATTACTCCTCAAATTATGTTAGCCCAAATTAAGGAAAACTCTATATCTTAAAACCTTTCATTGTGTTACAGTAGTACGATCATCTATTGAAAGTCAGTCTGAGTCTTACCTTTTTGGAAATTTATCATTATATACGAACCAAAAGAATGAAGCTACAATCTCATACATCACCATTTTATCATTGTCTCAATTGTATGTGCCAGAACAATAATTTATTCCACTCTTTGTATCTGAAACGAACAGTCTCAAGCACACATTTTAATTTCTTTGATTACTCCCAGAGTATACCTCCTCTCTCGAAGCTTCAGCATACCACGTACTTTCTATCCTTCTTGATATTCTACCACACAAAAATTGTAATAATCATTCCTTGCGCTTCACAAAATATTCTCATTACTCTTCCCCGATTCATAATACATACTTCATCTTTACTCTGCTCAAATTCATCATACATACCTCATGTGCCAGACAGCCTTACCTCGTTACTTCTCTCCAAAAAAATTCTTTTCTCTCAAAATTACTTTGACCTGTATGCTTTGTACACCATATTCCTATTTCCTTTCACGCCTTCAGCTATGTTATATTGCATCTCTTTTACTCTCATGTTTCATTGCATTATCATAAGAGTACAGTCAAAATAAAAACAAAATCCAGTACCCTTACCGTCGTGACAGAAAACTAGCAGATTGAATAGATTTGCAGCTTGAATTGCAACAGTGCATGTAATATACTGACCCTTTTCGGAACTAGGGCCAATGTTTAGCACAAATTCCAAAGACAAATATCATCCTTAGAAAATTACAAAAATTTATATCATGTTCTGTCACACAAAATCAACAAATGATCCATCCAGAAAAATATTGGAGCATAAGCATACTATAATAATATTAGCATAAGAAAATACACAAGTCACTTAACAGCAGAAACTACTCAGCATAATAAACGTATATTACATCTCTATGGACTGGCATTATCATTTTTTAAACCTTATCTCATGTACATATTCCTTGACACTATAATCTTCTTCCAAAACTCCATATCACTTACCTCTCAGGAAGATCATTCAAATGGTTTTAGAAGCTAACTACTGCAATTACATTAATCTACAGACAGGAAAGAAGACGAGGACAGGAGTGGAGTACAAAATCGAAATAAAATTCATTCAGCTGGGAGCATACCATGCACCTCTGATATACTGGCAAGAAGAGCCTTTGGCTCACTATACCAAATGGTGCAGTCTTTATTTGCACAAGCTTGGCAACACCTCTGCGTGTTAAGGGATTTGTATTCTACTTAAATCTTACTCTTTTCCAGTAATCTCTGATTACCAATTTAATAAACACAAACTGTTCATATTGTTGAATACAGTGATTTGTCATCATTATATCAAAGTCCACGCACAGACTTGCTGTAAGCGTATATCACTAGTTCTTTACACAAATATTCACTATGTATATCATGCAGTAACAGAAACTAGAATCCTAACAAACAGTCCTTCTTATGCTCACAGCCAGTATCTTTTTCCACTGTTGTACTAAGTTGACGACTAACTTAAATCTTTCTGTAACATTACTCAATTGCTCTTTTTTATTCACTGTTTGATTTTTTAGAATAGTCCTCAAGAATTTGTGCTTGGCATCTAAATCCTAGAATAATCCACTCTAACTGATCTTCCTGGTCAAATGGTAACACATTAAAAGGTTTAACAAAAAATCACTAGCTTGCCTGTTTCTTATATGTCCATTGCAGTCATGGAGGTTTCTTCCACTACTATCGCCATATGTGGACACTGTACTTGGTCTAACTGGTACTACCTCTATGTTTTCAGGTCTAGAGTTTTTGTACTATTTGTATCAGTGTCCAATTCTACACACGTTTCTTGACAAATTTCTACAGCTGTAATTTCTGTTTTGGGTAAGATTTCGTTTTGTATTGTATTTGTCTTTTGATTCATTATTTCATTGTTTCCTTCATTTTGATCTATTATTGCATTAACATTTTCACTTACTGCTGGAGTTGTTACTGACTGATTTACCATCACTGCCTGATAATTGTTCTTAGTATTTTCACTGGGTAGAATCGCCTTGGCCTATCAGTGTATCAACAGTTCCAGTCTCTAACTGGAGAAGTTTCTGATTTATCTACGTTTACTACCTGACAGCTGCACTTGGGGTTCTCAGAGCTTGGCTGGACACTAAACATTGTTCCAATTCTCTCAAGGTTTTTCATATTCCCTAGCTTCTAAGTAAAATGAGTAATAATCCATAGCTTTTCTTCCTGTTCCTTAGAACACTCAACTTATCTATTACAATCTTCATCCGCTGTTTCCCTCATCTCTTATTACACTCTTTAATCTCATTAATAACAATATGCTCTTCGTGCCTACTAATGTCATTATCTTTTTGTCTTTCATTACTCTCACCTTCGTTCGATTACTCTGCTTAATAAGCCCTTCACTAGTAACTATCTTTGTATTTTTTGTACTGTATGCACCCAAGATCGGTTTTATTTGATCACCAGTCTCACTATCTGATAGAAATGCCCCATTAATTTCTTTACTTAAAACACTAAGCCTCTGTCTGCAGCTAACAATTGCTGCTGATGATAATGAGTCCCATACTTCTTTACACACCGTAGGGGACCGACGCGGAAGACCCGCGCCGCCTTACTAGGCAAGGTCCTGGTGGAGGTGGTTTGCCACTGCCTTCCTCCGACCGTAATGGGGATGAATGATGATGATGAAGACGACACAACAACACCCAGTCATCTCGAGGCAGGAAAAATCCCAGACCCCGCCGGGAATCGAACCCGGGACCCTGTGCTCGGGAAGTGAGAACGCTACCGCGAGACCACGAGCTGCGGACACATTGAGCTAACTATCTTCTTCCCACAATATGAGCCTCTTTTCCATTATAATTATGAGGCCATGAGTTCCTCTACTCTTTTCCTTCCGTATTTGACTAGTATATTTCGAGACACAACGCACAGGCTGAGTGCCTTCAGTTTGTAACTAAGCAGTTTCACCCGTGGTAACAAGAAAGAAACGTAAACATAATATTTTTGAATACAGAAAGTAAAATTTTCCAAATACCTCACACTAAATTCACAATAAATTCAAGAATCAGCAAGAGCACAGAAAAATGTTAACAACATCTATACCTCAAAATATAAATTTGCAAGAAAAGTGGATATGTGTCTCCAGAATATCACTATTACGAAAATAAATATTCAGTAGAACATACAACGTAAGTCCCTTCCTAGTTGTGTATCATTATAGGGAAAAAATAGCATTTAGTGGAAACAAAAATTTAAAAGGCGCCATCTTCTCGAAAAAAATCTAATAAGCCAAAAAACTTTTCGTGGTATGTTGTTGCACAAAATTTTCATAGACATTTATAATATTATGAAGTAGGCGAACCCTTATTAATAGTACATGAAAATATGGCCAAAAGACCAAAGCACATCAGTAAGCTTACACTGTAAATGGAGTTGCAGAGAAGAGCCGTTTGACCTGATAGCAAAATCAAAAAACTACCAAAAGATTGAAACCTGGCAGCGTCGCCAGGCGAATGTTGTAAGCTAGATCTTAGTAACTGGAAAATATGTGGCAAAACTTCGGACTAACAATGTGAAAGTGCGTACTTTTAAAACTCCAATTACTGATTTCGGTCTAGAATCGCCGAAGCTAGCCTACTTTTGAATGCGAACATATTTATGAAAATTGCTTTTTAGGTACGCGATTTTAATTAATGTGAAACGTATCTGATTGTCTGTAAATGAAACTGAAAATAAAGAATGATTATCAGTAACAGAATGGCTTTGTCATGAAACAATCGCACACAATGACTAATTGCTGTGTAACGAAAAATGTGCCCTATTATAATAACGCATCTACTGAATTTACATGAATTTTTTTGGTAATGAAAACTGATTTTAATTCCCTCTCAGCCGGCCGCGGTGGCCGAGCGGTTGTAGGCGCTTCAGTCCGGAACCGCCCGACTGCTACGGTCGCAGGTTCGAATCCTGCCTCAGGCATAGATGTATGTGGTGTCCTTAGGTTAGTTAGGTTTAAGTAGTTCTAAGTTCTAGGGGACTGATGACCTCAGATGTTAAGTCCAATAGTGTTCAGAGGCAATTCTCTCTCAAAAACTTCACTTTGGCCCTACAATGATTCTTACCTTGCAACTTATAACTTGGCTCTTCTCTGTCTGCACTGCAAAAATTATGACCTAAATAATGAGCTGTAATAAATCACTGTGAAGTAATTTGGCTTCTTATCAAAATCGAGTAAGATTTATAACGCATTTGGCAGAACGAGCCCACTTATCAGTATGTCGCAACATCCCTTTTCGTCTTTAGGCACGCACAGCTTCGTTTGCGAAGGGTGTCACAATCCTGCTGCATCCTCTCCTGATGTAAGGTGGTCCACAGTCGTCGTATCTCATCCGTGCTACCCCCTGATACTCTCACTGGGTTGATGTCCGAGGTATCCCCGCAGATGTTCTACCAAGGACAGATCTGGGGTCTTGCTGGCCACAGCAGTACCTCAACATCACGCAGACAATTCACAGAGACATGGCAAGTGGGGGTGAGCATTGTCCTACTGATACCGCGATACTACTGCATGAGGACGCAGGATGCCCGTGATTTCCGTTGTGGCGTCAGAGGTCATCCAGTCACTGCCAGCCGCGACCTGAAGTCATATCTGACGGGTCCCAACATCATGGCTCCAGGAGTAGCAACGCTGTGCCTTTCCGAATTACTGGGAGAAAAGGACCTCACCCCTGGTCGCCTCCAAGCGTTTTATGAGAGGTTCATGCGATGCCTGGTGTACTTGTTAGTGTGTGCCATAATTTTCTGCTAAGATGTAATGCTCAGAATGCTTCAAATGGCTCTGAGCACTATGGGACTTAACATCTGAGGTCATCAGTCCCCTAGACTTAGAACTACTTATACCTAACTAACCTAAGGGCATCACCCAAAACCTTGCCCAAGGCAGGATTCGAACCTGCGACAGTAGCAGCAGCGCAGTTCCGGACTGAAGTACCTAGGACCGCTCGGCCACAGTGGCCGGCAGATGTAATGCCTGCACTGAATATGGTGACCCTGTCGAACACGTTAACATTGTTGAGTAACCAGCACATAATCATTGATGAAATTAAGGAGCGTGTGGATAGACTGTCCTTGTAGTCAGTCACATTCCTAAGCTTTCACTGGCTCAGGATAATATCCAGGAATACACTTTCCCGTTCTGAAGCCGTTGCATGTCGACTCTTCTACCAGCTCCGGCAGCTTGTGCGCAACCTTCTGAATCAGCCTGCATTTTAACGTTTATACTACGACAGACTTCGAATCCGCGATTCCATTTACCCCCATAAGCGAAATATGCACGGCATAAGCGAAGTTTCTTCTGAGGAAAGAGGAGGATGTAAAAGTACACTATCACTCAAAAGTTTTCGAACGCCCTGAAAGTAAGTTTAAAAAAGCTAATTATGATATTCAAATACAAATTAGGCATATTGTTTCCCCGTGGGTCATGTTCAACATAACGTTTATGAGAAGTGCTCCACGTTTTTAAAAATGAAATCGTTCAAAACATAACTTTCCGTTGTTATGCTGTTCAGGTTCCAAGCATTGTATGCCGCTAATTTTGTATAGTGGTGGCATAATACTCTTCATTAGATGGAGTTCGTAGGACGTCAACAAATCTGTAAACACGGTTATGGGTAAGAAAGGGAAATGTAATTAATAGACGAGATATCAAAGAGTTAAGTTCTGTGATCGCTCAGTGTAAACATCGATAATGGAACGAAGAAAGGAGCGTTCAACAGAAAAAGTTCTGCAGTTGTATCGTTAAGTGCAGCTGGTCTTACTATGCGACAAACAGCACGTCAAGAACATATTTCCTTGGGATGCGTCCAATATATCTTGCAGAGACTTGTGGATACTGACCAGAATATGGACCGATCTCGAAAGGGTAGGCCAAAAGTCGCATCAGAAAATGATGACAAAGATATAGTAGTCACAAGTAAACGCGCCAATTTTAGCAGCAAAACTCAACCGTAACAGGGAAAAACCGGTGAGTGTAAATACTGTGAAAAGACGTCTTCGGGCAGTGAACCTTAACGGGCGTGTCTCGCCGAACAAACCATTACTGCCGGCTATTAATAGGCAGAAGAATCTACACTGGGCAAGACAACACGAAAGTTGGGCAGTAAATCAGTGGAAAAAGATACTTTTCACTGACGAATCCAAATTTTGGGTTCAAAAATGGCTCTGAGCACTATGGGACTCAACTGCTGAGGTCATTAGTCCCCTAGAACTTAGAACTAGTTAAACCTAACTAACCTAAGGACATCACAAACAGCCATGCCCGAGGCAGGATTCGAACCTGCGACCGTAGCGGTCTTGCGGTTCCAGACTGCAGCGCCTTTAACCGCACGGCCACTTCGGCCGGCCAAATTTTGGGTATTTGGCACAAAGCGAAGGAGGTTTATTCACCGGTAGCCAGATGAACGGATGTTACACCGACGAGTATCTACAACATTAAAGTGTGGAAGGGGTTCCCTAATGGTCTGGGCTGTTTTGGATGCATCAATGGTGACCTTGTACAAATAAACGGAACCGTGAAGAAAGAGCATTACCATTGCATTCTACAGTATCATGCAAAGCCATGTGGAAGACGTTTGATTGGCATGGGATCCGTCCTACAACAAGATAACGACCTTAAACACACTTCAGAACTGGGTAAAGTGTTTTTGGCAAATTTAGAAAAAAAAGAAGGAACTAAAAATGTTATCTGGCTGCCCTAGTCCCCGACTTAAATCGTACTCAACTCCTTTGGGATCACCTGGACAGAGCAGTTAAATCAAGGCACGTTACCAACGTTCATCGCCTCCAGACCAGGCTACAAGAGGAATGGCGGCACCACCGAGGAAACCCTTATCAAGCAAACAGCAAGAATGCCTCGCGTATGCACAGCAGTGATTAAAGCAAAGGAGGCTACTTTGAAGAGAGTAAAATTTGACTGCATGTGTTTAGTTTCAATAAAACATTATTCCAAATCTGACTTATGAGTATTTCTAACATTCCTGGTTACAATTGGCATTTTTTCCTCAAAATCACTAATGTTCAAATACAGGGTTATTACAAATGATTGAAGCGATTTCACAGCTCTACAATAACTTTATTATTTGAGATATTTTCACAATGCTTTGCACACACATACAAAAACTCAAAAAGTTTTTTTAGGCATTCACAAATGTTTGATATGTGCCCCTTTAGTGATTCGGCAGACATCAAGCCGATAATCAAGTTCCTCCCACACTCGGTGCAGCATGTCCCCGTCAATGAGTTCGAAAGCATTGTTGATGCGAGCTCGCAGTTCTGGCATGTTTCTTGGTAGAGGAGGTTTAAACACTGAATCTTTCACATAACCCCACAGAAAGAAATCGCATGGGGTTAAGTGGGGAGAGCGTGGAGGCCATGACATGAATTGCTGATCATGATCTCCACCACGACCGATCCATCGGTTTTCCAATCTCCTGTTTAAGAAATGCCGAACATCATGATGGAAGTGCGGTGGAGCATCATCCTGTTGAAAGATGAAGTCGGCGCTGTCGGTCTCCAGTTGTGGCATGAGCTAATTTTCCAGCATGTCCAGATACACGTGTCCTGTAACGTTTTTTTCGCAGAAGAAAAAGGGGCCGTAAACTTTAAACCATGAGATTGCACAAAACACGTTAACTTTTCGTGAATTGCGAATTTGCTGCACGAATGCGTGAGGATTCTCTACCGCCCAGATTCGCACATTGTATCTGTTCACTTCACCATTAAGAAAAAATGTTGCTTCATCACTGAAAACAAGTTTCGCACTGAACGCATCCTCTTCCATGAGCTGTTGCAACCGCGCCGAAAATTCAAAGCGGTTGACTTTGCCATCGGGTGTCAGGGCTTGTAGCAATTGTAAATGGTAAGGCTTCTGCTTTAGCCTATTCCGTAAGATTTTCCAAACCGTCGGCTGTGGTACGTTTAGCTCCCTGCTTGCTTTATTCGTCGACTTCCGCGGGCTACGCGTGAAACTTGCCCGCACGCGTTCAACCATTTCTTCGCTCACTGCAGGCCGACCCATTGATTTCCCCTTACAGAGGCATCCAGAAGCTTTAAACTGCGCATACCATCGCCGAATGGAGTTAGCAGTTGGTGGATCTTTGTTGAACTTCGTCCTTAAGTGTCGTTGCACTGTTATGACTGACTGATGTGAGTGCATTTCAAGCACAACATACGCTTTCTCGGCTCCTGTCGCCATTTTGTCTCACTGCGCTCTCGAGCGCTCTGGCGGCAGAAACCTGAAGTGCGGCTTTAGCCGAACAAAACTTTATGAGTTTTTCTACGTATCTGTAGTGTGTTGTGACCATATGTCAATGAATGGAGCTACAGTGAATTTATGAAATCGCTTCAATCATTTGTAATAGCCCTGTACTTTTGAACGATAGTGTAGAACCTAACGATTCATAGCTGTCAGAATACAGTTTCGTGTCGAAAAGCGGTCGTGGTAGAAAGGGTGGGGTAAATTTGTTCCTTACCAACGCCAACAATCACATTTCCTTTCAGCCAGACATAACGTAAGTAGGCTGTTTAGGTTTTTATGTTGGTAACGCCATGTAGCGCTCTGTATGAAAATCACTGGCTGTGCTGTGTGCAGTCTGTGGCTGGGTGGCATTGTTGGAATTTGCTATTGTAGTGTTGGGCAGAATTTATTGTGTGTCAGTTGAGTGTTCATCAGAATAGGGTAAAGAGCGAAATGTCTGAGTACGTTCAGTTCTGCTCAGCTGTTTGAAAATCAAATAACATAAGGGGTTTATCAGCACAGTAATTCATTAATTTTTCTAAGGGGAAGTTTCAGTAACAGACAAAGGTCGGTGGACTTCAGCCACATGCCAATCACCAAACAAGCCAGGGAGGCACTCTGAGGAAAGTTCGTGTATTATTAACGATCTAAGCCGGCCTAAAAGCAGAGGGTTTTACAGATGTCTGTAACTTTTGCAGATGGTGGTGAACTGTTGTCGCTGTGATAGTGCTATTACAACTACCGAACGTGACACGAAAGCTTTACATACAGACAAAAGAAAAACTTTCTACAAATGTAGCTAATTTAACAGGGAGAATGCTCTCGCTTTCTGAATGTAATACTGATTATTCCTTTTTTAGCCGAGATAAATCTTCAGTCGTAAAAACGGTCGTAGGTTTACAACCTTATTAATTCAGCTTTACTAAGATATTTTGGTGCTTCGCGAAAATGGTCGTAGGCTTACGACCTTATTAATTTATTTGTATTAAGATATTTTGGTGCCTTAATTAAATCTGTAGTTAAATTCGATTCATTATGTTCTAATTTCACTCTTAAAAACATATTCTCAACCTGCAACTTGCATAAAATACAAAATGAAGTATAACTTTTAGTGTGTCAGTTGCAGCTTTCCACGTCCATAACAAGATTCTCCATTTTAATTAAAGATTTCACGTTCTTACCTAGCGGAAAATAACGTCTCAATAAGGAATAACCCAACTCACCTTCGCTCTGAGTACAGTATTCGATTATTGCCTGTAAAATATTAACGACTGGTACGTAAAATTTCGTTTCGGCGGGAATAACATAAAAAAATTAAAAACCGGTAGATTAGTCTGCAGAAAACGTATCCAACGAATAAACTGATCACAGAGACAACATTTGTCCATTTAACAGTATTGTTGTATTGCTTGACAGTATTTCTGTAAAATGATTAAGCGATGGTTTCTCTCTCTCTCAACTGGGTGACGTCGCATGCACGGGAAATTCCAGCTATTTTTGGCGCGCGGGATCCCGCATAAAAGAGGAAATGGGAGGTCTCTTTCGTCATCGTACCTACGTCAAAGCCGGTGAGCGACCCGAGAGACTTCTCAGAATCTACAGGTAAGACGGTCGCAATAAGCGAAAGAAAGGGTTATTAAATTCCCGGTGACCGTGAGTACGACCTCGAGACGTTTTTCTGTAGCACAGGCTCCTATTTGATCTCAGTGAAATTTAATAAAGCGGTCACACTTACGGCAGGAATAAGCAGCACTGTAGTGTGTGTGTGTGTGTGTGTGTGTGTGTGTGTGTGTGTGCAGAATTTCAAGTACTTCGATCTGCACTTCAAGACTAAGGTTATTGAGTGTTTACGAGTGGTTGTAGTACTCTGTGAAAAGGTGGATTTTGAGGCAGTTTACGATGAGGATTACAGTTTCCTCTCTTCGTTACCGTGTATCCCTTAAAGAATATCCTTAAAGAATAAGTAAGTTAATATTTATACTTAAAAAATTAAGTAAAATCAATCAACTTTAAAAAATTAAATTTTTTTCTTAAGAAACTATATACCTTAGGAAACGATTAACATTTCATTTCTATAAATAAATTAATAATAATAATGACACATTAACTGTAAATTATTTATAAATCAACCAAAATCGAGAGAAGTAATATAAATACTAAAATTTTGATAAACCCTGATACAAAAGGTACAATAGTATACAGTGTGAATCACCTGAAACTTGCACTGCAGATACTGCAGAAATGGAAAGTGCTATTGATGTGCGGTTTTCATAGAATGGTTTGTTAGCCAGGGGCTCAGTTTGTTACCCAGTACGTAGATTGTAATAATCCTTAGAGAGTGTATTTTTTGTGCAAACATATACTTTTTAATAGGAACAGTGCCTGTTGACATTGACATACTAAAAGTGGGTAAATTACAACGTCAGTGGTGTTTGTGGCAGGATTCTAGTGCGGGTCATTTACGAGATATGATATTTTCTGAAAGTTTCCACACCGACACTTATTTGTGCCATTGAATCTGCGTAGTTTGTAGGTACGGTGGTGTTATGTTTCCTTACAGTGTGCTTGTATGTTCATGGTGTGCACTGCGATTTGCTAGTCAGTTAGTGTGTGAGTGTCCAAGCGATAGTTCGTGAATGGACGATGGGATTTACCAATGCGAAGAAAGTCGACACGCTTATGGTACGAGGGCGGTTCAGAAAGTAACCTCCGATTGGTCACAGTGCGGGTTGTGGGGGGAGTAGCGACGCCATCTGTGCGTTCACGCACTCAACAGGTCAGTCGGCATCAAGCCGTGGTCGAGTGAACGTCGTACCTGCGCTAGTTTAGTTTTTGTGGCAGTTTGAAATGTGTGTTGCAATAGAAAACCCCGCCAAATGTGAAGTGCGTGCTGTCATAAGGTTTTTTGCAGCCAAAGGATATTCTGCAGCAGCTATTCATCGTGAGCTTTGTGCCGTGTCCGGACCAAGAGTTATGAGTGAAGGAGTTGTCCGTGAATGGGTACGTTTATTTAAAAGTGGACGAGAAAACGTTCATGATGAAGAGAGGAGTGGTACACCATCATTGGTGACTGACGAACACGTTCAGACAATTGATGCAAAAGTTCGTGAAAATCGACGTTTCTCAATGTCGGAGTTGTCTACTGGTTTTCCACAGATTTCTAAGACTCTCTTGTACGAGATAGTGACAGCAAGATTGGGTTACCGTAAGTTCTGTGCACGATGGGTGCCCAAAATTCTTACCGACCACCACAAAACTCAAAGAATGGCCTCTGCATTAGACTTTCTGTCACGTTATGAGGACGAAGGAGAACCATTGTTAAACAGAATCGTGACCGGTGACGAAACCTGGATTAAGTACGTGAACCCTGAGACAAAAGAACAATCAAAGATGTGGGCACATTCAAATTCGCCTACCAAACCAAGAAAAGCCTCGCAAGATTTTTCTGCCAGAAAACTGATGGCAACGGTGTTTTGGGATGCCAAAGGGGTGTTGTTGGTTGAATTCATGGAACGTGGTACGACCATTAATCAAGACGTGTACTGTGAAACAATAAAAAAGTTACGACGGGCTATACAGAACAAACGCTGTGGTATGCTGACTTCCGGTATCGTTTTTTTGCACGATAACGCCCGTCCTCACTCTGCTCGCAGAACAACGGCCCTTCTTGAGTCCTTCAAGTGGGACGTTATCAACCATCCACCTTACAGCCCAGACGTGGCGCCAAGTGATTATCACCTCTTCATGCATTTGAAGAAATGGCTCGGGTCACAGCGGTTTGATGACGACAAAGAGCTCAAAGATGCGGTCACAGGCTGGCTCCAGGCACAAGCGGGTAATTTTTATGCAGAAGGAATTTCAAAGCTTGTGAAGAGATACGATAAGTGCCTCAATCGCTATGGAGACTATGTAGAAAAATAGTGCAAAGATGTATATATTAAAATATTTTTATTTAACTTGGTGTATTTTTTTAAATCAACCGGAGGTTACTTTCTGAACGGCCCTCGTATATGGAGAGTGCAGGAAAGGATACAGTTCGCTGTTGTACGGTGTATGCGGCAAGATATCCCAGCAGACGTCAATCATCTCGGCAGTTTATCAGCCACTCATGTCCATTACGTGAAAATGGTAGTGTAACACCTAGAAAATGTAACAGAACGAAACAAGTAGCCAGGCGGGCGTGACCGAGCAGTTCTAGGCGCTTCAGTCTGGAACCGCAGGTTCGAATCCTGCCTCGGGCATGGATGTGTGTGGTGTCATTAGGTTAGTTCGGTTTAAGTAGTTCTAAGTTCTAAGGGACTGATGACCTCAGATGTTAAGTCCCATAGTGCTCAGAGCCATTTGAACCATTTTGAAACAAGTGACTACAAAAGAGGGGAAAATAAATGTTCTTGCTGCTGTTGCAGTTGATTCGCACGTTATCTCCCGTGCAATCGCACGAGGAAGTGGCATGAGTCATTCAAGTGTTCAAAAATGGTTCAAATGGCTCTGAGCACTATGGGACTTAACTTCTGAGGTCATCAGTCCCCTAGAACTTAGAACTACTTAAACCTAACTATCCTAAGGACATCACACACTTCCATGCCCGAGGCAGGATTCGAAACTGCGACCGTAGCGGTCGCGCGGTTCTAGACTGTAGCGCCTAGAACCGCACGGCCATTCCAGCCGGCCATTCAAGTGTCCTACGCATTCTCCATTGGCATAAGTTCGATCCCTATCATATCTCTCTTCGTCAAGAGCTGTATGGAAACGATTATGAGAATAATGTTAACTTCTGTACATGGGCATTTACACTACTGGCCATTAAAATTGCTACACCAAGAAGAAATGCAGATGATGAACGGGTATTCATTGGACAAATATATTATACTGGAACTGACATGTGATTACTCTCTCACGCAATTTGGGTGCATAGATCCTGAGAAATCAGTACCCAGAACAACCACCTCTAGCCGTAATAACGGCCTTGATACGCCTGGCCATTGAGTCAAACAGAGCTTGGATGGCGTGTAAAGGTACAGCTGCCCATGCAGCTTCAACACGATACCACAGTTCATCAAGAGTAGTGACTGGCGCATTGTGACGAGCCAGTTGCTCAGCCACCATTGACCAGACGTTTTCAATTGGTGAGAGATCTGGAGAATGTGCTGGCCAGGGCAGCAGTCGAACATTTTCTGTACCCAGAAATGCACGTACAGGACCTGCAACATGCGGTCGTGCATTATCCTGCTGAAATGTAGGGTTTCGCAGGGATCGAATAAAGGGTAGAGCCACGGGTCGTAACACATCTGAAATGTAACGTCCACTGTTCAAAGTGCCGCCAGTGCGAACAAGAGGTGACCGAGACGTGCAACCAATGGCACCCCATACCATCACGCCGGGTGATACGCCAGTATGGCGATGACGAATACATGCTTCCAATGTGCGTTCACCGCGGTGTCGCCAAACACGGATGCGACCATCATGATGCTGTAAACAGAACCTGGATTCATCCGAAAAAATGACGTTTTGCCATTCGTGCACCCAGGTTCGTCGCTGAGTACACCATCGCAGGCGCTCCTGTCCGTGATGCAGTGTGACGGGTAACCGCAGCCATGGTCTCGAGCTAATAGCCCATGCTGCTGCAAACGTCGTCGAACTGTTCAAACGTCCCCATCTGTTGACTCAGGGACCGAGACGTGGCTGCACGATAGTTCAAATGGTTCAAATGGCCCTGAGCACTATGGGACTTAACATCTTAGGTCATCAGTCCCTTAGAACTTAGAACTACTTAAACCTAACTAACTTAAGGACATCACACACATCCATGCCCGAGGCAGGATTCGAACCTGCGACCATAGCGGTCGCGCTGTTCCAGACTGAAGCGCTTAGAAATATGGAAACCAAAGAGCTTGCAGTGAAAGGAATATATTTCACAATATTGGAGATGAACAAGTGCTCATAGCTGTTAATATATGCATTTGGAGCCCATGTTTACTAAATATTTTTTTTATTGTTTTGGTGCATACTACTTCTGAAAGTTCCCTACTCTACAATCTTAGCAACAACAATACAAGTACATGTGTTCCATTGTCAGAGGTATCAGAACAATTTTCTCTTATAATTTACGACACGGTCGTTTCTGTACCCTACTTGAAATCGACACGTTTACTTTTTCCCATCATCCCTAAAGGTCTGTAACATAAACACGTAGTCAATCCGTATGTCTATGAGACCTTATATTTCTATACGAAATATCTTGGAGATGGAGGCGAATCGTTGTGAAATTTCTATTACAAATAACGAATGTGTCACGAAAATTTTACAGAAGGACAAAATAAACTTCCTGCAAAAGTAGCTAATTTAAGACGAAGAGTGCTCTCGGTTTCTAAATGTAATTTTGATTATTCCTTTCTTTGACGAGATTAATCTAAACTCGTTAAAATGGTCGTAGCTTTACAATCTGTTATGCGGACATGTGTCCGGAAACGCTTACTTTCCATGTTAGAGCTCATTTTATTACTTCTCTTCAAATCACATTAATCATGGAATGGAAACACACAGCAACAGAACGTACCAACGTACCAGCGTGACTTCAAACACTTTGTTACAGGAAATGTTCAAAATGTCCTCCGTTAGCGAGGACACATGCATCCACCCTCCGTCGCATGGAATCCCTGATGCGCTGATGCAGCCCTGGAGAATGGCGTATTGTATCACAGCCGTCCACAATACGAGCACTAAGAATCTCTACATTTGGTACCGGGGTTGCGTAGACAAGAGCTTTCAAATGCCCCCATAAATGAAAGTCAAGAGGATTGAGGTCAGGAGAGCGTGGAGGCCATGGAATTGGTCCGCCTCTACCAATCCATCGGTCACCGAATCTGTTGTTGAGAAGCATACGAACACTTCGACTGAAATGTGCAGGAGCTACATCGTGCATGAACCACATGTTGTGTCGTACTTGTAAAGGCACATGTTCTAGCAGCACAGGTAGAGTATCCCGTATGAAATCATGATAACGTGCTCCATTGAGCGTAGGTGGAAGAACATGGGGCCCAATCAAGGCATCACCAACAGTGCCCGCCCAAACGTTCACAGAAAATCTGTGTTGATGACGTGATTGCACAATTGCGTGCGGATTCTCGTCAGCCCACACATGTTGATTGTGAAAATTTACAATTTGATCACGTTGGAATGAAGCCTCATCCATAAAGAGAACATTTGCACTGAAATGAGGATTGACACATTGTTGGATGAACCATTCGCAGAAGTGTACCCGTGGAGGCCAATCAGCTGCTGATAATGCCTGCACACGCTGTACATGGTACGGAAACAACTGGTTCTCCCGTAGCACTCTCCATACAGTGACGTGGTCAACGTTACCTTGTACAGCGGCAACTTCTCTGACGCTGACATTAGGGTTATCGTCAACTGCACGAAGAATTGCCTCGTCCATTGCAGGTGTCCTCGTCGTTCCAGGTCTTCCCCAGTCGCGAGTCATAGGCTGGAATGTTACGCGCTCCCTAAGACGCCGATCAATTGCTTCGAACGTCTTCCTGTCGGGACAACTTCGTTCTGGAAATCTGTCACGATACAAACGTTGCCCCGTGCTAATCCATACATCAAATGGGCACCTGTCAATTCCGCACTTGTAAACATTGCACTGGCTGCAAAACCACGTTCGTGATGAACACTAACCTGTTGATGCTACGTACTGATGTGCTTGATGCTAGTACTGTAGAGCAATAAGTCGCATGTCAACACAAGCACCGAAGTCAACATTACCTTCCTTCAATTGTGCCAACTGGCGGTGAATCGAGGATGTACAGTACATACTGACGAAACTAAAATGAGCTCTAACATGGAAATTAAGTGTTTCCGGACACATGTCCACATAACATCTTATCTTTATTTGTGTGTGAGGAATGTTTCCTGAAAGTTTGGCCGCACCTTTTTGTAACACCCTGTATATGCGCTGAAGAGCCAAAGAAACTGGTACACCTGCCTAATACCGAAAGGACAGATACCATTGATGATCTTACAGCTCTGAAGAATGAAATTACAATGAAATCCAGACATTTATCTGCTTACAGGCGTTGATAAATATCAACGGGGAAGGTTGAAAATTTGAGCCGCAAGCGGGACTCGAACCCGGGATCTCCTGCTTACATGGTAGACACTATCCGTCTGAGCCATTGAGGACACAGATGATACTGCGACTGCAGCTACTAATCTCTGTCACGTTCCCCGTGAGACTCACATTTCCAAATTACTGTCCACGCACCACATTTGTTGTGCCCGTGCCCGCTATACTCATTACTCGCGGCAGTCAATCGACCGATTCCCGTAAGAGTTCCGGCAATGTCAGTGCATCCGCACTGAAGAAGATCATTGGCCAGTAAGCCTTATCTATATGAAGATGGTATCTGTTCTTTCGGACATGTCCGATCTCTTCTGAACAGCACATTGCAAGGCATCCCAGATATGCTCAATAATGTCCATATCTGCGGCGTCTGTTGTCCAGCGGAAGTGTTTAAACTCAAAAGAGTGTTCCTCGAACCACTCTGTACCAATTCTGTGGGTGTTGCATTGTCCTGCTGGAATTGCCGGAGTCCATCGAAAAGCACAGTGAACATGAATGGATGCAGGTGATCAGACAGGATGCTTACGTACGTGTCACCTGTCAGAGTCGTATATAGACGTATCAGGGGTCCCATATCACTCCAGGTACATACGCCCCACATCGTTACAGAGCCTCCGCCAACTTGAACAGTAACCTGCTGACATGCACAGTCATCGGATTCATGAAGTTTCCATACCCGTACTCGTCCATCTGCTAGATACAATTTGAAACGAGACTCGCCCGACCAGGCAACATGTTTCCAGTCATCAACAGTCCAATGTCGGTGATGTCGGGCCCAAGCGAGGCGTAAAGCTTTGAGTCGTGCAGTCATCACGAATGGGCCATAGGTTCCGAAACCCAATATGGATGATGTTTCGCACGCTGACACTTGTTGATAGCCCAGCATTGAAATCTTCAGCAGTTTGCGGAAGGGTTGCATTTCTGTCACGTTGAACGATTCTCTTCAGTTGTCGTTGGTTGCAGGATCTTTTTCCGGCCGCAGCGTTGTCAGAGATTTGATGTTTTAACCGGATTCATAATAACACTACGTTCAAACTCTTTTAAATCTTGATAATCTGCCATTGTAGCAGCAGTAATCGATCTAGCAACTGAACCAGACACTTGTCTTATACAGGTGTTGCCGACCGCTGCGCCGTATTTTGCCTGTTTACATCTCTCTGTATTTGAATTTGCGTGCCTATACCAGTTTCTTTGGCGCTTCAGTGTACTAGATATCTTTTAAAATACTTGATTTATGCTACAGTTGCATAGATAATCGCACCTTTTTGATATAACTCGCTCCAAAAAAACATCAAAATACCTTTTCAATAGTAATCGAGTAAATATTATATTTTTTATCGTTGTCAGATGCAAACACAATATAGCACTTTAATACAACGTGGTCTGGTAGACAGTGTTTAAATACGTTACTTGCTTCTCAATCTCATTTATATATTGCAGAAAAGCGCAAGTCATTCGGGAGTTTGATATTTTCATACAGACTTTTATAAAAATTAATACTTGAAGTATCCTGAAAATGAATCTAAGTTGTAGTTATTCCCTCAACAGCTCCAAAATTAAATCCATTCTTTGCATCAATTTATGGATGTGATAGAGAACACTCTTTCTGAAGCTGTATTAGTGCGGGGTAGTGGTAGCGCAAAGAAAGTAATGAGCTCCAAATTCTGGATATTTTGAGATGGAAGGAGGTTGGAAATGGCAGACCATTTTTCACAAACACACTTAACATTTTTAATTTGTTGTTGTTCACATACATTTTTATCATGGTTCATTTTCTGAGTGCAGTCCATTTGATCAAAGGAATGGTTATGTTTAAATGCGAACATTTTTAGGTTAGGCTTTACCGTGACTGTTACTGACATTAAATGAAACAACAAGTTTACTGTTACGAGTCACCGTTTTACTTTTTCCACCACGCGTTTCGAAGGTTTAAACCTACATCATCGGGTGGATTTACATTAGTTAGTATTACATATGTGTGTATGTTGTGTTACGACATTTGGAGGAACTTGTGGCACTGCCTAGTGGAGAAACAAGACACTATTTCAGAATATGGTTTGGATAACTTTTGACAAAAAATTAAACTAATATTTAATGGTAAACTTTAATAAGTAAACTAGAGTACCTCCAGTGGCCACAGGTTCCTTTTTCTGTCGTAACACTTCACATGTATACTGCCACATTTGTAACCAAATATGGCGTCTGGAATCAGCTGGGTGCAAGGTTCGTACAGCAGAAGAGAAGACATAATCGCAAAGTGCAAAGAATATACATTGTAACAACATTATTACAGAATAATCGTTTAAACCATTTGGAGGTGTTTGTTTTGAGGTGTCAAATATATGTGTGTGTACTTCAGGTGGTATACAAACTACCACTCTCAAAAGATAAACGTGATCAAGAAATTGAAATAATAAAACAAACAGCTATTGAAAATGGCTATAACAACTCCATAATAGAAACTCTAAAACACTCAATAATGGCAAAGCAATCACAACACAAAAAAACAAAAAGACAATAATGTCTTGCATACAATCCCCTTTCTGGGTAACATTTCATACCAGATTGCTAACGGCTTCAAACGGAAAGGCATAAGTATATCCTTTACAACAGACAACAAGATTGGACAGACGTTACCCCACAACATCGGCACACGAAACCCACTTCATCACACAGGTGTGTACAAAATTGAATGTTTGGACTGTGACTGCTTCTACATAGACCAGACAGGCAGATCATTTGAGATTAGGTTCAAGGAACACATGGCAGCACTAAAAAACAAAAAATACTACACATCAGCAATAGCTACCCACCTACATGAAACAAAACACCATGTTAACAACACAAGTATTAGCATCCTACACATCCAACCAAAAGGCAGAAAACTAGACATCCTTGAAACACTCCAAATATACAAACACCAAATGAAACAACCAGAATCCATCTTAAATGACAAAAATGACAATATTTACAATAGTATCATCTCTGTTTTCAGCAACTGCCTACACTCTTAAAATACACACACACACACACACACACACATGTGCACATATCCTAATATTTACCATAAATATTGACAGCCACCAAGAGTACAAGCGATTGACCTCATTCACAGATAATTCATCACACCAACAGCTTGTACCCCCTGTCAGCTTAAAACTGTATGTACAACATCTACTGGCACAAATGTATATCTATCTGCAAATTTTATAACATTAACCAGTGTATTACCCCAACCTTTAGGCAGCTAATATATGCAACATGTAATCTTAAGACTCCTTGCCATGTAAATGTTTGCTCTCATATAATCACTCCTTCCTCTCTCTCTCTCTCTCTCTCTCTCTCTCTCTTTCTTCATAGAGTGTCATCTATGTATGATTTTACTGCTGTAGCCAATATGATCATCGTAATTGAAGCCTATAACATTTTACCTAATTGTTATTAGCAAGTATGAAGTTTAAGCCATTTTAACTTTCCACATGATTGCATAAACGAGTACGAATGTTTAGCTGTTTTAACCTTTGAAAATTGGATTTATATACCACCTGAAGTACACACACATATATTTGACACCTCAAAACAAACACCTCCAAATGATTTAAACGATTATTCTGTAATAATGTTGTTACAATGTATATTCTTTGCACTTTGCGATTATGTCTTCTCTTCTGCTGTACGAACCTTGCACCCAGCTGATTCCAGACGCCATATTTGGTTACAAATGTGGCAGTATACATGTGAAGTGTTACGACAGAAAAAGGAACCTGTGGCCACTGGAGGTACTCTAGTTTACTTATTAAAGTTTACCATTAAATATCAGTTTAATTTTTTGTCAAAAGTTATCCAAAACCATATTCTGAAATAGTGTCTTGTTTCTCCACTAGGCAGTGCCACAAGTTCCTCCAAATGTCGTAACACAACATACACACATATGTAATACTAACTAATGTAAATCCACCCGATGATGGAGGTTTAAACCTTCGAAACGCGTCGTGGAAAAAATAAAACGGTGACTGGTAACAGTAAACATGTTGTTTCATTTAATTCAATGGTTATGTTTCACTTCATGAAATGCGAACGGAAATTTCTCAACAGCAAGATGGTTTTCTTTATCATTTATAATGGCATTGTCCCCCCCATTAACCATGGGGGAGGCTTGCGTGCCTCAGCGATACAGATGGCCGTACCGTAGGTGCAACCACAATGGAGGGGTATCTGTTGAGAGGCCAGACAAACATGTGGTTCCTGAAGAGGGGCAGCAGCCTTTTCAGTAGTTGCAGGGGCAACAGTCTGGATAATTGACTGATCTGGCCTTGTAACATTAACCAAAACGACCTTGCTGTGCTGGTACTGCAAAATGCTGAAAGCAAGGGGAAACTACAGCTGTAATTTTTCCCGAGGACATGCAGCTTTACTGTATGATTAAATGATGATGGAGTCCTCTTGGGTAAAATATTCCAGAGGTAAAATAGTCCCCCATTCGGATCTCCGGGCGGGGACTACTCAAGAGGACGTCGTTATCAGGAGAAAGAAAATTGGCATTCTACGGATCGGAGCGTGGAATGTCAGATCCCTTAATCGGGCAGGTAGGTTAGAAAATTTAAAAAGGGAAATGGATAGGTTAAAGTTAGATATAGTGGGAATTAGTGAAGTTCGGTGGCAGGAGGAACAAGACTTTTGGTCAGGTGATTACAGGGTTATAAATACAAAATCAAATAGGGGTAATGCAGGAGTAGGTTTAATAATGATTAAAAAATAGGAGTGCGGGTTAGCTACTACAAACAGCATAGTGAATGCATTATTGTGGCCAAGATAGACACAAAGCCCATGCCTACTACAGTAGTACAAGTTTATATGCCAACTAGCTCTGCAGATGATGAAGAAATTGATGAAATGTATGACGAGATAAAAGAAATTATTCAGGTAGTGAAGGGAGACGAAAATTTAATAGTCATGGGTGACTGGAATTCGTCAGTAGGAAAAGGGAGAGAAGGAAACATAGTAGGTGAATAGGGATTGGGGGGAAGAAATGAAAGAGGAAGCCGCCTTGTAGAATTTTGCACAGAGCATAACTTAATCATAGCTAACACTTGGTTCAAGAATCATGAAAGAAGGTTGTATACCTGGAAGAATCCTGGATATACTAAAAGGTATCAGACAGATTACATAATGGTAAGACAGAGATTTAGGTACCAGGTTTTAAATTGTAAGACATTTCCAGGGGCAGATGTGGATTCTGACCACAATCTATTGGTTATGAACTGCAGATTGAAACCGAAGAAACTGCAAAAAGGCGGGAACTTGAGGAGATGGGACCTGGATAAACTGAAAGAACCAGAGGTTGTAGAGAGTTTCAGGGAGAGCATAAGGGAACAATTGACAGGAATGGGGGAAAGAAATACAGTAGAAGAAGAATGGGTAGCTTTGAGGGATGAAGTAGTGAAGGCAGCAGAGGATCAAATAGGTTAAAAGACGAGGGCTAATAGAAATCCTTGGGTAACAGAAGAAATATTGAATTTAATTGACGAAAGGAGAAAATATAAAAATGCAGTAAATGGAGCAGGCAAAAAGGAATACAAACGTCTCAAAAATGAGATCGACAGGAAGTGCAAAATGGCTAAGCAGGGATGGCTAGAGGACAAATGTAAGGATGTAGAGGCTTGTCTGACTAGGGGTAAGATAGATACTGCCTACAGGAAAATTAAAGAGACCTTTGGAGAGAAGAGAACCACTTGTATGAATATCAAGAGCTCAGATGGCAACCCAGTTCTAAGCAAAGAAGGGAAGGCAGAAAGGTGGAAGGAGTGTATAGAGGGTTTATACAAGGGCGATGTACTTGAGGACAATATTATGGAAATGGAAGAGGATGTAGATGAAGAAGAAATGGGAGATAAGATACTGCGTGAAGAGTTTGACAGAGCACTGAAATACCTGAGTCGAAACAAGGCCCCGGAAGTAGACAACATTCCATTAGAACTACTGATGGCCTTGGGAGAGCCAGTCATGATAAAACTCTACCATCTGGTGAGCAAGATGTATGAGACAGGCGAAATACCCACAGATTCAAGAAGAATATAATTATTCCAATCCCAAAGAAAGCAGGTGTTGACAGATGTGAAAATTACCGAACTATCAGTTTAATAAGTCACAGCTGCAAAATACTAACGCGAATTCTTTACAGACGAATGGAAAGAGTAGTAGAAGCCGACCTCAGGGATGATCAGTTTGGATTCCGTAGAAATTTTGGAACACGTGAGGCAGTACTGACCCTACGACTTATCTTAGAAGCTAGATTAAGGAAAGGCAAACCTATGTTTCTAGCATTTGTAGACCTAGAGAAAGCTTTTGACAACGTTAACTGGAATACTCTCTTTCAAATTCTGAAGGTGGCAGTGGTAAAATACAGGGAGCGAAAGGCTATTTACAATTTGTACAAAACCAGATGGCAGTTATAAGAGTCGAGGGGCACGAAAGGGAAGCAGTGGTTGGGAAAGGAGTGAGACAGGGTTGTAGCCTCTCCCCGATGTTATTCAATCTGTATATTGAGCGAGCAGTAAAGGAAACAAAAGAAAAATTCGGAGTAGGTATTAAAATTCATGGAGAAGAAGTAAAAACTTTGAGGTTCGCCGATGACATTGTAATTCTGTCAGAGACAGCAAGGGACTTGGAAGAGCAGTTGAACGGAATGGACAGTGTCTTGAAAGGAGGATATAAGATGAACATCAACAAAAGCAAAACGAGGATAATGGAATGTAGTCAAATTAAATCGGGTGATGCTGAGGGGATTAGATTAGGAAATGAGACACTTAGAGTGGTAAAGGAGTTTTGCTATTTAGGGAGTAAAATAACTGATGATGGTCGAAGTAGAGAGGATATAAAATGTAGACTGGCAATGGCAAGGAAATCGTTTCTGAAGAAGAGAAATTTGTTAACATCGAGTATAGATTTAAGTGTCAGGAAGTCGTTTCTGAAAGTATTTGTATGGAGTGTAGCCATATATGGAAGTGAAACATGGACGATAACCAGTTTGGACAAGAAGAGAATAGAAGCTTTCGAAATGTGGTGCTACAGAAGAATGCTGAAGATAAGGTGGGTAGATCACGTAACTAATGAGGAGGTATTGAAGAGGATTGGGGAGAAGAGAAGTTTGTGGCATAACTTGACTAGAAGAAGGAATCGGTTGGTAGGACGTGTTTTGAGGCATCAAGGGATCACAAATTTAGCATTGGAGGGCAGCGTGGAGGGTAAAAATCGTAGAGGGAGACCAAGAGATCAATACACTAAGCAGATTCAGAAGGATGTAGGTTGCAGTAGGTACTGGGAGATGAAGAAGCTTGCACAGGATAGAGTAGCATGGAGAGCTGCATCAAACCAGTCTCAGGACTGAAGACCACAACAACAACAACAATGGCATTGTTCTCACGTTCTGTAAGAAAAGAAACCATACTTCGTGATGAAGTTGCCGCTTTCAGAAGTGTAGTTTTAAACTGTCAAAGTCACATGTTCCGATACCTAACGTGATACGTTGAAATATTTTTACAGAGACGCCAAAGGCAAAGTGCGCATTTCCTGACGAAATTGAAGTTGAGTTTCCATTTTTAAAATTAGAACAGCAAAGCGAAGAATTATTTTGCGAGTTGTGTAAAAGTAGTTTTACAATCGACCATGGAGGATCTGATAGTTGTGCAACACGTTAATGTGGAGAAAAACAAGCTAGCTGGTTCTAATTTTTAAAACGGAAACTCAGCTTCAGTTTCGTCAGTAAATGCGCACTTTGTCTTTGGCGTCCCTGTAAAAAGTTTTCAACGTATCACGTTAGGTAACGAAACATGTGACTTTGACAGTTTAAAACTACGCTTCTTAAAGCGTCAACTCGGCGCAGTAGACGATACCCACAGGAAGTGCTATAATGAAGTACAGTCTGAAAGAAGCTGAATAAATATTGTCAGATCTTGATAAGCTTTCAAAGTGATGCAAAGATTGGCAACTTGCTTAAATGTTCGGAAATGTAAAACCGTTCACTTCACTGAAAGAAAAGAAGTGGTACTTCATGACAATGCCAGCGAGTCACCGTTCGCGCAGGCCAACTCATACAGATACCAGGGTGTAACACTCTGGAGGGTTATGAACTGAACTGACCACATAGGCTCAGTTGTGCATAAAGCAGGTGATTGACTTCGGTTTATTGGTAGAATACTGGGGAAGTGCAGGCAGTCTACAAATGAGATTGCTTACAAATCACTCATGCGACCTATCCCAGAATATTGTTCAAGTGTGTGGGACCCGTTCCAGATAGGACTAACAGGATGCTGAACGTATACAGAGAAGGGCAGCACGAATGGTGCCACGTTTGCTTAATCCGTGGGAGAGCGTTACAGAGATACTGAAGGAACTGAACTGGAAAACTCTTGAAGATGGACGTAAACTATCCCGAGAATGTCTGTTAACAAAGTTTCAAGAACCGGGTTTAAATGCTCATTCTATGTACATACTACATTCCCCTACGTATTGATCACATTGGGATTGTGAGAATAAGATTAGAATAATTAGTGCAATCACAGAGGCATTAGGCAATCATTCTTCTTGCACTTCACACGTACATGGAACGGGAAGAAACCCTAACAACTGGCACAACGGTACGTTCCCTCTGGCATGCACCTCTCGGTGGTTTGCAGAATTTAGATGTAGATGTAGATGTGAAGCGAAAGTGACAAAAGTGCTTGTCATGTGGAAACGCTACATGGTACCAACGAAAATAGTTCAAAATTCGTGCCTCGTGGAGTTGGTTCATTCAAAGAGTGTATTTCCTTTATTCTTGGGTATGACCAAATTTGTTCTCCACATGGTTACGCTATACGTTACTTAAAAACGCTATTTCGAAATACACGGTATGGATAAAGAAAAATGGTACAATATGCGTTCCGTGTATATTTTATCGGAGCAGTTTGACACTTAAGCTAAATAAGCGGTGATCCGATAAAATATGAGACGTTTGGTCACAGTACTAAGGTGGCAAGCCTCTCTTATGTTCCGGTCGGCGTAGAACCTATCCTGCGATAGCTGCAGGACAGTATCCAACGAATAAATTGATAACAGAGACGAATGAATCCTGAAAACTTTAATGTGGAAATGATTAAGCGGTGGTTTATCTCTCTGGACTGAGTGACGTCACTTGTAGGGGAAATTCCAGCTATTTTTGTCGCACATTCTTCCGCATAAAAGAGGAAACAGGGCGCTCTCTTTCGTCATCGTGCCTACGTCAAAGCCGCCCACCGGACCACGAGATTTCCCGGAATCTACATACAGACGTCCGCAATTACCGAAAGAAATACTCTGACCTTTAGCAAGATGGTCACAATCACGGCGGGAGTACGTCTCTCTGTATTGAATGGTTTTGCGCGTGCATGTTATATATATATATATATATATATATATATATATATATATATATATATATATATATATATATATATATATTTGTGTGTGCGTGCGTGTGTGTGTGTGTGTGTGTGTGTGTGTGTGTGTGTGTCTGCGTGTGTGTGTGTGTGTGTGTGTGTGTGTGGTGTAGCACTTCAAATACCTCGAGCTGCAGTTCAATACCAAGTAAGTCTCCTTATTGTACGTTTACGAGTGGTTGAAGCATTCTTCGCAAAAGCGAGCGTTTTTGCACCATCTTAGCTTAAAAGGAGACTTAGGGTTTCTTCTCTTCGTTGTAGTGTACATATTACAAAAAAACTTTATGGAAATGGATGTACAACGTAGAAGAACAGTATTACGTGTCCTAAAGAGAAATATTTTAAATTTTCAAATGCATTTGATAATGTTACACGGGTAGTCTGTCTGTTTGAACATGTTTCTGCAAAACTATCCGACGAATTTTCATTGGGTTGTCGCAGGTAACGTGAGTATAGCTTGGAAACTGTATATTCCTTATTTCATCACAATCGAATGACGAAAAAAAGATATAATAGCTGAAAATTTTATCCGTACTACTATTATAAATGCGAAAGTAACTGTTTCTGTTACGATTTCCGAGCAACTCACTGAACAAAATAAAGTGATCAATTAATCTTCAAGTGTTTTCTACGAATGATTTTCGATTCCTGTCACCGGCCACCACGACTGCTCTCCTTGCGCCTTTGTGTCGGTTCTGACTCCCACAGTACAGCCCGCACAAAAGAAATTTCGTTTAGAAATAGCATGAACACTGAGGAAAAGCATGGGCTTACTTTAATAAGTGTGTAGTAGAAGATACTTACTGATTTGAGAATATTACGCGAATTAGGGAAAAATATTTACTCCTTGAAAATACTATATCCTATTTGACTTTTATTCTTTTTATCACATTAGTTAAAATTTTTTTATTGGTTGATACTTATTAGATGATGCAATTCAAAGTGATGACTACAATGCTTGTGCAATCTTCCAATGTGTTTATTCCGTATTTCCACAGTATTTGTTGCATAATGTTCGCGTTGTATAATGTAGGCCCTATAGCTACTTCAGCAGCAGATGCGCGCTCCTGACTGCCGGACATGCCGACTCATCGTGTATTGGAACAGCTTGAGAGGGGACAGAGTGGGACACACGTCAAAACTACACTTACCCAAACAGGTAAACATGAGGCGGCAGCTGATGTTATTGCACGTTCAATAGCTTACTTAGTGGCCATCATAGGTCATAACTACTAGTATGCAAGTGCAAGTCCTGGTAAAATATAGTCGATAATATTACTGATGATGGGAAAGTACACATCTGGTTCCTTTCTCTATAGTAGCGAACGTGAAACCCCCAAGTTAACCGGTAGCAAATCTGGAACTGCAAAAACACACTTTATAAGGAACGAGAGATTACAGGGTGGAGAAAAAAATGCTGGACTCGGCGATCGGCGTGCGATTCCTCATCACCACTCAGGAAAAGAATATATAAAGCAAAACCTAGGCTCACCAATAGGATTAATAGAAATGCGATTTAAGAAACGAGGCTCTGGCAACGCCATAATTTCGTGATGCCTGGCCAAGAACAGGTAGCATCATGAACTCTGACATGTGCTGGAGCCGTCCCATTAAATGTAAATGTCGTGTGACTAGGGTCCCCCGTCAGATACACCGTTCGCCGGGTGCAAGTCTGTCGATTTGACGCCACTTCGGCGACTTGAGCGTCTATGGGGATGAAATGATGCTGATTAGGACAACACAACACCGAGTCCCTGAGCGGAGAAAATCTGCGACACAGCCGGGGCCGGCCGAAGTGGCCGTGCGGTTAAAGGCGCTGCAGTCTGGAACCGCAGGACCGCTACGGTCGCAGGTTCGAATCCTGCCTCGGGCATGGATGTTTGTGATGTCCTTAGGTTAGTTAGGTTTAACTAGTTCTAAGTTCTAGGGGACTAATGACCTCAGCAGTTGAGTCCCATAGTGCTCAGAGCCATTTGAACCATTTTGAACACAGCCGGGAATCGAACCCGGGCACTTGGGATTGACATTCTGTCGCGCTGACCACTCAGCCGTCCCATTAACTCACAAGGAGAGGCCGCCAATTGTGAAATTCAGATTCGATTCATACTGCGCATAATAAAAGCTCATGGCCAGAGGTGTAATGTGGCAAAGCACCAAGATGCACTTCTCAGCCGTTGTCGAGAAAATCGACAGTTAAAAGAAACCGTTGCGGTGAAATACTCTCTACGGGTAACAATTTTCTGGAGGGTCGTGGCGCAGCGGTAAGCGCTCGGGTTCATAATCTGAAAGTCGCCGGATCGAATCTCGCGCCATGCAGTTTTTTATTATTAGTTTTTTGTAATTCATATATATATATATATATATATATATATATATATATATATATATAAACTGTTAATGAATTGCTTATGCATCTTGGTGAAGGCGGATCGCTCTCCAATTGTACCGCCTCCATTTTTCCGTTCGTTTAACAGGGTGTACCAAAGCTCTCACGTCCGCACTGATTATATATATATAATTCCCGGCAATCAGTTGCAACAATTATGAATATAATAAGTTGTTGAAAGTCGTTTGTCGTGGAAAAACTGGCGTCTTCGAACATCATTATGTTTTCCGCAAACAAAGTTGTATTTCACAAATGTTATTAATTGTCTTCATAATGTTAACCACGTATAGTTAACGGAAGACATAGAAACGATATTCCGAAACGAATACGTATAGCGTAAGTCAAACATTCGAATTAGAATAGAGACCCCACGAACACAAATTTGCTGTGGCAGGTATGAAATATAAACTCCGTTACTCGCTCCTTACACTTAAAGGACAGATGTTGAATGGGCCGAAACGAGCCGCCGCATAACAGCGTAGTTGCCTACTAACTTCGAAAGAAGGTAGATGCGGTCCCTAGCGCAACTTATAACATCGTCGAAAATCAGTGCGGACGTGAGAGCTTTGGTACACCCTGTTAAACAAACGGAAAAATGGAGGCGGTACAATTGGAGAGCGATCCGCCTTCACCTACATGCATAAGCAATTCAGCAATAGTTTATATACATACATACATACATATATATATATATATATATATATATATATATATTTGAATTACGAAAAAATAATAATTAAAAAAATTGCATGGCGAGAGATTCGATCCGGAGACTTTCGGATTACGAACCCGAGCGCTTACCGCTGCGCCACGACACTGTAGAAAACTATTAATCGTAGGGAGTATTTCACCGAAACGGTTTCTTTTAACTGTCGATTTTCTCGACAACGGCTGAGAAGTGCATCTTGGTGCTTTGCCACATTACACCTCTGGCCATGAGCTTTTATTATGAGCAGTATGAATCGAATCTGAATTTCACAATTGGCGGCCTCCCCTTGTCAGTGAGACGAGGCAATGCCGTGAGGAATGGATATGCATATTCACCGATGTAGGAGTTATATACGTGCTAAACATTTTTGTTTAGTGACAGCATCAAATTCTATTCATTTAATACTCCCACAATGTCGTTTCCTGTCTATTCCTTTCTGTTACTATTCCCTTTATTTAAACATTGAGGCATAACATGGACTTTTTACAGACATAAATGGCCACTTTGTTTCGTCCATGACACAAATAAAGTCAAAAGAAAATACACTGAAGCGCCAAAGAAATTAGTATAGTCGCGCGAGATAGCTGCGCGGTCTTGGGCGCCTTGTCACGGGTCGCGCGGCTTCCGCTGTCGGAGGTTCGAGTCCTCCCTCGGGCATGGGTATTTGTGTTGTCCTTAGCGTAACTTAGTTTAAGTTAGATTAAGTAGTACGTAAGCCTAGGGACCGAGGACCTTAGCAATTTGGTCCCATAGGAGCTTACCACAAATAAAAAGAAAACTTATTTAGGCATGCGTATTCAAATACAGAGATATATAAACAGGTAGAATACGCCGCTGCTGTCGGCAACCCCCATACAGGGTGTTACAAAAAGGTATGGCCAAACTTTCAGGAAACATTCCTCACACACAAAGAAAGAAAATATGTTATATGGACATGTGTCCGGAAAAGCTTACTTTCCATGTTAGAGCTCATTTTATTACTTCTCTTCAAATCACATTAATCATGGAATGGAAACACACAGCAACAGAACGTACCAGCGTGACATCAAACACTTTGTTACACTTCGACTGAAATGTGCAGGAGTTCCATCGCGCATGAACCACATGTTGTGTCGTACTTGTAAAGGCACATGTTCTAGCAGCACAGGTAGAGTATCCCGTATGAAATCATGATAAAGTGCTCCATTGAGCGTAGGTGGAAGAACATGGGGCCCAATCAAGACATCACCAACAATGCATGCCCAAACGTTCACAGAAAATCTGTGTTGATGACGTGATTGCACAATCGTGCGGATTTTCGTCAGCCCACACATGTTGATTGTGAAAATATAAATTTTCACAATAAATTATAAAATTTGATCACGTTGGAATGAAGCCTCATCCGTAAAGAGAACATTTGCACTGAAATGAGGATTGACACATTGTTGGATGAACCATTCACAGAAGTGTACCCATGGAGGCCAATCAGCTGCTGATAGTGCCTGCACACTTCTGTACATGGTACGGAAACAACTGGTTCTCCCGTAGCACTCTCCATACAGTGACGTGGTCAACGTTACCTTGTACAGCAGCAACTTCTCTGACGCTGACATTCGGGTTATCGCCAACTGCACGAAGAATTGCCTCGTCCATTGCAGGTGTCCTCGACGTTCTAGGTCTTCCTCAGTCGCGAGTCATAGGCTGGAATGATCAATTGCTTCGAACGTCTTCCTGTCGGGTACCTTCGTTCTGGAAATCTGTCTCGATACAAACGTACTGCGCCACGGCTATTGCCCCGTGCTAATCCATCCATCTAATGGGCATCTGCCAACTCCGCATTTGTAAACATTGCACTGAGTGCAAAACCACGTTCGTGATGAACACTAACCTGTTGATGCTACATACTGATGTGCTTGATGCTAGTACTGTAGAGCAATGAGTCGCATGTCAACACAAGCACCGAAGTCAACATTACCTTCCTTCAATTGGGCCAACTGGCGGGGAATCGAAGAAGTACAGTACATACTGACGAAACTAAAATGAGCTCTAACATGGAAAATAGGCGTTTCCGGACACATGTCCACAAAACATCTTTTCTTTATTTGTGTGTGAGGAATTTTTCCTGAAAGTTTGGCCGTACCTTTTTGTAACACCCTGTATAAGACAACAAGTGTCCCGCGCAGTTGTTAGATAGGTTACTGCTGCTACAATGGAGGTTATCAAGATTGAAGTGAGTTTTAGAATGGTTCAAATGGCTCTGAGCACTATTGGATTTAACACCTGAGGTCATCAGTCCCCTAGAACTTAGAACTACTTAAACCTAACTAACCTATGGACATCACACACATCAAAGCTCGAGGCAGGATTCGAACCTGCGACCGTAGCGGTCGCACGGTTCCAGACTGTAGCGCCTAGAACCGCTCGGCCACTCCGGCCGGCCCATCAACAAGTGTCAGCGTGCGAACCATTCGCACGTCTTCGATATGGGATTTCGGAACCGAAGGCCCACTCATGTACGTTAGATGACTGCACGACACAAAGCTTTACGCCTTGCCTGGGCCCGTCAACACCGACATGGGACTGCAGATGACGGAAACATGTTGCCTGGTAGGACGAGTCTCTTTTCAGATTTATCGAGCGGATGGACATGAACGGGTATCGAGAAAACCTCATGAATCCATAAACCCTGTATGTCAGCAGAGGAGTGTTCAAGCTTGGAGGCTCTGTAATGGTGTGAGGCATGTGCAGTTGGAGTGATGTGGGACCCCTGATACATCTAGATACAACACTAACAGGTGACACGTACGTAAGAATCCTGTCTGATCACCTGCATCCATGCATGTCCATTGTACATTCCGACGGTCTTGGACAATTCCAGCAGGACGATGCGACACTCCACACGTCCAGAACCACTACAGAGTGTCTCCAGGAACAGTCTTCTGAATTTAAACACTTCCGCTGGCCACTGAAGTACTCAAACATGAACATTACTGAGCATATCTGCGATGCCTTCCAACGTGTTGTTCAGAGGAGATCTCCATCCCGTCGTTCTCTTACGGATTTATGGATAGCCCTGCAGGATTTATGGTGTCAGTTGCCTCCAGCACTACTTCAGACATTAGTCGAGTCCATGTCACATCGTGTTACGGCACTTCTGCATGCTCGCGGGGATCCTACACGATATTAGGTAGGTGTACCAGTTTCTTTTGCTATTCAGTGCAATCGTGTATACAGTAGCATTGTCTGTATCAATGAGGTACAAAAAGAATATGGGGGTTACACTACACAGCACATTATGCTATGCATAATAATTCAATTCTCTACTTATATTCACAGAGCCAGTACATACACGTACGAGCAACGTTCACTTTAGTAAAGATGTTCAAAGCGACCGCCTTGCATTTGCAAATACTTCGCCACTCGTTGGATCATACTTTGCTGGACCCTACACAACACGCCTGCATCCATCAGTGCCGAAGCGGCATGTACGTGAACTTTTAGGTCATGTACATCCATGAGAAGAGTACTATAAATTTGTTGCTTTAAACGTCCCCACAAATAAAAATCTATTGGAGTAAGGTCGGTGGAAAGTGGAGGCAGGATATTGTACCTCCAGGATCAATGCACCTCCCTGGAAACGCTTCATTTAAATAGTTACGCAGATTCGTTCCAAACTAAGATGAGAAACGGCGCACCATCGGCTAAAACCGTAGGTGCCACCGAACACCAAGTGGAACTTTTTCTAACGCGTCAGCAGAGTACTGCAAAGAAACGTACGATACAGGAGCACATTAAATTTTTCCGGCAATAGTAAGGCCCCAAAAGCATTCTGCCCACCCCCCCACGACTCCAGCCCACAGGTTACGCCAAAGCGTGTCTGAAAGCCACATTTACGGATACCATGTTGGTTCTGTTTCGGCTAAAAATGGCTGATGTTAGGTTGAACATAACTTCACGAGTGAAGCTATATACGTCAGTCCATATCAGAAATGTTCGTTTTCCACTTCACGAATGGGCATTTGTCGAATGCGGTGTTCCGGCCGCTCTTTTGAGTTAACGTGTAATGATATGGAAGCAGTTCTTCGTCGTGCAACACTTCAAGAGCCATTCTTCGAGAAAACTGGAACTGCACTGCAATATCATGGGTACCTGGCCGAGGCGACTGACAGACCGTTTCAATAATAGCGTCCTCTTTTTGTGGAATACGTCTAGTCGTTGAACAAGCTCGGACCATTACGGGTGGACGAAGATTACCTGATTCCCAACGGCGTCGCTGCGGGCGATGAAAAATATTGTTATCGTGATAGCACCTTTGATGGTAACGTGCAGGATATGCACGACCAGCAGCAGGTTGGTTATCGGAACCAAATGCATATCGACGTATTCATCGTTTGCAAACACCATGGGGAAGCCATCTCACATTAACTTGACAAGGCGAATTATGATTGTGCACTCTGCTGTTAGTAGACACATGCGTGCAGTTTAATGGATCCCACTGTCATGTGACAGGCTGTTGTCTTGTGACAAAAAGATGTCCTCTTATGAACAACGAGAACTAGGGAACGAACTTTCCATGGTCAATGGAGGTTCTGATATCATAACAGTCTGCTGAGTGAGCTACGACGGCTGTTAGTGCGCCGTGATACATTCCGATGACACTGTTGCCAGCTCCTCGTTTTCATACACGTGTTTCCAAAATGTACTCTCTCTGATTTTGCTAGATAAACTTTTGTCTTGAATCTCGACGAGGAATCGCGTGCTAACCTCCAAGTGCGGCATTTTTTCTTCACATTGTATATAGGGACAGAAAATGTCAGAACTATTTACAACCGAAATATACAATGTGAGATTCGGTAAACGAAAAGTTCTGAACACAATAGTGTGTACATTTGAGGCATCTGATAATCCTTCATATTTAATTGACGCTTATGAGCCAAAACATTATGACCACTCATCAGCGCGAGACAGAGTGCTGCCTGGTGGCGTTGTGGGCAGGTTACGCTGTGAGGGAAGTTCATAAGCGGGGCAGAGGCGAACAGGGAATTATTCTAGCGGCGATACGATCCCCAGATGGAAAATACATCGGCATAAGCAACAGTGACGAAAGGCAGACCGTTACACTCCGACGCTCGGGAACGAATATCTCGTAAACGGCGAAGTTGATCGGCTGTTCGCGTGCTACTGTAGCGAACGTGTATGGAAAGTGGTCGAAGAAGGTTGAACCATGAGTCGGCGACAAATTCTTGGACGTCCAAGGGTCATCACAAAGCGTGAAGGTCGGAGGTCTGCCCGTTGGGTAAGGCAGGTTAGGCTGCGAGCCGTGGCAGATCTCGCGACAGAGTACCACAGTGTCTAGGCAAAGGTGTTTCGGAGCAGTCCGTTTAGCGCACATTGTTGAATATGATTCTCTGCAACAGTCGACCACTACGTGTTCGTTCATTTATTATTTAGCGTATGGGTTACAGAATTTAGGTAGGGGGCCAGCCCTGAAAAGATATCGAAAAGGTTAAAAATCGGTATGTACACTGAAGAGTCAAAGAAAGTGGTACACCAGCCTAATATCAAGTAGGGCCCTCGCGAGCACGCAGAAGTGCCGCAACACGACGAGCCACGGACTCGACTACTGTCTGGAGTAGTGCTGGAGGAAACTGACACCATGAATCCTGCAGGGGTGTCCATAAATTCGTAGGAGATCGAAGGTGTGGAGATCTCTTCTGAGCACACGTTGCAAGGCATCCCGGATATGCTCAATAATCCTCATGTTTTTGTCCGCCCCGATAGATGAGTGGTCAGCGTGACGGATTGCCGTCCTGCGGACCCGAGTTCGATTCCCGGCTGGGTCGGGGATTTTCTCCGCTCAGGGACTGGGTGTTGTGTTGTCTTCATCGTCATTTCATCCCCACCCGGCGCGCAGGTCGCCCAATATGGCGTCGAATGTAATAAGACCTGCACCAAGGCGCCGTGACCTGCCGTAAGGGGCCTCCCGGCCAATTACGCCAAACGCTCATTTCCATTTCCATCTTCATGTCTGGGGAGTTTTGTGGCCAGCGGAAGAGTTTAAACTCAGACGAGTGTTCCTGGAGCCACCCTGTAGGAATTCTGGATGTATGGGGTGTCGCATTGTCCCGTTGGAATTGCCTAAATCCGCTGGAATGCACAGTGGACTTGAGTGGATGCAAGTGATCACACAGGATGCATACGTACGTTTTCCTGTCAGAGTCGTATCTAGACGTATCAGCGGCTCTATATCACTCCAACTGCAAGCCCCCAAACCATTACAGAGCCTTCACCAGATTGAGCAGTCCCCTGCTCACCTGCAGGGCCCATGGATTCATGAGGTTGTCTCCATACCCGTACACTTCTATCTGCTCGATACAATTTTTAACGAAACTCGTCCGACCAGGCAACATGGTGCCAGTCAACAACAGTCCACTGTCGGTGTTGTTCCCAGGCGAGGTGTAAAGCTTTTTGTCCTGCAGTCATCGAAGGTACGCGAGTGGGCTTTCAGCTCCAAAAGCCCATATCGATGATGTTTCGTTGAATGGTTCGCACGCTGACACTTTTTGATGATCCAGCATTGATATCTGCAGCAATTTGCGTCATGTTGAACGATTTTCTTCAGTTGTCGTTGGTGCAGTTCCTGCAGGATCTTTTTCCGGCCGCAACGATGTCGGAGATTTGTTGTTTTACCAGATTCCTGATATTCACGGTGCACGGGAAAATCCTCACTTCATCGCTATTCGGAGATGCTGCATCCCATCGCTCGCGCGCCTACAATAACACCACGAACAGCCTCTCTTAAATCTTGATAATCTGCCATTGTAGCAGCAGTAACCGACCTAACAACTGCAGCAGTCTCTTGTCTTATATAGGCGTTGCCGACCGCAGTGCCGTATTTTGCCTGTTTACATATCTCTGTATTTGAAACCTCATGCATATATTAATTACTTTGGCGCTTCAGTGTATGTTCCTGAATTTATTCTCCATTTCTACGCTACTTGCAATTGAATCGTTAAAAAATGCTAAAGCCAGTAGTTGACATGCATGTTAACGCTGCAAAAAAGAAATACAAATACTGTGTTCAAAATTCTCAAAAACACAATTAATTTAAATGTATTTTTCAATTGTAAGACTATCAGACACTTTCACTATTATAAATCTCTTGAAGGCCAAAAATGAACAATGTCTCAGTTTATTTTCTACTTTCTAAACATGTGTCACATATGAATTTGTGTGTCTGTGTATATGAAGAGCATGTTTCATAATAACAAACTAAACATTTTGTGCAACTAATCTGTTTCTCTCCGCTTGCCTTTTTCAGTAGGAAAAAGTAAAGTAATCTCACTAAATAGCAAATAAAATTAATTTTTTTATAATAGTTCAAAATTTCGTCCGCGGTACGAAAATAGGAACTGCAATGGAGACGAAATTACGAACATCCCCAGATTTATTATTATGACCGATAGAGCAACATAGGCCAGACCGTTGACAATAGCGATTACACGCCAGAAACTACATCAACGACTGAAATAAAGCCCAATATCTGAACGAAAACCAGTGCTCACACTAGCAATAGCAGACTGTTAATTTCGCTTCTGCACTAACTTACCTGAGTGTAAAAAAGACAAATCCCCTCGTATACGGAAGCTAAACATGCTGCACTCTCTCAACAAAACTACGGACTGAGGTCATGCATGCATGTTTATACGTATGTATAGGTAGTAATGAAAGCTGGAGAGCCGGCAGTAGATAAAAGAAGGTGAGAGGTTCATTTTCCATCATGGTTGGATATCTAAAGACTTCAACCAGTTAACTGTTCCAGGCGTTGCGTTCTTTCCAAGAACTCATGACCTTTAATTTTGGGCAGACGTGCAAAATGTTCTCCAATGTTTTTTTCTAGTGTTCTGCAGTCCCATTGGTCATCAACCATAATTCCTCACTTGGTAGCACTGCTTTGGTCATGATGTAGCCTGTTCTGACGCGTTTGAGAGGCTCCTTATTTTTCTTGGTTGGCTCGCACCTGTGAGTTGCATGGCTGGATCTGTGTTGTCCAACTTCTTATGACCATGGAAGGACGACCTCTGATTTCTCCACTCATCACTTAGATTATAGCTTTCTGGGGGCGAGCTGGCCAGACTTTACCCAAACCGGTTCTCCAAATTTTAATCTTGTGCATGGTAAGTTGTTCAATGTTTCATCAATTGGTAAATCTCTGGATCTTTTGATTTTCATCCATTCATCTGCTACTGCTTCTTGTCGTCGGAGATTTGCAGGGGCGTATTAACGAAAACTCAGAGCCAAGGTGTTGGTATGGATTTAAGAGTTCCTATAGCGATCTTCATCCCATCATTTAAATGGATATCTGTTTTGTTGACTAGCTACTTCTACTCCAAACAGGAGACCAGTATTCGGTGACAGGCAACACAAGTGCTTGTGCTGTATTTCTTAAGGTATTTGCATTGGATTCCCAACGAGCACCAGGCAGTTTCTGTAATATATGAATGTGAAGCTGGTATCTGCACAGATACCATTTGTGACGTCGCACGTTATTATGGAATAGCATTTATTGCAGTAAGATACCTGGACGTGGAGCCCGGTGAACGTACAGGCGGCTGCAAACTTGTGTCTTAGCCACGACCCATAGCACATCTGTCGCTACTAGCCAGCGTGAGAACAGGCTTCTGTGTCACTCAGAACGACCGTATATTCATACTCCCTACGAATCTAAATAAAACATATTAAATATTAACCGATTATTTTCAAACTTGGTATACTATTTTTTGTTATTCAGAAGAAGATCTTCTTCAAATTTCAAAGCTGTACATATAATAGTTTCGGAGATTCAGAAAATTACCTAAAAACCCCCAAACCGACACTCAGGGTGGAAAATTCAGTTAGGAAGGATTACAATTTGTCTTTTGTTGCTATTTTGAAATCATTCACAGAGTTCTCAATACATCAAATCAATTAGTTTGGATTTTTATTTTCAAAACTTTAATTATTCTTCAATTCGTAGTATAATAATTCAGAAAGAATTAATATCTGTTTATTATGTTGTTGTGTGAATAAATGAGAATGAGTGAGAGGGTATGTGGGACATACGAAAAAATTCAATATTATACCGGGTGTTCAAAAAGTCTCTTCGCAGTGCCGTATGATAGTTAGTCGTGCATGCCATATGCCGCAGTGATTATACCGGAATGAAACTCAGTAAAGTACAAGTTATCAATTTATTGAATATTCATTTTTACTTTCAGATTTTCACATTAAATGTTGAAAGTGTCCCCCCTGCTGTTGAATACAGAATTCAGTTCGTCTAACCATGTTTCCAAACACAAGCTGTAACATTTCTTCTGTAACAGAAGCAGTGATAGTGGATATTGCAGTTTTCAAATGGTTCAAATGGCTCTGAGCACTATGGGACTTAACATCTGCGGCCATCAGTCCCCTAGAACTTAGACCTACTTAAACCTAACTAACCTAAGGACATCACACACATCCTTGCCACAGGCAGGATTCGAACCTGCGACCGTAGCGGTCGCGCGGTTCCAGACTGAAGCGCCTAGAACTGCTCAGCCAGACCGGCCGGCTGCAGTTTTCAATTCAATTTTTATAGACAGTTGCTTTCGCTGCACCCCAGAAGAAAAAGTCAGGTAGAATTAGGTCAGGAGATTGTGGAGGCCAAAGTCCCTGTGAAATTATGCGATCACCAAAAACATCAGCAAGCAGTGACATTGACACGTGAGCTGTATGCGCGGTTGCACCATCTTGTTGAAAATAACCGGCTAACAATCATACGGCACTGCGGAGAGACGTTTTGAATGTTGGGAGAGTCCTCTTGAATGGAAATAACCCAGGCAGGTGAACAATCATACGGCACGCGCGGCTAACATACGGCACTGCAGAGAGTCTTTTTGAACACCCCGTATTATGTACAACATTAGGTAACTGGAACGTGGGAAAGATGCAATTTACCCACATTGCTGATGACGTATGTCTAGGGGTGACTGTTTTTGTAAGAAGGCAGCCAGAATATCAGATTAAAGTGCAGTCGTTTTCTAAATTATTTTCAAGATTATTAATTTTATTTCGTTTTGTTTTATTAAACATTGTGTTAGTATTTGCATTTTAGGATGACGTAAATTACTTCTGAACAGTGATTGGCTTAGGCGAGTTTTGCCGCGAGAATGATCTCGAAGGAACATTCTGATTGGTGCGTCAGACTGATCAGCCAATCAGAATTAAGTAGTTCCTGCACACAGCTAGTTATATATGCTGTGAGTGAGGCAGTATGGAGAGAGTCGCTCGCCAGCTTCGGATGTGGAACGACATGTTAAATGTGGTGATTCTCATTATGTGTAAAATGAAGGCATATTGAATTCCTCGCATTTAATACGTGTCATGCCTAACGCTGATGTAGTTACGAACAGTTTGATGAAAGTTTGGAGTTTCGGGAGTGTTATGTTGGAAAGTTAGTTGCGTGTGAACTTTCGGCCTTCATGCAAATTTCGTGTGGCGTATTCTGTATTCAGTTATGGAGTATTTGACGAGCAGTTTCTCTTAAAGAAACCCACTGAAAAGGACGGAATGTGAAACTCATTTATAATAGCGGATCTGTGACTGTGAGATCGCGTCATCAATCGGGTCAGACTTGTGTAAATTTCTGGCAACTTTGTGTGAAATTGGTTGTATGAACTGTGAACAGAGAACTATAGATACGTTAGTTAGGTAAATGGGAACTTGATAGCCCATTTTAATGTGTGCTAGAAGCAAAAAACAGGCTTATGTACAAATTTTGATATATGTGAGATTGCACGAACTGAAATACTACTAGAGTTTACGCAGACTTTGCAGGACAGATACTAGGGTGCGTTTTCTTCAATTCTCCTTTTTCGCCATCTAGTAAGTATCTACCTTTGCAGAGTGAAGGGACGTCGAGCAGAAGCTGTACTGAGGTAGGTGGACGTTTGTAATGAACAGTACGACGAACGATTTTTTTAACCCGCCCCGCCGCAATTGGTGCATTAGCGTCCGGGAACTACACTCCTGGAAATTGAAATAAGAACACCGTGAATTCATTGTCCCAGGAAGGGGAAACTTTATTGACACATTCCTGGGGTCAGATACATCACATGATCACACTGACAGAACCACAGGCACATAGACACAGGCAACAGAGCATGCACAATGTCGGCACTAGTACAGTGTATATCCACCTTTCGCAGCAATGCAGGCTGCTATTCTCCCATGGAGACGATCGTAGAGATGCTGGATGTAGTCCTGTGGAACGGCTTGCCATGCCATTTCCACCTGGCGCCTCAGTTGGACCAGCGTTCGTGCTGGACGTGCAGACCGCGTGAGACGACGCTTCATCCAGTCCCAAACATGCTCAATGGGGGACAGATCCGGAGATCTTGCTGGCCAGGGTAGTTGACTTACACCTTCTAGAGCACGTTGGGTGGCACGGGATACATGCGGACGTGCATTGTCCTGTTGGAACAGCAAGTTCCCTTGCCGGTCTAGGAATGGTAGAACGATGGGTTCGATGACGGTTTGGATGTACCGTGCACTATTCAGTGTCCCCTCGACGATCACCAGTGGTGTACGGCCAGTGTAGGAGATCGCTCCCCACACCATGATGCCGGGTGTTGGCCCTGTGTGCCTCGGTCGTATGCAGTCCTGATTGTGCCGCTCACCTGCACGGCGCCAAACACGCATACGACCATCATTGGCACCAAGGCAGAAGCGACTCTCATCGTTGAAGACGACACGTCTCCATTCGTCCCTCCATTCACGCCTGTCGCGACACCACTGGAGGCGGGCTGCACGATGTTGGGGCGTGAGCGGAAGACGGCCTAACGGTGTGCGGGACCGTAGCCCAGCTTCATGGAGACGGTTGCGAATGGTCCTCGCCGATACCCCAGGAGCAACAGTGTCCCTAATTTGCTGGGAAGTGGCGGTGCGGTCCCCTACGGCACTGCGTGGGATCCTACGGTCTTGGCGTGCATCCGTGCGTCGCTGCGGTCCGGTCCCAGATCGACGGGCACGTGCACCTTCCGCCGACCACGGGCGACAACATCGATGTACTGTGGAGACCTCACGCCCCACGTGTTGAGCAATTCGGCTGTACGTCCATCAGGCCTCCCGCATGCCCACTATACGCCCTCGCTCAAAGTCCGTCAACTGCTCATACGGTTCACGTCCACGCTGTCGCGGCATGCTACCAGTGTTAAAGACTGCGATGGAGCTCCGTATGCCACGGCAAACTGGCTGACACTGACGGCGGCGGTGCACAAATGCTGCGCAGCTAGCGCCATTCGACGCCCAACACCGCGGTTCCTGGTGTGTCCGCTGTGCCGTGCGTGTGATCATTGCTTGTACAGCCCTCTCGCAGTGTCCGGAGCAAGTATGGTGGGTCTGACACACCGGTGTCAATGTGTTCTTTTTTCCATTTCCAGGAGTGTATAATCGGAAAGTTGGGATGTGTAGGAACTTTAAGAAAGGAGAAGTGTAAAGTGAAGCCGGGTAAGTGAAAGACACACACCCAAAGAACTCGAGTGCAATGTTAGTAGTGAGGTGGAATGCAGCGAGAACAACTGATGGGACAAGGTGGCCGACAACGCTGGCACATATGAATATCAAGAGGCGACATGCTACTGCAGCAGCCAGGCTTCGTAGCAGTTGGTATCCATGGCTGGAGTGTGGACCCACCAATGGGACCGATGGGGACAGAGCCTGGTGAGGGGACATACTGAACCATCTCGCCATGCCAGCAACACAAGAAAAAAAAGTTGTGTTCTACTTTGTTGTGTGCGTGCATATGCCAAGAAACTTTGCAACTTGGCAGAAAATAAAAATCAGGAGGTTGTAAATGAGACACTGGGGGTAGATTTGGGGAATATAAATGATGAAAATGATTCCATGATTGGTAATTTTAGTTTCGAAGCTAATCATAGTGGTTTACCTGATGCAGTGTCTGCTAGTTATGGAATAGAAAATTAACTGAGCATAGTGGAAGCCTATGCTAAATATATATCTGTTACTGTTTCTAATATGAAACAGGAACCAGTCTCATGTTACTAAATATGTTGAAAAAATGGATGGACTGGGTTCCGAGATTAAAACATCATTAAGTTCTGACATTGACAATAAAAAGAGTAAAATGGGTTTTGATTTCATTTTTTGTGCAATAGTCACGCATCAACAGGGATGAATGTGTGGGTGTGTTATTGTGATGAAAGAGCCATGAATTATCTCGCCACATTTCAGGCCATTTTCTTCTCATATTTTCCCATAGGCATCACAACACATCCCAATAGTACCATCAATTAACAGTTTGTCCCTGTGACACGAGTTTATGATGGAGTAATCCTTCGAAGACAAAGGTAACTATGAGCATGGTTTAAATGGCTCTGAGCACTATGGGACTCAACATCTGAGGTCATCAGTCCCCTAGACTTAGAACTAGTTAAACCTAAGGACATCACACACATCCATGCCCGAAGCAGGATTCGAACCTGAGACCGTTGCAGCAGCACGGTTCCGGACTGGAGCGCCTAGAACCGCTAGGCCACCGCGGCCGGCAACTATCAGCATGGCTTCGACATTTGACCTGGTCTGACGAGCTTTTTTTGGTCTTGGAGAACCCTTCCTGACCCATTGCAAAGACTGAACCTTGGTCTCAACATCATGACCACAGACCCATGTCTCATCACCAGTTATGATTCTCTTAACAAACATCTCGTTCTCATTTTCATGATCCAAATGTTCTTCGCAGACTGCAACGTGAAGGTCTTTTTGATCTTGATTTATGAACCGTAGGATGAACTTGGTGGCAACACGATACATTCCAAGAAGCTGTGTTAGCATTTGATGACATGATCCAACTGAAATATTACATTTTTTTCTGTAATCTCTCGGACAGTCAGTCTTCAATTAGCATGCACAATTTTGTTGACGTTCCTGAGATGATCAGAGCATTTAAGATACTTGGATGAAGCTGTTAGTCGCCTTGTCATTGCCAATACACCTTTCTACCTTCACCAATATAAACGCTTGTCTTTTGGCGTCGCTAGTGCACCCACAAATATTCAGCATTTTTTTAAACAGCTGACAGCTTCTTTACCTGGGCTCATCAATTCCCTTAGTGATATCGTGTTTCTTTTTTTTTTTTTTATTCTTCCACCAAAAAAAGCTTAGCAATCTCCAATCGTTGTCTTCTGTTTTGCAGTCTGGAGGTCTCCAGTGCAATCTGTTCTGGCGTAACCACAAGCGCTGGAACGAAGATGAAGAATGGAAAACAAGAGACGGCTGTGAGGAAACGTCGGCCAATGGTGCGCGGAATTGGACAGTGCCACAACAGGAGCACCCCCTGCAAGAAGTGAATTAAAGCGCCGCTCAGATCAGCACCGTATCGCAGACGTTAGTTATAAGTGGCGTGTGTCAACTTGCAGGAACTTTATCTATAGCAATCACTATTACTGTTTGCATGTTAATTGTGACACCAATATAACTCCAAAGTTAAGTATTGCCATTTGCTTTATAGAAATAAAACTACTAATGTTATTTGCTTTAGTCGTTGTATATCATGGCGAGAATGCAGCATCCTTCAGGCACCCTATCAGTGACGAGTGGGCAAGATACAACAACTGGTGACAAGATGTTACAAACAAACTAAGTGCCCAACGGCCACAGCATTTCGTGTATATTGTGCTGGCGCATTATGTCATTACTTTGCAGGGGCGCATATTGTGCTAACAGTTTCTTGTCGTTTTTACTAATAATTGTTTGCATGTGGGTGTTGCAGAAACTTTCTTTGTGCATATTTTGGTCTCTCTGTTGCATTTGTGCCTTCCAACATGCCCACCAATCCTGTCTCGCCACCTGCTCAGGCGCAGGAGCCGCAAGTTTTAGATGCCACACAGCTAATGCAGATGTTTCAGTTCCGGACTCAATAAATCTCCACCCTGCTCAACACGGTGCAGCAGCTACTGGCCAACGCTGTGTGCCTGCCGGAACAAGCACCGTCTACTACAGCTTTCGGACAGTTTTGCGACCAAGAAGAGGAATGGCTCGGGTCCTTGTCTCAGTTTGACGCCCATGTCATCACCCACAATGTGCCTGGTACTGTGAAACTTCCATATCTAGTGCAGTGTTCACATTAATTCAAAAACTCTTTCCTAACGCCACTCCAAGTGAACTTGCGTATGACAGTGTTATAGACTCACTAACAAACTATTATGAACAACAAATGAATGTGGTAGCAGCTACACTACTGGCCATTAAAATTGCTACACCACGAAGATGACGTGCTACAGACGCGAAATTTAACCGACAGGAAGAAGATGCTGCGATGTGCAAATGATTAGCTTTTCAGAGCATTCACAAAGGTTGGCGCCGGTGGCGACACCTACAACGTGCTGACACGAGGAAAGTTTCCAACCGATTTCTCATACACAAACAGCAGTTGACCGGCGTTGCCTGATGAAACGTTGTTGTGATGCCTCGTGTAAGGAGGAGAATTGCGTACCATCACGTTTCCGACTTTGATAAAGGTCGGATTGTAGCCTATCGCGATTGCGGTTTAAAGTATCCCGACATTGGTGCTCGCGTTGGTCGAGATCCAATGACTGTTAGCAGAATACGGAATCGGTGGGTTCAGCGGGGTAATACGGAACGCCGTGCTGGATCCCAACGGCCTCATATTGCTAGCAGTCGAGATGACAGGCATCTTATCCGCATGGCTGTAACGGATCGTGCAGCCACGTCTCGATCCCTGAGTCAACACATGGGGATGTTTGCCAAGACAACAACCATCTCCACGAACAGTTCGACGACTTTAGCAGCAACACAGACTATGAGCTCGGAGACCATGGCTGCGGTTACCTTTGACGCTGCATCACAGACATGAGCACCTGCGACGGTGTAGTCAACGACTAACCTGGGTGCACGAATGCGGATGAATCCAGGTTCTGTTTACAGCATCATGAAGGTTGCATCCATATTTGGCGGCATCGCGGTGAACGCACATTGGAAGCGTGTATTCGTCATCGTCATACTGGCGTATCACTCTGCGTGATGGTATGGGGTGCCATTGGTTACACATCTCGGTCACCTCTTGTTCGCATTGACGGCACTTTGAACAGTGGACGCTACATTTCAGATGTGTTACGACCCGTGGCTCTACCCTTCATTCGATCCCTGCAAAACCTTACATTTCAGCAGGATAACGCACGACCGCATGTTGCAGGTCCTGTACGGGCCTTTCTGGATACAGAAAATGTTCGACTGCTGCCCTGGCTAGCACATTCTCCAGATCTCTCACAAATTGAAAACGTCTCGTCAATGGTGGCCGAGCAACTGGCTCATCACAATACGACAGTCACTAGTCTTGATGAACTGTGTTATCGTGTTGAAGCTGCATGGGCAGCTGTACCTGTACACACCATCCGAGCTCTGTTTGACTCAATGCCCAGGCGTATCAAGGCCGTTGTTACGGCCAGAGGTGGTTGTTCTGGCTACTGATTTCTCAGGATCTATGCACCCAAATTTTGTGAAAATGTAATCACATGTCAGTTCTAGTATAATATATTTATCCAATGAATACCAGTTTATCATCTGCATTTCTTCTTGGTGTTGCAATTTTAATGGCCAGTAGTGTAGATATCAATTCTTTCACTGTAAAACAGGGTCAGAACAAACTTATCGTGGGTGGGTAACAGATTTACAGGGCATGACAAGGAAATTCAAATTCAAATGTGCTTGTGGTGCTTTATATCCAGATATTATGTTGCGTGATGCGATCGTGTACAAAGTACCTGATGTCGAAATCAGAGAACAAATTTTGAAACAGACCAATCCATCATTTCAGCAGGTAGTGCAAATACTAGATCGGTACGATTCTGGTGCCTTGTCGGCTCATACATTTGAGCAGCCAGCTATTTGCCAGGTTGAGTCCTTTAGTTGTGATCGCCCATTCCGCACTGGCGGTTGCACTGGCCAAGCTGAGTAGACAACCTTCCTCGCCGCGTAAGCAGTTCGCTAAACGGGCAATTACACAGGCGAACAGAATTAAGTCTTGCCCTCGCTGTTATTCATGGCACAAACGCCAAGACTGCCCCTCCTGACATGCTCAGTGTTACGCTTGTGGTAGAAAAGGACATGTGCAATCCATATGTTTGCAACGGAACAAACATAAGAATTCGGCCCACTCACAAAAATCTAGTCAACAGGCCCATGCCATTAACGCAATGCATTCCATACCTGCAACAAACAAGCATACAGTTTCGTCAGTGATACGTCAGTCAAACAAACTTTTTGTTAATTTACTTATTTGGGGGAAACGTGTGGAATTTCTGCTGGACACGGGTGCCTCTGTCACATTGCTAAATCGTCACACACGTGAACTGTTAGATTCCCCACACCTGTCTAAAACTAGCACGCAACTGACGGCTTATAATGCGAACGACATTCCTGTTCTCAGAACATGTACTTTGCCTGCCATGTATCGCTCGCATACGCGAACAGTGACTTTTTCAGTGCTACAATCCTGCGAGTGTGAGAACATACTGTATTTGGTCTTGATTCTTTTGATTTGTTTGGCTTTAACATTCAGGACAATATGTTGTCAGTGTCTGCATTCAACGCAAAAGACAATGTAGCTAGCTTGCTAAAAAAAATCCCGGAACTCTTTTCTGAAGATTTAGGCAAAGCTAACAATTTTGTTACGCATATTACGCTGAAAGACAATGCTCAGCCGAAATTGTGCCGGGCGAGGACTGTTCCCATTGCCTTTCGGGACAAAGTAGCTGCTGAAGTTGAAAGAATTGCAAGATAGCGGAGCTATTGCGCCCTTATCATCTAGTCAACGGGCAAGTCCACTGGTTTTGCTCCCCGAACCTCCAGGTCGCATTCGCCTCTGTGTTCACTTTTAAGTCAACAGTCAACACACAAACTGTCATTGATACTTATCCATTGCCATGCCCAGAGGACCTCATGGACAGATTAGGCGATAGACGCTACTTTAAAAAAAACTGATTTGCACAAAGCATATCTTCAAATACAACTTGATGAAGAATCTCAAGAAGTGTGTGTAATAAACACTCATATTTGCTTGTTTAAATATTTGCGTTTGCCTTTTGGCAGTGCTTCCGTGCCCGCTATTTTGCAACGACATTTGGAACAGCTGACTGCACAGGTTCAAACTATTTGGACGATATTGTCGTAAAGGGTCGTACACCTGAAGAACGTGCTTTGTTTCGTGTTTTATTTGATGCAAGACTAAAGTGTAGACTGTACCAGTGGGATTTTTAAACCCTGAGTTGCAGTATCTTGATCATGTCATAAACAGTTAAGGTGTACATCCGCTTCAGTCGCATTTGTTAGCCATACGAGACTTGCCAGTTCCTCAAAATATTACAGAATTGCAGTCACTCTTAGGGAAAATGAACTATCATATTCTGTTCGTACCGAATGCTGCTCATATCGCGACTCCATTGCATCGCTTGCGTCGCAAGAATGTCCCCTTTGTTTAGACAGCTGAGTGCCAAATAGCTTTTCAAAAATTTAAAGATGCATTGGTCAGTGATCGATGCTTAGCTGAATTTGATCCTGACAAACCAGATGTATTGCAAGTTGACGCTTCCTCTTACGGAATCGCTGCATTTCTTTCGCAAAGAATTGGTGATAAAGACAGGTCTATCGCTTTCGCATCAAAATTGTCCAAAGCTCAGTGTAACTATTCCCAGATTTAGAAAGAGGGTTTGGCTATTGCGTATGGTGTGACGCAAGTC